>NC_064553.1:13314202-13655452 GCF_023856365.1 Brienomyrus brachyistius
TGTCCAAAAAAAAAAAAAAATCATAAAAATGTGCAAAAACCGTTTGAAAACCTGAATGCTTTGTGAATAATGCTACATATCTGTTGGAAAAAAAAGTGGGAGGAAGAAAAAAAAATGTATTAATCAAATACTCAATTCTGATTGGCGGATACGAGGAGTCCGTCACAACAGACCGGAGCGTGTCAGACTGTGCCTTCCTTCCTGTATCAGGACACACGCCCCTTAATGCAGAAATTGTCCAGAACATAGATAGTCCCGCTGCAGTCAGATGTGAAAATCCATCCAGCATGCACCTCAGGAAATTAAAAAATATAACTAATTAGCAACACTGAAATCAGCTGTATTCTATTTCTTAAAGGCAGTACAGTCCTGCATTAGCTGCTGTTTTCATGCTTAATTCTGCAGTCCTCTGATGTCCAAATTCCAGCTTCTTGTGTTCGAAACAAGAGCCGCACACCAGTGAGGTGACGCTGGGAGGCGGCATCGAGCCCCCCAGGAAAGTGGCCTATAGGCTCCATCCCCCCCGACTTGACCATGTGACCTCCTCTGAATTTCCCCCCTCCCCCTTTACGCCACCATGAACTCTGAGCTCAGGTCGGCCTTCACGTCCGGCTTCCAAACGGCGTCGTCAAAGTCCAGGTCCAGGGAGGCGTCGCTGGACGCGCTGCTGCTGTTGCTGTTGCTGCGGCCCGCCTTGCGGCCGCCTGCAGGGGGCGCCCACGCGTACGGCGAGCGCGAGTCCCGCCGAGCCTTCCGCCGCAGACGCCGCTGCTGCATGAGCAGCTGCAGGCGCTCCACCTTGCAGCGCATGGTCCGGTTCTCCGTCTGCCTCAAGCGGTCACCTGCAGGGGGCGCACAGGAGGGGCGGGGCGGGTCAGTGGGATGCTACGGGGCTAAAAAAATTTCCTGCATTAATTGTCATGACTCATAATAAAGGGCAGCGATTTCACATCGTTTCTCTACACAGCACTTTGCACCCCGAAAACTGTTAATTAACAGCTTAGTGATTAAAACCTGAAGCAGAGACTCGAGTGACAGAAGCCAAAAATAACGATTTCAGTCAGACAGCTGTGAGGTGAGAAGTGACAGTCAGCAGCCGGCCCCATAACCACCTTCCTCAACCCCCCATGCCTGGGATCCGCGCAAACTACGTTTCAGAAGTAAAACTCTACAGCATGGCTGAGGCAACTGTTTTTAAGCAAAGAAAAGTCTAAGGGAATGTGATCCTCAGCATCCATGTGAGAGAGACCTGATCAAAGCCAGCCCCCCCCCCCAATCACTGTATATGTACAATCAACAGGCGTGAGGGACAAGCCACATTCCTTCTTGAGAATGGTCAGTAGACATCTGGGACATGATCATGGTATGCATGTCGCCCCCACATGACCACGTGCGTCTCCAGACCCACTGCAGCAGGGGCCTGGGGGGCGGCCCTGATCACAAGGTGGATAAGGTCACGAGGTTGAAGGAAGAGGGGATCTTGGGGAGAACAGACTCTGCATTTGGGTCTTGCTGGCCCTGCCCCCACCCCCGACACTAAAGCCTGAACTCCTTTCAGCAGGCTGGGGGAAATTCTGCAGCCATATGTTATCCAGCCACGCTAGCATCACTGCAAGAAATACATTTTTAAGCAGTGACAAGCCAACAAGCCGCAAGCCCCTTCTTCAGAAGGCCTCAGGAGGGCGGGGGGGCACTCACCCTGATTTATATCCCAGTTCCTCATTCCCAGCAGTCCTGTATACCAGTGCTATAACCCTGGGCAGAGAATGAGCTTCCATATAAGCAGCAAATGCTGTCTGCCTTCCGTTTTTGGCTTTATGTGTTTGACAGTTTTTTTTTCACCCTTTTCTGCCCCATCTGCCCCGAAAATGGGGAAAATCTCCGGCAGCTCCTGCGCTCACTCTGCCCCGACTCTGCTCACGCTGGGCTGCTGATGCTCAGCTCCCTTTGGAACCATCCGACTTCTAATGGGAATCGACCATCAATTTAAGAGGCATGTTGGCTGGCTGTCCGTCTCCTGAAGGGGACACTGGCTCACCACAGGAAATGTCTGCTCTGACCTCACACACTCACACACACACACACACACTCACACACACAGGGGCGATTCCAGGGCTTTTTGAGGTGGGGTGCATTAGAGGGGAAATAATTCACATAGACAGCTTTATCATCAGCCAACGATATGATTTGAATAGGTGAGTGACAGGAGAGGGAGCACTCTGGAAGCCAATCAGCTTTCAGCCCCGCCCCTGCATACTCCCTTGCACACACAGACCGTGCAGTGGCAGCAGGGCAGTGAGGAATTTCACCCCCGGGCAGTGGGGAGGTTACCTCCTTTGCAGAGGCCGGTTTATCACGTCGAGTGGACTGCCTCACCTTGGGAGCTGGCGCGATAACACACGGGACGTGACTCACTGCTCATAAATCACCCATGCGTGTCTGGGACGGGCACTCTAAGTCCTCATCTGAAAGCGTCCGGAACTTTCCGTCTGGCCCGCGTTGGCGAGTTGCGGAGCGGGCGTGACTTGTGATTAATGAGGAGAGAATTTTTCCTGGGATTGTGAGGGGGGGGGGGGGGGTAGACAGCTAGTCCAGCTCTTAGTCACTCACAGCTCTCAGCTTTTGTGGCAAAAAAAAGTGGAAGCAGAAAAAATCCAGTTCCCTCAGTGGCTTGGTTTGCCCCCCAGTACCCCCCTCACCCCCCCTGCCCTCACCCTGCAGACGGGCTGCCAGTCACTGGACAGAAACCGCAGAGTTTTATGAATGGCGGCTCAGCATGATGTCACATGCTGCACTGCTGCCACTGGAGACGCAACAACGTGCAGCTGAAGCCAGAGGGAGCCTAGGCGACCGGGGCAATACAGTTCAGACCCTCCAGACACGCTTTCCAGATGCATTGTGGGTTAAAAAAAAAAAAAAAACAGCCGGAGGAAACAGGTGCTGGTGATGAGGGGAGAATGCAGGCACATGTAGGCGCAGGTTCGGCACGCTCACTCACCGGCAGGGTTGCACACGCGGATCTGACTTTGGCACTTGACCAGCGGGTACAGAGGGGCCGTGGCGGCGGGGGGCAGTGAGGTAGCGAGACCCACGGGTGCAGCCAGAGTGGGGGAGGCCGGCAGCGTGGTCGGTGACGGGGGAGGAGACGAGCCGGCCTGGCAGCGCAGATGGGCCAGCGAGGGGGGCGTGCCCTGGTACTGTCGGGTGGCGCTCAGGAGGTCATTGAGGATCTGCAGGACAGTGCTGATGTCGCGACGGGGGTGCCCGCTGCTGTCCTGGCAGCTTGGGTGCAGCGTGCCTGGAGGGGGAGGGGAGGAGTCAATGCATGTGTAGTCAGGCAGCAGGAAGTGACTCTTACCAAAGCGTTTAGGAGAGTCTCTAGCTTTGAGCAATAACATATCATTCAGACTCATGGCCCACGTCTGGCCACATGTTTCTGCTAATGAAGCGAAGCCAATGGCAGGAAGGCGACGTTGAGCAACACACACCTGAGAAGGTCCCCGAGAAGACCCCGGGGGCGTGGCTAACGAAGCTCTCGATGACGGCCCCGGGCTTGCGGGGGCGAGGGGCGGCCGCCGCGCTCTGGGGGGGGCATCTGGAGCCGTTAGCGGCCTGGGGGACAGAGACACGGAATCAGCGACGATTTGGCATTCACTGCAACGGGGGATGGATATAGCAGGAGAGCAGGTAAATCCAGGCCAGGTGCGAGAGTAAAGACCCAGAAAGACCTGCATCGTAACACTCACTGTAAACCCCTCCCCCATTAGCAAAAGATGCATAAAACACTTTGTGTACAAAGTAGGGGATAAGCAGCGGTACTTACCTCTGGGCAGGCCACGGCTGGGGGGGGCCGCTGGGAAGCAGGGTGCGGGTGCGAGTGAAGGGCACTTCCTGGGAGCAGACAGGCACTCTGGGCGGGGCCAAAGGGGGCAGTGGGGGATGCGGGGCTTGAAAGAGCTGAGGGGGGGGCCGCAGAATGGGAACGGTGTGGGATCTTGAAAGTGCCAGCGCTAGTCCCGGGGCCCCCTGTCGCCCCTGCGCCGCCCCGGGGGTGCAGCTGCGGAGGATGCGTCGCCTGTGACTGTGGCGTGCTCTGCTGCCCCCCAGACTGCTGCGCTGCCAGCTGCAGCTGGACGAACATCATGTGGTCGCCCACACGCAGTGCCAATGTCAGGGGCGACCGGCCCGACAGGAAGTCGCTGACCTGCAGACAGGAAGAGGAGGGCCTTCGTTAAAAGTGGGCCGCGCTTCTGATCGCTGCAGGCACCGAGTCTTGCAGGAACATTAGCTCTCATTTCAAAGCTGATCACATCCCAAAGCTGGCTTCCCAGTCAACACAGAACAATTCCAGTGAACTGGAAGGCGTCTTCCTTTGTCAGCGTTCTTGTGGATTTTCCCCTGTTCAGAGGCCGCAGAGATGTGAAAGTGAAACTATCCCATATAGAGAGAGAGAACTAGACAGAAAGAGCGAGAAAAACAGCAAAGGAGGGAGGCAACGGATCCAAACCACTCGTCAGCGATGCTGCAGCTGTGGGATCCATTCTGGCCACACTCGGTTCTCACACATCCCCCCATCCCAGGCTGCAGGTGCCACTTAATGAGCGGCGGCGGACTCGTCCCACGGAGAAACTCCGTGCACAAAGGTCACGTCCCCACCCCGAGCTCCCCCCCCTCCCACCACAGAGAGCTCACCCCCCCGGAGGTAACAGGGGCGAGGGGAGAGACCTGGACCAAGTGACACAGAACAAGAGCGTCTTCAAAAACCATCCTGACTCAGAGGTTACCCTTTAGGGAGGAGGGTTCATCAGGGCGCTGACCCAACTCACCCTTGGACATTAAAGACGCATAATTAAGATAAAGACCCTCATGACTCAGAAGCTGCGGTAAAATCCATCACGTTTAACTACGCTTATCCAAAGCACATTGTGTTTTAAACTGACAGCTAGTTTGGTGAGGTTTATCTGGGACTCCTTCTGCATCTGTGATCAGGAGGTCATCAGTTCAAATCCAGCAGCAGAGGGATGTTACCGTTAGGCCCCTGAGCAAGGCCTTTAACCCCTGATTAATCAGACCCTGCTTCCTCTATTGTATGATGATTCGGAAAATAGGGGTCTGCTGAATAAACAAACTAATTGTACAGTACATTCACCGAGCGACTTCCTGTGGGCCAGCAGATGGGCGCCACCTTCCCGAAAACAGGGGCATGCTGGGAAACGGGGTTGTGATGAAGAGTGTGACAAATGAGAGTAACCCCACCCCGCAGGTCCCACCCCCAGGGACGCTCCCCGAGTTCAGTTCCCACAGACGGAACATTGCAGCTGATGGAGACGGTGAGAACTCCCCATCACATCCACCACCCAAAAATCTGCACCAGGCCAAAACAACCCCCCCCCTGCCCACAAATCCACTTTTCCCGACGGATGTGCCTCATCACAACCGAGTCACGTCATATATCCAAACACTCGACACCCACCACGCAAATTACCCATTGTCAATCAAAGGACAGACACCAACTCAAGTCCAAATCTCTTTCAAGAAACGTGCAGCGGAAAGTTCTCGCCTGTTATTAACGCCCCTCCTCATATACAAAAATCTGCATCATCACAGTTGTTTTAGCAGGCAGACGCCCACATCCATCAGATCTGAAGGCAGCACCTAAACCTATCCACCCCCTCCTTCAGCACTCTCTCCTTTCATAAGCGCCTCGATCGGCCGGAGACGGCGGAGCGCTGCGTGAGCAGGCACTGCCCCAGACGGCTACGCGTGGGCCGGACCACGGGGCCTGATTCTTCAGCTGACAGTCACGCAGCAGGTAGCCTGGCAGCCGCACTGGTGGTTTATGTTTTTCTACTATGAACAAATGATACGGCACTGAGGCAGAAGTATCTGTGCAAAATCGATCTTGGGCGTTCCGGAGGAATTCCGATACGGATTTCTGGGACGTTTCAGCTGGGTTTCTGGGCGACTGCTGATTAATGAGGTCCGATTTACTGGTTTGCGTTAGAGATACGTGCGGCACTGCACCAGCCCATCAAGTTGCTCAAAAAAATAATCTATATAAAGCAGATGAATGCAGAACGATTTAGTGGTTTAAAAGGCAAGTTAAACCAATTAGCAAGTTTCTGGCCTGAACCAGCAGGGAATGAAGCAGAGGCCGAATCGCAACGCTGTCATGGCTGCAGCTTGTTCTTAGGCTCCGCCCATGACTCTGGATAAAAACGGCCACACGCAACTGCATGGCTGAGCTCTTCATGCCTGGTGGGGGAGGGGGGGGGGGTGTGACTCTAGCTTTGGGCTGAGTGGAAGAGGCAGCAGGTGAGGAATAGTCAGTAACTTCCCGGCAAACTGCCTCTCTCACCCCCCACCCCGCCCTGTTTCCGTACCAACATCAAACAGTGACGCCCGGAGACAAAGCCTTAGATACAGCCAGCTGATAAACCCTGACCAGAACAGACGCTGCAATCAAAAGCTTTAGCTGTCGCGGTTAGAGAGCACAGACGGCGGGTACCTGCTGCAGTAGGTTAGCGCCCCTGAGCAGAAGGTCATTGGTTTAGATCCCAGGGTCAGAAGAATGTCACGTTTGGGCCCCTGAGCGAGGGACTGGCTGATCCTGCTCTCTCAGTCATGCTGGTTTGCTTAAAAGCATGTTCGAATAAGGAAACGCTAATGTAACATAATGTTCTCTTCAGGTGAGTTATTTCGTCAGGGGGGGGTCTGCTTATCATCACTGAGGCCGGTAACCTCAGAGTGACCCATGGAATAACGACCCCCCCCCCCAACATGGGGGGGTTAGTCACGCACAGGAAAGCACACCCACCCTCCCCACCCCTCACAGTGGCAAGAGCGAGACAAAGACGGTACTCTCCATGCCGATCCGCCCCTCCTCCCCCTTTACGACGCTCACACAGGAGCACAAACTGGGCGTCACACGCCGCCGGCCACTTATCCAAGGCGCGGTGACTCAGCCCGGCCTGGTCTGCCAGCCGTCGCTTGCCGAAACACACGTCTGTCGGCTCGCCGGCGGAGCCAAGGGCCTCATGGGACGTGGGGCGGGACGGAAACCGGGGACGACAGCCAGGCAGGTAAAGGGAGTCCTCCATTATCTTCTCAGCTTACCCATGCACGTTCATGCAGACAACACTGCAATGGAGCAAGCGGCTCTCGGCAGACCTCACCGAGTAAAGGCACCAGCGATAATTATAGAAACAGATGCAAAAAGAAAAGAAAAAAAAAAAATCACACTCATGAAGTTTCATGTAAGTGCAATCAAAAATCCCAAAATGCCAAAAATCGTGCATTTTGTTTAGTTACTTAAGGTTAAGGTTAGGGCTGGGTGGGGGTTAAGGTCGTCATTGTTGGGATTAGGGTTTTACCCATAGAAATGAATATGAACATGTGTGTATTTCAGCCCCCTCGTGACCTTCTCTGCACTGTCGCCCTCCATCTTTCAGGTCTTGTCATGGCACATCCTACCCAGCATCCTTTGCATGGAGGAAGACCAACCTAGTGTGAGACAGCTGACTCAGAGGTCACCCCCCCCCCCCGGGCGGAGGGTAGCAGTGGGCAGAAGGGTCAAGTTGTCAGTGGTGCAGATGGGTGTGGGGGCCGCGGGGCCTGGCTGGCCAGTGACTCACGGCGCTCAAATTACTTCATTCGCATCCTTCGATTTATCAACAGAGCAGAACAACAGCACCGCGGACCGAGCCGGATAAGACGGAAGAAAAAGGCAGAAACAGTCTTAATCACACGCCTGCTAGAGACACTAATGTCTGGAATTATAATGCACTGTCCTGACTGTGCAGTGGGCCATTCCTCAAAAGCGATGAACGGGAAAATAAAGCACAAAAGGAAAAGAAAACGGAACGAGAGACGGAGTCATTCGCTTTCATCTCGCTTCTCTGAGTCGACAGGTTTCCGAGCCACTGCGAGCTGTTGGAAGCATCTGCTGAGGCCTGGATTAAAGGGGAGTATAGAAGGGGAGTATAGAAGGGGAGTATAGAAGGGGAGTACTAAAAGGGGAGTACTAAAAGGGGAGTACTAAAAGGGGAGTACTAAAAGGGGAAGCCCACAGGGCCAAAGACCACAGCCACCCCCTGACTGGTTTTGGCTGCTTGTTTTGGAGCCCGAGATGAAAGCCCAGGCAGAGCAGAGTACAGGAAGGAGCTGCGGGGGATGGGTGGTGGGGGGGAACAACAGCAGGGGCCACAATCCCAGGTGGCACCAACAAGCAGTCATGGCAATGTAAGCAAAAAGCCACAGGACTATATTCCCTAAAGCTCAAACGTAGCAGTTACTGTAAAAAACAGTGACAGAGTGGCTCAGATGGTTTTCATTTATGGCCCCTTGCAGACACTCTTCCCCACAGTGTTTATTCACGCAACCACTTTTATCACATCCAAACCGCTGTGACTGCGGCCAAAATCATATTAAGAGATAAAAAACAGAAAATGCAGAGGCGGGGGGTGGGGGGTGGTGGGGACAAGGATTTAACAGGTTTAACGGGCCGACAGGAACACCTGCCTGTCCCTCGGTTTAATCACCGGAGTGAGGTTCACACTGCAGGGTATTCAGCCAAAATTCCGCTCTGAGCCGCGTCCAAGGACAGCAGCCCCTCGGACCGGGAGCCTTGAGGGTTCGGCTTCGGCTCCCTAATGGCCCCGTCCTCTGGCCTCCACACAAGCAGCCCAGACCGCCGCTCTCCCATCGCGTCTACCCGACCGCGCGCGCACCTTCGCACCGACACACACCGCGCGTGTTTTTGAATGATTCACGGCTAAAGAGCTCGGGTCATGGACACTGGGCAATTTCGATACGAGCGCAAAACAGCCGACGTCAATCTAAATAACCCCCAAGAACACAAAAACCCGCCTACAAGAGACATGTCCCTTGTCCAGGTCTGACCCTTTCCATGATTAATCTGGTCACCCCCCCCATCCCACGCATGATGTCCTATGACTCATAAGAGTTGCATGATTACCACAGACTACATAACTGCAACATAATACAGTAGTTGAGGACTAAATGTTCCCCTTAAGTGCTAGTCCAGAGCCAATCCCGTTGTGCAGACTGGTTCTCGAACCGGCGTTTGTGGGCGACGGGAGCCTGGGGTCTCCATTAGCCATCAGCGTCTGCCCATGACACGACACTACTTCTGATTGGCTACCAGGGGACCAATGAGCTGCTCAATGAGAGACCGGCAATGTCTTCCATTTGATTCCTGTGCCTGGCTAAACATCCCCCACCCACCCTCTTTTCATTCCGCAGGGAGGTATCCTTTGCACGGTGGGGGGGGAAAGCCGCGCACCGAAGACAGCGCGTTTCCTGTCGTGCCACCCCCACCGCACGCTCGCATACAGCGCGCGCACCTCTCTAAACGCAGGATTTCCAAGTTAAAAATACATACAGGAAGCCAGCCCATGACAGTGGATTTCGAAGATGCACACTTCTCAGTGCCAGTGCCACGCTTTGGAGGAAGCCGTGAATAGTTTCAGCGCGGTGCCCGAAACATCAAAATCGACAGCGAGCACAGACATCCCGGGGTGCAAATTTCACATTTACGCAGCACCCCCTCATCTGCATATCAAACGCAAAAGTGCACCCCGGCACACACTCGCCGGCAGTTTTGAGATGACCGCACACCTATACTTGTCAATACTAGAAAGACTTCTGTTTTCGCTGCCACAAAATGTAAACAGAGGCGCATTAGCTAAGCTACGACCTGCAAGGAATGCTGAAATTCAATTTAAATACCAATTAAGATATCAAAGTTACAGAAAACTATTGTCAACGTGCAATTATGTAAGAACAAACCATAAATTTATATGTCAAATGTTTAACACTATTATTGTTATAATATTTATAATCATTATAATTATTACTATTGTTATAGTGCCCATTTTATTATTATTATCATTATTATTATTATTATTAAAACAACTGTTCTTATGGCGGGGCAGGTACAGCAAGCACACTGCTGTGCATTTTCTGTTCCTCAAAACCCTGAAATTAATGAATGAGAACAATACCCAAAGAAAATGTGTACATAGCGTAAAAAATGCTGATATCAGTGTGAATGATTCCTGTTTTTAATTCCGCCGAATGACGCCGGGACTAAAATAAACTGCCGCTGAACCACCAGAGTTTCTTGGAAGCCGGCTATCGCGCCGCTCGCCCATACGAGGCAGCAAACCGCACGCGCTGCCGCGGCCCTGACTTCGCAGAAGACGGCGGGATTGACGCACATGCGGGGCGGGGCTTGCCCGGACTCGCCTCTCTTCACACCCCACATAGACGTTGCTGGGAGACCAGAGGGAGTTCCTTAAAATATGCACAGCCCTTGACGAGCGGGCGAGCCTTTCCGGGCCGAGAGATTACAGAAAGCCTGGGAAGCTAATAGCGTGGCCAGATCCTTATTTACCCCTGGAGAATGGCGTAACTCCGCCTTTTCTTGAGACTTTGGTGCAATGTACTAGTCAGACTCCAACTGGTCTTTCATAACCCCAATTAAAAAAGCACAAAATCATATGCTGTGTAAATCTAATTATAATCTCTACATTACTGCATGCATATAGAAATGTTAAAAGATCTTACCTGAGTTTCTGTTAAACTCTCTAAAGCTTGCATGATGGATTGTTCTGGCTTTGGGGCTTGGGACTATACACACACACAGAAAGCGAGAGAAACAGACACACATTTAAAACCATGTATTATTTTTGCAAACATGCTGCATTCACATCATTAAAAACATTTGGTATTTGGAATTAAATTACAATTTTGCTAGTCAACGCAACATTGGTATACAGCTAACTATTATAATACTGTCTGCATAGGTTTTACTTGGCAACTATAATGCATGGAAATAATTCTTACCATCAAACCTGCCTCAACTGTTGGTACAAGTGTTAACCTGCTCCCATCAGAGACACCAAAATCCTGCAGCTTTCCTGAATGTAGACGCCTGTGGATAAGAAGTAACAAACAAAATGAAAAATAAGTTTTAAAAAATACACTGGATTAAGTTTTGCAACAAAAGAACAGAATAACAATGTAACCATAATAAAATTAAGTCCTTCCTGTTTTTCAGTGACCTTGAAGTGCAGATAGTTACCAGGGTGTCATAAAAAGATAAGAACGAAAGGCACAAGCAAATTCTCCAATATGCTATGACATCACTGCACAATCCAAACTACTGGTTTAATATGGTTGCGGAATATCTATGGTAGCTTCGTATGTTCACGTAGACAGCTTTATATCCGTGTATTTAAAATACAATATCCAAAATATAAACTTTATTTTGCATTTGATCTCTGTAACCTTCCAAACTACAAATAATAATAAAACTCGTAACTGCTGCGTGTTTGACTCATTTATTGATATCCACCGCATGTTCAGCAAAATCGAAAAAGCAGACTGCAGCAGTTACTTTTTCAATTCACGTTAAGACTAAAGATTCCACGTTGCAGAAGATTCGCATTCATACCTGCTCGCGGAAGCCGATCGAAAACTTCATGCAGAAAACGCTACTTAGATGCAATGCTCATCCCCTGGGGGGGGGTTAAACTCTCCGCTCGTTGCAACGTGACACTAGAGATTTCAACATTAATTTTTGCGTTAAAGCGTTACTTCAACGGGAAGTGGATGTAATCGTCCCCGAGAACAATTTGTAACTGGCAGCAATAGCAATATCCATCCGGCTTATAAACGAAGATCCCAGCATTCGACAACGTTACCGAAATGGAAATAGCATTACCTTATTTGCAGTGCCAGGCTTAAGAACAGACACACGCACACATTCGAAGTTACCTACATGGACAGTTTGTGGTCCTATATTATATAAACCATTGCGCAATTTCGCCCAGGACTCTTTTACACGCTAATTGCAATATTATTTAACTTTACAGTCACCCTGTCCCCCGTTTTCCGTACATACACACGCCGAAACAGCATAAATCCCCCTCTGCCACGCCGAATATAATCTTGTCTGCACAGCCTGCTGTCGTTAACAAGCCAGGCAGACCGATAAAGCGAGGGGGGGCTGGTAGCAACATTTTTGACAGCAATTTACCTGTCACTTAATATATCCCGTACACATTATCCAGTGGATCAGATAAGTCACTCCGTCTCGTGAAACCGTAAAATAATAATAGAAAACAATAAGGAATCAGGACTACATAAAAATTAGGTGCAATTGATCCCAATTTGTAACGCTCAGTGGTATAAGTGATCATATTATAAATTCCATTCGATTGATCGTCTGATATCTACCGAAGGCATTCTGTAAAATGCATTTTGTAGTCCTTTTATCAGACCAGGTGCAAACCGCACCTGAAGGTTCATTTTCTATGTGCATGGTTACTCACGTCTCCTTGTGCAGCAGAGCAAGTCGCTCTTTGGGGACGCGGAGCCTTTGCGAGAGCCTCCTCTTCAACCCCTCCACCGTCTCTTCCAGGGGAAGGGAAACTTCGAAGCGTGTGCCGGTTGTGGAGTGAATAAGCACGTTCATGGAGGGCTCGCTTGGGACGGCCTCGCAGGACGGAGCTCCGCGACTGGTGCAGCTACTGGCGGTGGGATGCTGGTCCATTCGAGTCTCTGAGTTTGTAAAAGGGAAACCGAGGGAGGATTAAAAAAAAAATTCTATAACTGTTTATGTCTGCGGAGGAAAAAAAAATCCCCAACTCTAATTGGATCTGTCGTCAAATCGATGGGGACAAAAGCATTCTTTATCTGGTTCCTTGAGCCAGTGATCCACGTACACAGTATTTCCCTTTTGTCCCCCTAGAGCCAAAAAATAGATAACGAACGCTATTCTTACCAAAATTTTTCCTTTTTTCTGCATATATTACTAAATTCTATATTTTCCTTTTCGGTCACGGGGGTGTGTTTGCGATCCCACGTCCAGAGCAGATGTCCCGTTTTAAAGACTGCATACGTCGATCACTGAAAAGCTGGTGAGCTAACAATAGAATCTGTACTGCAAAATCGACCTTGCAGTATAAATCAGTTGTACACTTATTTCCTCGTGTTCAAATAAAGGCAGAAGAAATATATGCTAGAAAATGTTTATTTTATGAACTAAAAACGATCCCGCAGAACGTATCTTTCGGCGTCAGGTTCCACAAAACTACACACGCCTTAAAAAAGTAACAAAGTCCTCCGTTCTCTATCCATGCTGCTCACGGCGACTCCAGCGCAAAATCACCGACAGCAGGCGGATCGGAGCATCGCTCCTTCACAGTGCGAGGCCACTCCCATCGCACCCAGTCCTTCTGACCTATCACCGAAAAGAATGCGTAGACTTCGCTAGCAGTGACCTATCGGCAAGCCGGTTAAAACCACCCACATGGTGGATAGACTCCACCCCTAACCGTGTACCACGCCATCTTTGTGAAAGTAACCAATCAATTCACGGCTAGTGTGACGAATCACGTTTAGGTACGCAATTGTGCCCGCCCTCTTCAGTCATTCATAATGTGACACAACCACAGGAACTATGCGATGTACGAGACCATGTTTTATCTATGAAACTGAATTATATTGTTTAGTAATATTAATACCAATATCAGGCATACAATACTTGTGCTCCATTCATGCGACAAATATATTATAATGGACGGTTTCCTTCTCATTTTGCTTTCATATTGGTAAATTAGTTTTGGTTTCATCAGCGAGCCTAACCAAGATAAGTCAGTAGATGGATGGATTCTCAGCAGGAAATACAAATAGACAGTCGTCACATTTCCTGTCCTGTCCGCATGTCCTGGCTAAAGTGGATAATGAATTTAGGACTATATGTGAGCTAAATAGTGAGACTGCAGTTTTCAGTCCTATCAGTATCAAAGTGATAAATTAAAACCATGGCAACGTCATTGCGCCCGTTCACCAATATTTAAGCAAAAGCTATACTAGTTTTAAACCACGTCATTATTAATATAATAATATTCATGTTTGCAGTCATATGAAGTACCTGATAAAGTCATACTCCCCTACGTAGGCTGATGAATTGTAGTAACTGACAGACACTAAAATTTAAAAGGGAAATCATTCCGCCCTCTAGCGGTGAGACACCAACACGTATTTTGCAAATCGGACAATATAGCGCACAAAGCAGATTCTTTAAGTTTGGTTCTGCTTTCGATTTTCAAATCTGCATATTTGTAACAACAACAACAATAATAACAATAATAACTTCATAATAATAAATATTATTATTATGTGTTTTTATTTTATTAAAAAACTGCTAGTAGGTACATTCTAACGAGACACTAAAAATCAGCATACTAATTTGGACCAAATTTCACTTGTATTTTGAATACAAATAGAAAACGCATACATTGATTTGCTTATGCTAAACTTTCCATTTGATAAATCTAAATATTTAGTGGACGCCTTTGGCCAAACTGGCATACAAAAGGGTATCCAATGCAGCTGGGGCTAAGGGATTTGCCGTAGTATTAAGCACTACTTGAACCAACCACCTCCCAGGCATAACAAGCCTAATCCTCTGAGCTGCATACCGCCCCATGTACGAGCCACACACAGTCTAGGGGTTAAGGAAACAATACTGCATTCTCTAAAGCATCCACATTTCAGTACTTGGTGGGGAAGCACGGTTACATCCTTGTAAGTTTAAATGGTTAGATAGATAAATATGTGAAACCGAGCGTAGACAATCTATAAGTAGAAAAACTAAACAAATTTATGAAGTATGCAAACTAACTATGAATTACACGGCAGGGACACGTTCTCTGCAGTAGGCCTAACAGATGCATTATTAGTATACGCATTTAGTGCAATAGCCTATTATTGGGGGGGGGGGAGAAAAATCCCCAGTAGGTTTCGACACAAATGTGATACATACTTTAGTATTGTTTTCGCCAGCTTAAATAACAGGGCAAGTTGGGATCGCCGCGTGAAATTCTCCCAAAAGGCTGTGGATGCATGGTTTCTATGTGACTCGCTATCCTGCCCTGTATGACAACAGCTTTAGTCACCTTAGACCTGCACCACAACCAGGTGTGCATATAGCGTGTGTACGTGTGAGCAGAAATGCAGAGGGGGGAAATGACCGACTTGGGTGTTAGGCAATCATACATGACAACAGTCCCCTTTGATAACACAATTCCTCGCATATTATACAAGGGGAAGGCAAACGGTGTAGGAGCGTGTGATCGCTGGCGGACGTGTTAATTTCATCTCCATTGTTCTTAATTAATTACTCAGACGTCGCTGGCCGACTTGTCCCTCTCGTTCTGTACATTCTGTGCAATATCGACACATAGTGCAGCTACTTCACAACGATCTCCTTTTGTCAGTCTTGCTCCGTACATGCTACGTGTATTATTATCATTTTCATAATAGCAGTGTTTAAAACGACAATATAAGTCACATTACTAAGCTCCAAACGACATAGTAATGGCTGTGAAGTAATTATATTTTTAAGATGAAAAATGTAATAATTAAACTTACCAATCACCGTAGTTTGAAATCTTCCTCAGTTGTACAGTGTAAATCCGAAATAGCGCAAAAATCTATGGGGAAAAGCACCAAATCCTCAGAAAGTATAAGACGAAGCTGAAAGCCTTTATTCTTTCAGACAAGTGCGATACGTCCCAGGCGCTTTAGTTCATGAACAATGCAGCTGTCGAGGTGGGACACCTCTTAACTGAGTTTTTTCGGATCTGGGTGGAGAACTTAGTAATTGTCCTGTCAGCCAGTGATTTAAGGTAGTCTGGGAAGTCCCGTCGTTGCGAGGACTACCGCCTCCACAGTACGGCTCTGGGCGCTATGGGGGCTACTTTGGTTCCATGGTTTCACATCAGCGAATTCATTTTTAACTTGTGTAATTTTCGAAATGTTCTTCAGTTACAGCTACTTACCATAAGCCTTCTTTAGTGCGTAGTCATGGTTGCGACAAATAAGCTACAATATATAAGTCTTATAAGGAATTTGAAAACGGGATAAACATAGTTGAGAAGCCCTTCCAGTAACCTAACATTACTGGACTTCAGCGGTCACATATTATAACAGAACATTTACATAGCTTTTGTTTCTTGTTCCATATTATTATTATTATTATTATTATTATTATTGTTGTTGTTGTTGTTATTGTTATTATTATGCTATTAACATCAAATTGAAATTGTACTCTTTATACGAATCCAAAATGTAATGAATACATGGTTAATTTGTCTTTGACTACAAAAAATTATTTAAGTGTATTGCAGTATTATGAAGTGGTATATAATTTATATTCTAAGTAAGTATATAAGGTGCGTTTGGATTGTCGTCTCGAGCGACCTTAAAAAATGGTTAAGCAGCGCTAATGAGGAGAAGCGACGTCATCTTGTGACGACAGAGCGAGATAGAGGGAGGCAAACAATCACTAGGCAACAAGCAAATGAAAACACGAGACAGTGTCATTCCTGTAAAATCACACAGATCTTATTGGATAGACCGGTAAGGAAGTTTTTTGACGTGCGGTATAATAAGATAAAATCAACAGAACAACAAGGGGACTATAGGAACCGATGTAATCTCATTAATAATGATATTAAGCGTGTCTCTAAGTTTGTGTTTACACACATACACAAACACACACACAGGTTAGTAATTGTATCTCTATTGGGACTCTCCATTCATTTCTATGGGGGAAACTCTAGCCAGCCCTAATCTTAACCATAAGCAACCAAACAAAATACGAGACTTTTGGCAATTTTACTTTTTAAATTGCAATCACAGATCTTTGTGGGGACCTGAAAAAATGGTCTGTGGAAAAAAAAACAGGTTTTTTTTCACATTCTGGGGAACATTTGGTCTCCTCAATGTAATATAACCCTAATCCACACACACACACATATATATATATATAACTATGCAACACAAACTTTTTTATATAGCTTTACAGGTTGATACTCATAAACAAATACTATGGTTTCTCTTCTGTCTCAAATATACATTCAAATTCAAAGTCCTTTTCCCTTTAACGAGAAATCATCGGTCTCATAATTGAATTGTGATGTCATGTTTCTCGCTATTGAAGAAGACAATGGCTTCTAAACACAGCAGTTTAAGATGCTACAGGAGAACTATTTGTGTGTCCTGTATTTCAGGCACACACTCGTACCAGCACACTGAGTCAATGTTTTTATCTTGTCTTGCAGCGTACGCTTGTGCAATGTTTTGATGAGGCTGTGCTGTTCATGCTTCTTGGTGGTTTGTATATGAAAACATACGCCGTTGGGTTTTGGGGAAGGTCACACCCATTGTCCCCTCCCATTGGATGAAATATCTCCTGCTCACTCCATCCTGTGGAAAGCTGACTCAATGCCTGGTGGAGTTTGAACATCCAGTACAAGGACATGAGGCGTTTTCTGAGGTGTCCCCTTCATTATTTATCGATGTCACCGCCTGTCTTTCATCCTCTCCCTGTTTCCTGCCCCTCACTTTATCTTCCGAGTATCATCGTGTCTAATATTTACTCAAGCCTGAGCACCACCTATATCGAACTATTTAGATCTTATTTGTTTTTAGGCTAGGTGTACATGTTTTTAATATTAAATATTAATGTGTAGTATATGTTTGTGTTAGCATTCTGTCACCCCGATGGCTGCAGTATCACGTCCCTTGACACACCACTGAGTAACAGTGCATGCTGTTGAATCATTGAGACTAAGATGGGAGGGGCCTGCACTGGTTCCAGTGCTATCAGGATAGGATGTGTATACACTGGATTGGTGCAGTAAGTAACACATACCATTCATATTACTGTATCTTCATCCTATATTATTTTCAAATATAATCTGACAATCGTAACTGAAAAATTAAGGTAGGTACAAATGGCTTCAGGAAGCAAATTTGATATGCCTGGTTTGTCATGTTGGAAAATCAAGAAAACACCAAAGTTTTTTTTTTTTCTCAAAAAATTATACTCTTGATGCCCCCCCCCCCCCCATTAATGTTGTGTGGCAAAGGGGGAGCATGGATATAATAAGCAGAAGCTGGCTTGTTTGCTGTTAGTGCATCCTAAGGACTGGCACTGTCTACACTTCCAGTTTCGATCAGGAAGGACAATCAAACAATTAAAATATGTGACTCACACATATGACTCACACTTCTGTCGATTTGTCTGACAAAAAACAGAAAGGACTTTACCTCCAAGCAATGGCAAATAGCCTGATGCAGTGAGGCAAATTGCCCTCTGTAAACAGCTCTGCCGGGTGCTATTCACGGTGTCTCCTTTCCCGCTGTGTTCTCACTGATCCCTGACCCTTTCGTTTGTAAACTGAAACAGAAGGAGGTAGGTGAACCAGGGGCACCACAGAGAGTGTTCACACCGGCTGCATCACTGTCCGGATTGGGAATTGCAAAATGGAAGATCACAGCTCCCTGCAACGGATGGTGCATACAAGGGAGAAGATAATCAGGACCACGCTGCACTGCAGCAAGGACACTGTCCACAAACACTGCATTTGTAAAGCCTCTGTGTCACGGGAGACCCCTCCCATCCGTCCCGTGGGCTCTCTGTCCTGCTCCAATCTGGCAGCAGGTACAGCAGGAACTGGAGCATCCGAGCCAGTTCTGCCGGATTCTGCAACAGCTTCTTCCAGGGCCTGATCTATTTCCTGCATCTGCCCAATTTACCTCATTTGCGAAGATCGTAAGGTTGTGTCACACGTCATAGTAAAGCCTGAGGCCCGTGGCTTAAAACTACAAACTATCGACATGTCAGTCGTGTGGAAATTCTTTAAAATGGGAACTCAGAGTGGCCCGCCAGCTTCTTGCAATGTTTGCAAAGACGTCCTTTTGCAAAAAGGTAGCAGCGGAGCATCATTTAATACAGCAAATCTAATTAGGCACTTCCAGAAATATCGTAAGAAAGAAGACACTGTGACTTCAACATGGTGATGGTGTTTGTATGCTTCCACAGGGCTATGTGTTCTGGGGTTTGAGCTCCTGTTAGTGTCTCCATAGGTGAATTAATGCAAAAAAGATGAGAACGAAACAGCAGTACCCTACCCAGAATAAGGTTACAGGGACACACCCCTGGAGGCAGATGTAGGCTGGTTTACTGGCGAGTGCCCGGTATCCAGGCCACCCATGTGATCCATCCAGACTCACCCCCAAATGACTACATGGAGCCTTTTTTAGGGATCACCAGTATGGTGAAGGTTGGCTGGTAAGGTGCAATGCCTTTTGGACGGCAAGCATGATGGACCACACCTCGTCACTCAACGCTGGCTTTGGGAACGTTACCTTTCTGATAGGGAAGGAGCTATCAGATTGGTATCAATCAAATCAAGTTGGCCTCTTGGTGGAAGGCAGAGTCTCACCTACATGGAGTTTCTCAGTGGTCCAAGATCTCAGATGGGTGTGGGAATAGATGCTAGTGCAAGACTGTGGAATTTGTCCATCCAGGGAAGTTGAAAGCGCTGTGTGTTGGGGTGAGTGAGCAATAGCACATCTTCAATATTGCATGGATGGTAGGTAAAGTACCTCTGTATTTATAAACAGGGCTGGTGGCCCTGGATGAATGGATGTTCCAACTGCAAGGGACCACATTTCTCCGCCTTCCTGATCAAGACTGTCCCCAGATACTGCAGGGAAGAGGCCGACAGCTAAACCTAGAGTTCATTAGCAACAATCCATACTCTGGTCTAGCCACAGAAAATGTGCTCTTCTAATACACTTCAATGAAGTGAAGATTTATAGGAACATACTGATGCAATATACATGTACGATGTTGACATACGACGAGATGAGAAGGCATATGACTATGGCCCAGCTCATACTATAGGAGACACTAATGGAATTTGGAGCACCTGGGTCAGTACTCTATGCTATTCACTTCCTGTATGTAGTAAGAGGTGTGTCTGCATCTGTCGAAGAGACTCAAAGTTGTTTACGTTGGGTGTTGGCCTCTAGAAAGGGTGCATGTAGTCTCCACCCCTGTAATGACATCATGGGCTCACGTCATGGATGTCATGATGCGTTCATGGCTGGAAGGACGTCTAGTATCGAGAGTAGAAGCGACGTCCCTGGTCTTTGCTGATGATACAGTAATTTTGCTGTCATCGGACCAAGTGTGAAGTAGCAGGGATGGGAATTGGTGCCACCAATTCTGAGGCCATGATGCTGATTTCGAGACGAATTGATTGTTCCTTTCATGTAAGGGAAGAGAGTCTTCCTTTAGTGAAGGAGTTTATGTACCTTGGTATGTTGTTCTTGTGCTGGTATGTGGAAACGTGAGACTGACAGGCAGAAAGGCTTCCTGGCTAGTTTTGTGGGTAAAGCTAAAATGATCTGATGAGCCTCATGTTTCACCCGTCAATCTATGTCCTTATCCGCAACCACCACAAGAACATAGTCCAGGAATTATATCTCTAAGCTGACATCTGGGAATCCCCCCCAAAACAAGCTGTGACCTCAGAGAGATCTGGTCCAGCTCAGCCTCATCTTGACCAGGAAAAATAATGTGCATGATAGTAATGACGATGACGATGACGATGTCTTCCCGGCTTCTCGACTAAGCTGAAGGACATACAGGTGATTTCAACAATGCCTAGGTTTTAATTAAAAGAAAAAAAATAAACAAACATGACAAAGCAATTCTGGAACAATATTGCACAATTCACCAGCTGGTCTGTCCTACAAACCTGTAAGCATACTTCTATCATATGATTACACAACACCCAATCCAGTTCCTCAATGGCCTTGACATAACAATCTATTAAAGTACATTCATTGCATTACTATACATAGTAACACAAAGCAAATAAAATTTACCTAAGAAGTTGACTTAAAATTCTTGCCGTATTTATCAACATATTGCATATACAAACACACATGCATCTTCCAGCTGTATAAAGAAGAGGACCACCCTCATCTGTGAAGCAGTGTGAAAAAATATAGATGGCTGGTCATGTAAAAGAATGAAGTAATGAAGCTGTATTCTATGCTGGTTGCTTTGGAGACTGCCGTAAATATTATTAGCGTCGCAGGAGGGCAACCAGTCAACGCCACGACTCTGATACCTGTTTCCAGAAGGCTGGAATTCCACCTGCGATTCACACAAATCTCACATACCCGGTTATACCACACTGACTGCGATACGATCATTTAATGCCAAGATAAAATGCAAATTCCTGTTTGTGCAGGTCTCCACACATGGCGCAGGCGTTAGTGGCTCACTGGGTTCCTGCAGGGCGTGTAGCCTCAGGTAACCCTGAGCAACAGAGCGGCAGATCATATAAGGCCGACGTCTGTTCTCAGGGTGACGGGAAACAAACAGAAGAGAGCAGCCAGCATCATAGATCTTAGATATCATAGACAGGCACAAAGACACATGTGGGTTGTGTGTCATCTTCTGATGCAGGGACCACCCACCCATATCTAAACAAGCTTTACAGATATCATCCAAGTGCCCAGTTATAAATGTTTGTTAACACAATCACCGTATTGTTGATGTTCAAACAGGTTTAACTGAGCAAATACGGGTGTTCAGTAACCCATTATTGGTGCTAAGGCGAAGCTGCAGGTCCGCTCACAAAGCCAGCTCCCTGAACCAGGACCAACATCCAGATGACCAAACATCCACCCATATTCAGTCTCCAATCAGTGAGCAACTGCGGCCTCATTCACAGATTACAGATTATGAAGCCAGAATGTGTCCAAGTTCCCCAAATACTTCCCCTGTGATAAAGTCCCAAAAACAAATAAAAAGGAATCCATGCATCCGCTCTCCAGTTCTCCAGGTTAACAGAACATTCCAGAAACAGTTGCCCACGGTGAACCCAGATTGGAATTCAAATGTAAAAGAATTGAAGTAAAATAACCATTCTGTGTTTTTTTTCCTTTAACACAGATACCTTATTAATCACCATAGGGAGATGATCTTTTCACCCATACATACAGGCGAGAGCAAGTTTTGGGATCACAGCACAGGGTCAGCCAGTGCGCAGTGCACCTGGATCTGGAGGTTAAAGGCTGTGCTCGAGGACCCAACTGTGACATCAGTGTGCTGGTTCTGGGATTTGAACTAGCAACCTTCTGAACATGAGTCCAGAGTTCTAACTCACTGAGCCACACTGTCCCCAAGAAAAGTGCTTAAGCCAGCAAGGAGTTAAACCTAGAACCTTCTGATGTGCCGGACACGTTACTTTATTGATCCTAATGAGGAAACTGCTATTTCAGCTATACCACCTGGCGCTCCATGAGACCCACAGAGCCATATCCCAGTGACAGCCATTATCCAGCAGCCCTGAAGCTGATTAAGCATCCTGCTTTAGGGCATTGTTCTGCTAGACATAAGATTTGAACTGGCAACCAATCATAGATCAGAGTGCCCTAATCCCTTGAGCCACATAGAGTTTAAGGTGGATACAAGCCCTCTATCATGAGGGGAAGCACAGCACAGTGTCTGTCAGGCAGGTCCAATCACCCACTATCAGGGGTTAAATCAGAATTAGAGAGGAGGGGGAGCCCTGTCAGGTACAGTCAGGGGCATCTGATTGCTTGGGCCCACCTCTGATCCAAATTGCTTGGACCCAAATCTGATTGGCTGAGAGAGAGAACCAATCATTTTCCCTTTTGTGCAAGTAAAACTTCCATAAGCTAATATTCTTGCTTATTAATTCCTAATGCCCCCATGAAAATGCATTAAATTATCAATTTATTCACTAATTGCTTCTTAAACAGTTTACCTCTACATATCAAAGACCAGAGAGCAAGTGAAGTTTTGGCAGCATTACCGTAAGCAAAATAAGTCAAAATACAAAAACATGGTACAGAAATTAAAGCATCGTGCAGGAATATCTCATCCATTCGAGAAATGAACGTCTGGTTAGAGCTATTAATAGATATTAGCATTAAACCTTAATAAAAAAACATGATCCTTAGCGTAAAACGGACCTTTTATGAAACTGTCGGCTCAATTTTTCTGAATGAAATTTTGGGACATTACGAAAAAGACATTTGGACAAAAGGAAGAAAAGTTAGGGCGCCCACCAGGCTCCCTCTACATTTAAACCCCACCCACAATTACTCTTCATTTTCTAAACAAGAGTTGGGAGGATGCAAAAAAACCTGGACCATCTGGGCCCCCCGAAGGACTGGGCTGGGAAACGCTGTGCTGAAGGACATCGCCGCTCCCACGCTTACATTCCCGTGTCCAACATCAGCACCTTGTCGGCAAGTTTCTTTGGAGATCGTTCTTTGGAGGAAGACGCCTTTAAAAACACTCCTTTATCCGACAGCGGAAAAACCTCCCCCATCCCAACCCAAAGAATGAACTGCCCATTTACTGGAATCTTAAAAAAAAAAAAATCTAGCTTAATCCATCACAAACTGTAGTAAATGTTTTTTCCCCCTGATACAATGAGCGCATTTCCAGAATCAATCACACAGACCACGAACAGAACAATGGCTATGGGGCTGTAATAACACACCCGCCCCCGAAGAGACGACAGGGGTCTGGACATTCAAGTTTTGTTCATATGAAGAGCAGAACGCCAAACGGAAACGCAATTCAACAGCCATTGTCAGCTGAAGTCGCTCATTTCATCCTGAGCTAAAATGTCAGCTGAGGCCAAGGGCAGTCTGTCAGAAAGCATCCTGCAAAAGAACGAATGGTCCCTTTTCTTACATGTGATGTAATATTTTCATCTCAACCCTACCTTAAATCAGGCTTATAAGGTCCTTAAAAGGCTAATAACGAATGTGGCAGGGTGGAAGCCGTGTGGCTCGAAATGAAAACATCGTGGCAGGGGAAGGCAGCGGGAACAGGACCGAGAACTATCGCTTAAACTACTCGGTAACCACGAAATTCCTGCAGCGAAATAAATTGTGGCAGAAAACGTCCTGCTTCTCTGATACTATTTAAACAGTGCTATTTCCTTATAAGCATGGACAACAAATCTAAGCTATACAAATAACGAGAAGGGAAGGAGACTTCCCGAAGCATACAAACAAAAAAAAAAAAAAGCTACTTTACTGACACCTTCTGGAAAGCAACTGAACCATGACAATTTCTGGCAGAGACAGGTTTCAGTTCTGATTGATGTAGCAGTTACTGATGAAGCGGGGAGGGAATCGAACCCATAATCTAACCCAAGGAATATGAAAAAAAGAATACACTGACGGGGAACAGCAGTGTTATTCCAAATACATTTATTGGTAATTTCATCCACTGTACAAAGCACAGGTGTCTTGCGCCTAAAGAATTGAGTCTGCAGGGATGGAGACAGACGATTTTCAGTCACTTCTTCACGCCAGTATAAGAGCACCTAAGGAATAGGTCACTGGTCAGTATACAATATCTCTTACTGAGCTGATTCCGTCTCACTAGAGAAATAACTGCTCTAGGGGAGATGAAGAACCTATTTATATTAAGAAGAGCGCTGATGCAATCATACAGCAACAAGCGGGAATGATTTTTGCATCAAGCAAGGCTAGTTTTTTTTTTTTAAATCAATAAAGTGAAAACACTTAAGCAGACCATTATAATGTAACGGGTAGTGCAATATGAGTAGTTGTGATGATTCTCACCTGGAGGTACCAACGGAGGCGCTTATGGAGACACTACTCCAGGGCCTTGACGATAGCCTCGTTGGCCTCTATGCTGATCTGTGCCTCCGCCCTGGACGCCTCATCCGTGGCTGTCCCGAGATCAGCCTGGGCCTTCTCGAGGTTTGCTTTGGCCGTCTGGGAAAAGCAGCAGCAGCCTTTCATTCCAATACTACAAGTACGCTACTATTAGCAAACACAACGCCTCAGAGCATGGACAAGTCTCGATTACTGAATTTGTGTCTCTTTTCAAATAACCTCTTAGGTTGAATATAGACAAGTCACAAGTACACATCAGCTTTATGGATCCGACATCAAAGGGACCTTGGCGTAGAATTGCCCTATGAAAGATTTAACACGAGTTTGAAGCCTATTTCATAAATGAAAAGAGGCATTTGACCATGACCTCGTTCTGCATGAATGATGACATCAACATAAATCGAAGAGTATCATGCTTACATGCTCTAAAGCAGGGTTCCCAAATTCCAGTCCTGAAGGCCCAGAATCCAACCCAGTTTGCCGACGTCCCTGCTCAAACACATCCTAACCAGCTAATTCTAAGCTTAAGTAAGTATCTTTGAACCAGAAAAATCCACAAACCGGGTTGGATTCTGGGCCTTCAGGAATGGAATTTGGGAAGCCGGCTCTGAAGAGAGCAGGACTCACCGCCAGGTCCAGGTTGTCGAGGGTTACGGCTTCTTCGGCCAGTAGCTGCACGGACGAGTCAGCATTCACTGTGACAGAACCGCTGCTCACTGAGAAACAGAGACACCCTTACTGACAGCAGTGTGTTGATAAGCAAGATTAAGAAAGAGCATCACTGACTATGGTCAACATTTAAATATCTCAGTATGTCTAATCCTTGTACTAAATTATCTTTCCATCCACACTGCATCACAGAAACTAAGTCAACACTTAAGAAAATCATATGAGCACAGTAGGGCAGTACAATGCTTAAATACTGCTCCATTTCTAATCAAACCAACAGGAAATACAGTATTCACTATCAATGCCACACAAGTTACACCTGGGAAACAATCGCACCATTTGTATTATTGCTTTATCCATCCAGAAACAGCCCCATTCATTTTATGCAAGAAATGGTGCATCCTGGTTATGGAGCCAGATTTCTCAAAAACTAAACAGAAATGAAAGCACTGATTGCTCAGCACAGTACATTTAATGCACATCATTTACAAGAAAGGCTACAAAGTAACATTCAAATAAAATCATTAAGCTAACAGCGCTCCATAAGGGTCCATGGAAACAGGTAGGACTAATAGGTAACACTATAGTAGGATGTGAAATATCAAATTTCCATCTGTCAATTGTCTATATCTGCTTGTCTTATTCAGGATTGTGGGATTCCAAAGCATTCACACCTATGGAGAATTTGACAACTCCAATTAACCACAGCATGTTTTAGGACTCTGGGGGGGGGGGGGGGCCCACAATGACATGGGGAGAACATGCAAACTCCACACACACACAGAACCCCACTGGAGATTCGAACCCTGGTCCCAGAGGTGTGAGGCAACAGTGCTAACCACTGCACCACCATGCTGCCAAAATCCAAATTTAAGTAAGAATATGAGGCCAGACAACATAAAATGTATTAAAACAGGGCTTCTCACCGAAATACTTTGCAGAAGAACCATCTTCACTGAAGACAGTGACCACACCAGGCCGCAGGACCTGCAGCGTGGGGACGTGTGCAGGAAGGATGCCGAAGGCGCCGGTCAGCGTGGGCACGTCGATCTGCTTCACGTTTGCCTCCTTATAGAACACCTACAAGCACCAGCAAGAAGTCACTGATCAGCGCCATACAGACACATGCATACATACATGTACCACTTGATTAATCAATACTGAGAACTGTGGTGATATCAGTTTTAGGTTACATATTCGACAGATACCCAGACCCACACCCTCCAGACCCCGTGGAAGGGAAGTTATTCATTGACGGTCCCTAAATCAGCGGTAAAGTATCATCTACGAGGAAGTGGAATTGAACTGGACGTCTTTCGACCGCTTTATGCCGGCTAGCATGAGTGAAACACCGCCGCTAGATCTGGAGAGTGTGGATCTCAATATCTGTCGAATATCCAACCTAAAGCTGTTTTCACCTCGGCAAAGTATACACACACAAAGCTGTACGGTGTCATAACGTCAACCTTTCATGTCACCTCGTTTTAATGTATTAATAATCTGGGGTTGCAGTCAACTATCCATTTAAGCTGCTGAGAAATATGTCAACAAACATGACATTAATAGCTGCAACGGTAATTAAAACAGCAATGCATCTCATTTAACATATTTTCCAAATCTCGCTTAAGACTAGAGGAAACTACTCGGCTAACAGCTAACAGTTAGCAGGCCCATCTGGCACTTGCACCGCGGTCGATCCAGCGATCCGGACAACTTAAGTCGGACAGATGTATTAAACAATTATAAAACGTTTAATCTACAACTAATTGTTAAATACAGATTTAACACATTTCCTTAACCGTACAAAAACTGAGGCTAGAGAACATACTACGCTAGCTAGCATGCTAAGAGATTCTAATGCCAATGTCATTGGATTCACTTATCCACATCCCGTTAACATTTTAATAATGCAATGCTGCATGACATTTAGCAACTTCTCAAACAGATTATTAGGTACTCTAAACCAGTAGCCCAGCTATTTTTTGTAGGCCATTGTCCCAGCGGTTATTCACGGGTTCTTTACCTCGGTCGGCGAGGCAAACGTGAAGGACATCTGGGACGTTGCAGACGGCGGGTCGGCGTACCACCGCGTTTGGCGCAAAACTGGAAATGCGCGACGAGCAAGAGACCGAGCTGCAAACATGTTGCTTAAATCTACACGTATTATAGAGATGTTTAAAAACACACTTTCAACCGGCAACCTACAACTTCATTCAAGTCCACCAAGCGGCGTGCCACTAAAAGGGCAAGCGAGACAAGGGCAGGATCCACCCTCACGACGCAATTTCCGCAAAGCACCGTGGGAAATGAAGTCAAATTCAACTGTAGGCTCTCTCTGACACTGGTGTCCCTAAATTGACCACAGAATGTAACTGAGGGCACTGAGATGGTCTGGCACCTCGTTTGGGGTTTTTCCCCTGTTTTGTGACTTATGTTGCCTGGGACAGGTTTCTGTATTGAATAAGAGACTGGAATATAGATGGATTGATTTATCCAGTCTTAGTCTTTTCATTAAAATTTACGTCTAAAATAATGCGGGAGCCTTCTCTTTTATAGAATTAATGTACAATATCCACAACAGAAATTACAGAATTAATTGTTGGAAAATGACCAACTTGCTAAATATTCTTCACAATGTCAAATTACATATCTAACCGAGAGGTGGCGCAATCAGAGTGCCAAATAAAGAATGCCTATTAGCATGTGTTACGGCATAGGATAATTTTAACTTTACACATAACTAGATCGAGGATCGAAACAACCACGCGCATCACACCTTTTAATATATAACTATACCATAAAAAATACGTGCCACATCCAGACCAGCAAGATAAACAGACACACATATATGTATGCCTATTTTACCGTATCATATACGTTTTACCCCTTTTATAAGTATGATTCTACAAAGGCAAGCTTTGCATAAACCTCCGACTTGAGGATGCGGAGGGAGTCGTTCCCAGGGTGAGTGGAGAGGTCATAAAACCGATTGTCTTGTAGTTGTTTAGCCGCGGCAGAATTTAATAAAGAAATCATTTACCGATATTCTAGTTCTGTCTCAGCAATTCAGTGTTCAGAAAATACAATCAGCAACATTTTTTTTTAAATTCTGGAATTGAATATAGTATCAATATATATTTTAAATGGTTTAAAAATATCCGCTCCGTTGACAAATGATTAGCAAAATTGTATCAAAGGGGTATTAAGGTACCTTGGACAAGATGCCGATCATACGACATTGGAAACGAATATTGTACACCTTAAGAAAGCTTTGGATTTTTTTTGCATGTGCCTCAGCCGTCAGTGATACAATATACTTTTAAATTAGGCACAAAATAATTTTTGTAAATTTATTTTTCTTAAAAGCATCAAATCGAATGATCAAGCTTGCAGTATATGTCTTTATAAAATATCAGTAAATCGTGCATAACGTTGATGGTAAATTTATGCTTTTTCGTCTCTGAATTTTCACGATTTCTTGGAGGAAAAAAAAGATCCACTCATTACCCGCTTGTACGTAACCAGCTAGTTCGTCATCGTCTACATCACATGGTGCTTTCCGGAGCGGGCTTGTGGGTGTGTCCTAACCCATAGTGTTTCATTCATAAATACCATAAGCGTTTATTTCGGAGCTGACCGATTCCATTATTTTAACACCGAATATCCCTGCATGGACCAGGTAGATTACAGTTAGGTGAGTCTTATTCGTTCGATTCGCCTTTCTTTCAAGCTTGGAATAACCTATTGTGGCTATGTGCACTGCCGAAAATATCACAGAATGTCTTATATGATGATGCTGTTCTTAGCTGACTCTAAACATTTACCAGCGTGTGTGAGTTATTACACTTGCCTCTATATTTGATGTGATAAGAAACGGAAATTTGAGGGGTATCGCACTCTGCTCTGCTTTTGTAAGATACACTTAAAAACTGGAAATATCGTAGAAACGACAATAAGTTACCCACTTCGGATCTACTATGCGACTCCAGCTGAGTTTTGGAAAAACGGATATCTCCCTTGACGTAAATATCATAAAATATTATAGTTAAAATAAAATAGATTTATCAGCCAGTTATCATTCACGTTGTGTGTCAGTCTCGGAGACGGTTTAAGTGATGCTATCCAAAGTACCGCTGCGGTCGGATGTCACTATTCTCACTATTCTGCTGGCGAGGAAGCGCACATTGAGGTTATGTGTAGAAATGTATGCTTTAGTTAAACGGGGCGCTGATAGTTTGTTTGGGGAGACGTATGACTATTTAATTCGGAAGTGATCTTCATTCTACGTAAATTCTCCAAACAATGTGCACCTCGACTAAAGAATGAAAAACGGGAAGCATTTTCCAACTAATCGAGATCTGTGCAATATTTGTCACGTTATAAAATATGTTCCAACGAAATAAAACAAGTGCAAAACGTGTTATGAAATGATAATTTTAATAGCTCTAGACTAGCTCCGGATCAAACCCGGAACCGACATATATATTTGACATATATCCGTTTGGTTTGCTTATGTTGCTGTAGCCAATGAATAGACCAAGCATTCTACGGAGAAGACTGACAATGCACATTCTCCATATTTGGCAGTAAGAATAACCCACACTAGCTGCCAAATAATCAGTACTGTGTGACATTGCGGTTTTTCTTCGTAAAATTACATGAGATGAAACTAGTACGCGTTATTTTATATTTTTAAAGTGGTCTGAAAGTTACCCACGCGAAGCAGCTTCCGACTGTAAGTACTCCAGCATTCGCCACAGAGGTAAGGCTACAGGAAAAAACAGGTATAGACGTTTATGTACTAACATATTATTCATTATTCTGTCATAACGAAAAATTGACAGTGACTCTTTAAAGTATTGGCGTTTGATATTTATTACAGTGAGCGGTAGATAACGATCACTGATGCACCGCGGTAATATAAAAGTCTTCAATAGCCTGAACAAATATTTGTACAATTATACTTGTAATTGATTTAATAAATAAGGAGAATTCAGTGCAAACATGAAAGGAAAATCTCACATACCCAAAAACGTCGGGATCTCGATCAATCGCAATAAATTAATAATAGTAACTCATACGTAGGTTCAGACGTATATTTCTTAGCACTCAAGACTTTAAAAGTTACGGCACCGAAACTTGCGATTTGGAATATGCGTGTATGTACGACGTACTGATCAAATGCTTTCAATGCGATGTTTGTGATAAAGATTCTGCAGCCAGGTGTGTATCGTCAACTTAATGTTTTTATTTATCTGGTGATTTACATACCCCCAGGGCGGCATTAAAAACCGGCCCTCCACTTTTGCCCACACATACATGGTCACGATGAATTTTGCTGGGGGGGGGGGGGGTGGTCCCCACGATCCCTCGATAAATTACTAAAACAACGAACAACAATCAATATTTTAAAATATATATTCAAATTCCTACAAATTTTATATTACGTAGCGCTTCCCATAAATATGCCAATCTGGGCCATGCATTTCCCTTTTGCCTGTAGATTTGTAACCCCTTTCACATGTGTCTTAAATCCGAAAATTGCCGAAAAAAGAAAACGATCCAGTCTTATACGTGGGTTGTAGAAGAACTAATTGATTCGTAGAGTGGGATTTAAACAGTACGATTTAAATGTAAGGAAATCGAGTCTGGTTTAGTTAATGTAAAAATAGGCTTCTGGGTGACTGCAGGTGAAGGTGCAGCGCCCGGGGTAATAATGAGATGGGAATGGCGCGTGCCAATGGGCGGAAACAGTCACGACGCCGCCTCGAGCGATCATTGCACGAGCAGTACACAGTGCAAATGTCTAAATCCAAGTTTTTAAAAACGTTAGTTCTGCAAGGTTAATTTATCTGTATAAACATTAATCCATAACCTAATACGGTTCAGAGTCCAGTTATTTTATGTCTCAAAACCCAGGAACCGCAGAGTGAAACTTGCTGTGAAATCAGGAAACAATATAATTTGGAGGTAAATTTTATATAGTAAAAATCGTAATAAAAATATGAAGTCCGAATTGCTGCACTTCCATCCAATCAAGCTGAATTTAATATAGTCAGGCTGGCATAATGGCCTGTCGGCCTGGTGTGATGGACGACGTCTATCGGATATCAGGAAATTTGTAGCATGTGTTGTAATGATTCCTCGCAGCAGTGGGGGACACCTGGGCAGCTCTGAGCAAGCTGGCGTTGTCCTTGAACTTTGCATATGGGGGGCTGCGAGATGCTGAGTCTTTGCTCCCCTTCCTTATTTCTCCCCCTCTCTCTTTAGGGGGACAATCTCACCCTTTCTTGCCTGGACCATGAGCAATGAGTCAACCTTGGTGAAAAACCTAACTGACAACGCCGCTGTAAGAGAAACGCCTTGCTGCATTTCTGGCCCCAGCACTTAGGCCTGATGTGTGTGTGTGTGTGTGTGTGTGTGTGTGTGGGTGGGGGGGGGGAGGAGGTTCTAAGGCTGGGATTCCATCCCAGTGTTCTGTGGATGGAATGTGGATGAGGATTGCCTGACCAGTCTTTTGCTTCAGGGTGCATCGAATGTTAAAAATAAAAATGAAATTAAAACAGCGACACAATGGGCTGCATGGAAACGGACACGACCAGGATACCTTTGTGACTTCATGTAACATCGCTGCCATTTTCCGTCACACACTCAGATCATAGGGACACAATGAGCTGCTACATTAGACACCTGTTGTGGTTTCAATAGCAGTGCTCATGTTTACATTTGTGTGTTTTCATTTGGCTGATCCTCTCATCCAGAGCTACATTTATTATTTATTTGCTGATTATTTCCTCCATAGTAACTTTGGCGGCAAAGAATTTCAGCCGTTTGTAAAGTAAAGTCAGATATTTACTGAATCAATTCAGTATAAACAGCACATTCCCAGCGTGAGACTTGAACCTGAATTACTTTTGTAATTCAGAAATAAAAATACGCGTAGATGGCAGCAGTGCCAGGTAGGAGCCTCTGAGAGACATTCAGCTGGTCCTGCAGTGCAATAGTCAAAAACCTGGGGAAACCCGGGGTTCTTGAAAGTAACTGAGAGAGAAGGCTAACGGCTCGCTTTTGGATATTATTAATCTGATCATCACAGCTTAAGTTTTCAGGTAGAGTTAAACCTACAGATACACCGACCAAGTCCCTCCTTGACAACAGTGTGAAATGTGTATTTAATATTTTTTTGGACATATCTGTTAACCAAACACAGTAGTGACGATTGACAGATGCTTTGGTAAACAGAATATTTTGTTGATTTGCAGTTTCCTATTATGCCTGCACCTAGGAGATAGAGCGTCCTATCATGGGAGCTGGGCCTCTGCTGGTTTCCCATCATGCCTTTTGGTTGAAGTTTCCTTCAATGGCCGCTATCTTTAATTGTGGAAAACATTTCTCACCTGCCACAAATTAAATATAGTAACACACTCCCTTGGAGTCGATGGTTGAGAACACAAGACACCAGAGAATAGAAGGTGTGCAGGTTGTTGTAGAGCAATTAGCCTCTGCTAACTTTTATAGTTTAGGCAGGAATTTAAAATGAGCAGGATTAGACATACTTTCTAGCTGGGATTTTAACGCCCCTGTGTTTGAGATGAGTGACTGAAACAATTTTTATTGACTGAAGCTTAATAAAACGTAGATCATGTAGCACGACAACAAACAACCACACAAACAACAACAACACAACAAACGCACCAGAAAATGCATGAAAAAGAATATTTGAATGAGAGGAAAATCCCTGTTCTGTATTGGGCCAGTAAAAAATCCTGATTTGACTGAAAGATTTTTGGTATGTCCTGGTGTAAGCAGTTCATGGTAAGGCAGTCCAAAAGTTTTTAAAAATTGAATTTGCCAAGCCAATGTGCAGGACTCATTGATGGGTGCAGTACTGTGCAAAATCTTGTCAGTTAAAGAAAACGATGTCTAAATTACCGTCATATTGTTGTATGCTTTTATGCCTTTTCAAAATATTTTAGCTTTGCCATTTCAAAACCGTTCCTAAAACCAGCCCAGTACTTGCAGTAACCATGTATACCTATGTATTTGTTGACTATTAGTACACCTTCTTAGGCTAATCAATACCTCGTCACATTGTCTAACCAATTAAACCCATGAATTAATTGTGCTGGTGACGAAATTTAACAAATACATGGAACGGCTGAGGTGCCCCCGAGGAGGGGTTTGGGAACTGAAGCGATGTTCATCTCGCCATCCAACAAGACATCAGTAACTTTTTGGAGAATTCTTTTTTTGTGAAACTGTGTATTTGCAAATATTCTAAAGCTATTTTTTTTTCTGAGCATATGTACACTTCTTACCCAAATAAATATTCTTAAACATTTTTTTGGACTGCCTAATACTTTTGCAAAGTACTGAATTACTAGCTTTCATCCGCCAGTGGGACTGCTCCACTTGAAGGTTCCTGTTCTCTGTAAGGTCTCTGTTAACTTGAACATATTGTCACCCCCCCCCCCCCCCCCCGCCCCCTCAGGACCTCCCGCATGGCTCTGGCAAGCAGGATGGCTACGTCCTCCTGCTGGTGCTGCTCTGCGTCTTTGTGGGGGGGACGCTGGTGTTGCTGTCTGTCCTACTGATCCTGTGCCGTCGCTGCTGTGAGGGGGAGCGTCGTTATTCGAGGTGAGCCGCTTTATTTACTCATCGTGCTGAGGCAGGTGGGGTGCAGATAGAAAAGACACTTCATTGGTCCCCGTGGGGAAATTCTAATTTTCACCGACCCCAGCTTGCTCTCCAGGACACACTCCTATGGTGTTGAGGGTTAAGGGCCTTACTCAAGGGTAAACACACACACACGGCTATTCTGTCAAGGTCGGGCTCGGACCGGCAACCTTCCAATCGCAGGCACTGAGGCTTAACCCGCTGAGTTAAACGTTAGAGACATACTGGTGTATCGGGTCAGTTTTATGCTAACTGAGCCAATCGAGCGCTCAAGTTCTGGGAACTTTTACGCAGCATGAGCCACCAGGATCAGGGCTGAAAACCATCGCGGTTTATTAATATTTCGCTGTTACTTTGCATCATTATAAACAATAATATATCTGACCTTGCCTGCAAACCTGAATTACTCTTGATAGCTGTAGAAGAGCCAGTTGTATAAATCGCTGAAAGTGTAAAACTCCAGAGCCTCCATTAAGCTTGGCTTCTATTTAAGGTCGGGGTTGCGATTGCTCTGACAGAATAAATGGGGCGTCATGTTCTGCTCTCGCCACGCAGGGCCAGTGATGATCCTGAGAAGACCAACACCACCTATGTGGAGGAATACCAGCCGGTTCCAGGTAAGAGGGCAGCCTTTGGTGTTCATGTCAGATGTTTCCATAGAACTGCCCTAAGCACCGCCTCCGTTCACCCTGACAGAGATCACCATCCGGGTGGACGAGGAGGACTGCCTGTCCTCCTCCAGCGGGCAGGACGTGAAGACGGAGAGCTTTCTGTCCACAGGATCAACGGGCCGTCGCGTCTCATTCAACGAGTCAGCTCTCTTCAACCATGGCAGGAGAGCGCAGGAGAAAGGCCGCAGGTCAGCCTGTGCCACACTCCTGCCGTTTGAGAGATGAGATCAAACACTGAGGCCTTCTGACAGCTTCCCAGCTGCAGGCTGTTCCAGAGTTCGGTGGAAACTCCGATTCAGAGAAAACCTGACAATTAGTGTCAGACGTTCTGAACACAGCTTAATGTGCTGCATCATGCACCTACAACAGCTTTCCTGGTTGAAGCTCACAAATCTGCTTGATTTGACTGGCAGGTGAATATTCTGAAGCGGTTTTGTGGAAGAAAACAAATTATTTTTGGTTGAGAAAATTGTAAGAATAAAGAAGTTCCTGATTCTAGCATTGTGGCTCTAGAGAGGAATGCATTTGCTGGCTTGATCTTTGAGGATGTATTTGTTTAGCAGACATCCTTATTTAAAGAGATACCTTACAGTTCTTGCAGTTTTACATTTACCATTTTACTGCACCTTAACACCTCGAGACCATGTAAGCCCATTGTTTGTAAGTCGTTACTCTGCAAATTTTCAGAATTTCCCATGAAGGAAATCAAGGGCTCAAAACAAGGAGTGTCGGCAGAAATAAATTTTGTAGACGGTTCCCAGGGTCAACAGTGGGAGGGGCTTGCATTTCACTTCTTTAACCAATCATGGTCTTCATTGTATGACATCACCACATTAATTAAAGCCAGTGTTTTCTGTTAAGGGGCAACCTTCACGGTTTTTTAAAGTACGGTTTTAATTGTATATCCGTTTTGTTAAGGGACAGAGATACAAAACATAGGAACATGTTTAGCTGCAAAGGCTGGATGGAGCAACTTATGGATGAGTGTTTATTTCCTGATGATGATGATGATGATGAAGCTGACTTAGCCTACTGAGCCTCACACCCCTCGGCTCCATGGCTGGAAGCCTGGAGTTTAAAAATGAGAAAAAAGACGGTATAACGTAGTGATGTCATGCAGTGGAGACTAATTGGTTAAAGAAGTGAAATGCAAGTCCCCGCCTTGATAACCCAGCAACTCGTCGAACTCTGCAAAATCAGGATGTCCGTCAAAGGACAGTTTCATGTGACGCTGCTATTCAGAGTGAGCTAGCTCTTCATTGTAATGTACAGTCAGAGTTGGCGAAGTTACAAAAGTAATCCATTACAGACAAAAGTGGAAGAGTTCAGGTCCGGAAAGTGTAAATCCAGACCAAGCTTTTGTTTCAACCAACCAGTTGAGTATAAAGTGTCACAGTCACAGAGTATGAGACTGGTTGGTTGAAGCAAAACCTTGGTCTGGATTTGTACTTTCTGAACCTGAACTTTCCACATCTCTCTGTAATAGATCACTTTTGTGCACAATCGTGCAGTGACAGTAAAGGTTTCTGAATCTGAAGATAGGTTCCCTCTCCCCCCATGTCAGGTACACACTCACCGAGGGAGACTTTCATCACCTGAAGAATGCCCGCCTCACTAATCTCCACCTGCCCCCGCCTGCGCTGAAGATCCTCACCATCCCCGAGTCCCCCGAACAGCTTTCCTCCAAACCCAAACTCTCCATCTTCCAGGTAATGAAAACAAAGGCCAGTTTTGATAACCTTGGCCAACGTCACAGTGCCCTGATAGCAGAGTGAGCAAATCAAGGCTTCGCAAGAAGCACTAAAATGAATTAGCATCTCAAATCAGATTTAAATCAGTCAACAAATAAGAATGTTTTTGGGAACTGGTGTGTATGCAGTTTAAAATGTCTGTCAGCTATTTGTGAGCACGGGATTTTTTTCCCAGCGAATGGCCTCTTTCCAGATGACCTTGGTTGCTGTGATGTGGATTTCCTTCACTTAGCTTAGTGTCGGCACTATCTGCTGGCTGCCAAGGCCTGACTTTGCCCGTGCATCCCCAGCCCCCGGTGCGTGTGCCGCCCCAGACCGCCATTGCGAAGGTGGGCCTCGGCACGTGTTCCGGCCTCCCGGGGGATGCCTTAAACTCCACTGCGGATGCTGACTTTGACGAGAGCTTCCCCATTCCCGACCTCCGACTGCCCCATTCCCGCTCAGTGAGTCTATGCGACCATAGTAATAGCAAAAGCGCTGCACCACTTACACTGACGGAACAGTTAGCTGGATAAACATGCTGTGGTGGTTCTAAATGATTTATTTCAGCCATGGGTTCCCTATAGGATTTTGGCAAGCTTTTAAGAACCTGTTTTATCAGAATGAATGTTGCCAGGTACATCATGGAGGTCCTTAAACCTGAGAGTTCAACGTGTTCTTAATAATAAAAGGTTTATAATAATAAAATAATAAAAGGCTTACATTTTAATGCCATTACTTTGTGTAGCTAAGAACATAGAAAACGAATATAGACTAGAAGTGACAGTCCTTTTACTCTGCGTTAAAAGAGCGACGGAGTGGAGTGTAGGGCATCTGGGTCAGCTTGTCTATGTTAGTGACAGCAGAGTTTTGATGGAATTGGTGGGGTGGGTGGCAGCACATAAACTGCCCCTCTCCCCACTACCCAGAATCCTCTGCTCTAAAAATGTTGCAGATTGACAACATGGAAGCACAGGGGTGGAATGGGAGCAGTCCGGGGATTGGCGTCACTGCTGATGGAACAACAGGCACCATGGCAACTGCAGTATCTAGCCAAGGCACCGTGCTGCAGATCTTCACCAAGCTGCGGCGCCATGCCAGCCTGGAGGGCATCAGTCCCTACTTCAGGATCAAGAAGTGGAAGTTTGACAGCATCCAGCGAGCCTCCAGCCTGGACATGCGAGGTGGGCGTCTGTTCGGGGTGGTGTGGCTGCGCAAGCTAACACACATGTGACTTCAACCCGAGCGAATCACAGGTCGATGCCTGGACAGTCGCTGTAGCAGCTTAAGGGGTGATCTGTCGGGGATGTGAACCAACAGCCTTATGGTTACCATACCAAATCATCAAGTGCTACTTTATGAAGCACTCCAATTGTTGTCTAATGAAATACATTCAAATGTATGTGGTAATCAGCGGATGAAGATTCATTCTGGAGTTTGAGCAGCGATAAGTCAGTGAAAGCTTGCCGCTCTTCTGGCTGAACATCGGGCGGATCCGCTGTGTGACTCTTCTGACCATGGAGATACATATATGCTGACAGGAGTTTAGCCACAAGAACATGACATAACTGCAGAAAAAAAAGATAAATTAGGTCTGATTGTCAAAATTGTCATGACAGGATGTCAAGAACTGGTTGGATCCATTTGTCAACCTTACCCTCTTCTTTAACGATGAATGAGACATTTGGAAGAAAGTGGGATTTATCATTTCCCAGGAGGTGGTTGGTTCCGTAATCAATGATTCTAGCATTAGGCATATGGACGCATTACAGATGCACATAAATTTTAACCAGGTTACACTGAGTAATATCCCTTTGCTTTAGTGTAATTGAACAGAATTACTTTGCGTAATGTAAAACAGGGCTTTCTAAACAACACGGGACTGGTTCTCAAAACACATGCCCAGGAAACAGCAGCAGGGCATTAACAGATGTGCTGCCTCTCACTTTGACGGGAGCTTCTCGCCCTACCTGGCTCCTGCCGTATTCTGGAACTTTCTGCATCACTGCTCGCTATGGGCGTATATCCACTCTATCCCAGTACCCCCAAAGTGGCAAAAGAAAACACTATCAGCAGCGAGGAAATTCCATTTGGACTCCTCTGGGACACAGGAAGTGACACGCACGGGATGCACTTCTCTTTGATTGGCCAGACAGGAGAAGAGGCGGCGCCCATTTTCTGTTCAGCACATTGCACTTGCCCCTGGTGGTGCTACAGATAAAGGATGTGACTAATTTATACCCAAAGCCCCAATCCCACGACAGCTACAGATATTACACAGCTTGTTCACTTTCAGGGAGGTGCTCTCTGTTTATGCGCGGTTCTATCTCTTTCCCCAGGATCCCCCAAGAGACACCAATTCCAGCGCCAGCGAGCAGCTAGCGAGAGCACAGACCAGGACGAACACAGTTTACCCCACCTGGATTTCATCCAGAACATCGCCCGCATCCAGGACCGGGCCCCGCCCTCCACGCTATCACCTTCCCTCGGCAGGTACCTTTAATACCCTGGCCATCATGCTGCCTCGTGGTCCCACCCCATCCACGGCTAATGTCTCCCAGCCAATGATAATCTTTAATCTTAAGACCATCATTAGGTCATATGACTCGGACATGCTAGTGGTGACTGCCAATCAGCGAAGCGCTTTACGGCCATTGGTCGACACAAACTATGCATGCATATGTGTGTCCTGGGAATGAGCTGCCAGTGAGGTGATCTGGAAACATGTGAAGCTGCAGGTAAGCATGACTGTGCGCTAAGACCCCACCGTGGACAGGGGGGTCCTGGCAGTTAATGCTGGGGTTTCCCCCTGCAGGTTAGAGGCGGAGGAGGTGGCCGCGGCCAGTAGCAACGGGGAGGCAGGACTGAAAGCGGGGTCATCGGAGTCCCAGGAAGAGGAGGAGCTGCTTTCCGGGGTGGGGCCATCACATGGCTGCCAGGAGAGCACCGAGCACCTGGCACTGTACCGCGACATCTGGACCCTGCGCGCCTCCCTGGAGCAGTACGCCTCCTCTGAGCAAAGCAGCAACAATGACAGGGATTCGGTCCGCAGCGACGCCGGCAGCGTGAGTTCGCTGGGGGGAGGAGCCGCTGGAGGGGCTCTGCCCAGCTATCCCTCGCAGGACACCGGGGATGAGCTGGAGGTGGAGCTGCCCATGGATGTGGGTAGGAGGGACAGGGGCCGGGTCAAGCAGGACAGCGTAGACTCGGAGCGAGGCAGCGATAGCGAGGCGGCGAATCGCAAGCTGCTGCAAATGGACAGTGGCTACGCCTCCATCGAGGCCCCCTCGCGCGCCCCGGAGGACACGCGGCTGTTTACGCCCCCTGGTGGCGGCAAGGGCAAAACGGCGTCAGAGAAGCGGCACTTCTTCACCAGCTCGGGTCGCAAAGTCAGTGTGTGCGAGAGCGTGGAGCTGCGTCTCTCTGAGGAGGAGCTGGAGGACGAGGCCGTAGCCAGGGCCACCCCAGGGGGGTGCAGCCCGGCCCACTGGTCCCCCTACGGGGAGCTGTTCGGCCCTCAGGACTCAAGCCCGCTGCCTCGCTTCCGTCGGCGGGATTATAGCATCGATGAGAAGACGGACGCACTCTTCAACGAGTTCCTGCGGCACGACCCCCAGTTTGACCAGCAGGAGTCGCCGGTGAGACAGAAGCACCGCTCCCGCGTGCACCTGCGCAAGCAGTGGCAGCGGACTAAGCAGTACAGCGACCCCGGCATGCGGCTCCCCACACTGGGCATGGAGAGGCAGCGCGGCGGGCTGCGCCGGGGTGATAGCGCCACCTACCCACTGGACGTGCGTTACCACAGCACGCTCTCGCGGATTGTGAGCACGGCCGACGAGGAAGGCGGTGAGGGAACCAGCGAGACACCCAGCGTGGAGACCCAAGAGGAAAGGTCAAAGGTCAGCCCTGATGCTGGTGGAGGAGGAGCCTCCCCTCCTCCAGCATCAGAGCAGGGCGAGCCCCCCAGGCCCGGCAGCCCCGGCGCTGGCTATGGCCCGCAGATGATTGTGGCCGAGTTGACAGATAAGCTGGCCCTGGGGCTAGATGATCGGCTGTATAAGGCCCTCCAGGTGCCCAAAGGTAGCTCTGAGTGCATAGCTACTGCCGTCTCTGTGTCCCCTGACCACAGCCCAGTGTAGCTCCCAGCAATGCCTTCCAGACCTTTCTTAGTATTACTATATGTAACACTTTTATCCAGAGCAACTTACAATAGAGGGAAGGGTTCAAATTTATGTTTGCTCAATGGGATTTGAACCCACAACCTTCCCCATAGATCAGCTACAATCTGTACGGGGGGAAAAGTATAAAAAGCCAATAGGTCTGTATATATATACATTTAGTCCCTCCCCTGTCTGTGATTCAGCAGCTGAATCCTCCAACACAGAGGACCACACCTGGTCCTCAGAGCTGGATCTCGTTTCGGTCAAGCTGCAGTACAGCTACCGCCCTGAGATGGGGTGTTATGCTGGAAGGGCCTCTCCACTGCACTGATGACGCCACTGTGAATCCTGGTTCTTCTTGTCCTTAGTCTTACACCCGTGGCCCTGTGTCACAAAGGTCATTGGTCCGTATTGCTGCTGCGTGTTGACGTTTAGGTTCGTAGACAATGACAAAATCCTATAAAAATAGGGTAATGTTTTAATTTGCCGTTCGTTTGTGTTACTTTCCCTGTATGGCAAATACTTTCTGATTCCCCCCCCCCCCCCGATTGCTCTTTCAGTCGGGACAGCGAAATGACATCAAGCCTAAGGAGTTCCTACTTAAGCATCCATAAAGGGATATATGTGATTTAATTTGATCTAGAATTTATGAACTCCACACGTACGCACCGGTGTCTGATGAGTGATGCGTTGTGCTTTACACGTGTATATGACGTTTGATACATCCAAGAACCCCTCTAGTTCACAATGAAGAAATGAGATAAGGGTTTATATATGGTTACCTCTGGAGTCTTTTAGCATGAAGCTGTCATTCATGTTTGCTTGAAGTTTGCCTTTCGTTTAGAGCAGAATGTAGAGGACCGGTGTCATTATGAGTCTTCGCAAGTTACTCTGTATGCAGGTGGGGTGCCGTACCTCCCAGCCAGCCCGAGATAGACGGCCATGAGTGATACCTACGCGTGCGATCATTCCCCGGTGCAAATGACCAAATACGTATCTAGGTATGTCTGTTTAGAACCTGACGTAAAGGGATTATGATAACCGACAGCAGCATAGATCATATATGTACGTTTTAGGGTTAAGCATAAAAGGCATCTTTTTATTGAGTCAAATATCACAAGAAAATACCTCCTTGTTTTGTCTCTGCTGATATATGTCGAGATACAGATAGTATATAAACATCGGTCATCGTAAAACATGTAGCCTGTCCGACATCCGAAACATTACTGTGCAAGTCTGCATGTGACAGAGTGAAGAGTTTTAGCACAACCTACCAAGACACCATTAGATACCATTTTTTATTTAGATTTTTGTATTGCAATGAAACTAGACAGATAGTCTTGGCACTGTAAGACTTTAACAAACCATACGTGAAAGTTCATGGTGGCTAAAGCCATTTTTGTGCATTATATTTTGACTGTGAAAAACATTTTCTGAATTCCTCCCAGATTTGTCGAGGGACCAACTAACGTTAATTTGTTAGAAACTTTGTATTTGATTTGTCAATAAACATATTAAGCATCACTCTGTATGACTGTAAGTAGCTTTGGTTTCAGCCGCCTACTCCCCCCCCCAAACGAACACGTCCGAGTCTGTTTTGCTTCACCAAGTTACTGAAAAACATTTATGACAGTCAAGAAAGTCGAACATCAGTGCAGCCTTATTATTAAAGATTCAGAAGGAACTTGGTACTGGCTCTCATTGACATCTGATTATTTGTTAAAAGTTCAAAAAAAAAAAAAAGATGGGCATTATGCAGTCCAAATTTCACACCCCAGAAATTTCATTCTGTGCCAGTCTCTATTATAATAACTTTACTTATTATACTAATAACAGTAATAATGCCAAAGATACATTTGTTGTAAGACAAAAACAATCCTGCTGAAATACAGAATGACAGGTGATGGAGCCTTTAGACAGCAGATTCTGGCTTTTTGGTCTGTGTAACAATCTGCTTCAAAAGCAGCAAACACAGATCGTCCAAGAACCACGGATCCTTTTTAGCATCCAGTCATTGTGCGATATAAACCTAATCCTGCTGAAATCTCAGTGAGAGTCTGAGGTCAGTGCTGAGGGTCCCGAATCCTGTGATGACCGGGATCAGCAGGAGCAGCTCAGGCGTTTGTACACGGTCATCGCGACTGGCTACACACGATCTGGGATCGACGCACCACCCACGCTACCTGGCGGCGCTGAAATGCACTTTGGCACGACAGCAGATCATCAAAGTCCAGGTTAGTCAGGTAGGTGGACGATGGCGAGGGTGACTGACTAATCTAAACGGCGGCATTAGCCGGCGGGGACACTCGGAGACCGACGCGTGCCTGATTGTGCGTGTGACTGAAATACGAAAGACGCCAGAGTCAGTCGGATGTGTACGTGCCGCTCGGCTATAAGACACATAAAATCCTCCTTTCTCTCCTCTTCCCAAAGCCTAAAAATAAAGAAAATAAATCACAACAGACGACCAAATCTGTTCTGGTTGGGATGTGTTTTATATAAATAATAATAATAATAATAAAAAAAAAATATTTAATGGGGAAAAAAAATAACCAAAAACAAAGCCAACTACCCCAGGTTGGAAAGGGTTAAGTCCGTTTGCTTTTCTTGCACTGTACAATTCCCTTCCGCGAGGTGCTTTTACAGCATGCAGGTTTACATTTTTGTAATAATAATAGTCATCATTAGGGATATTCTCTATTATTACCATGATTTTTTTTTTTGCTTATCACAATGTGCATCTTAAACTGCAGTTAGCAACTGGAAAAATAAAGGTCGTCTGTGAATGAGAAGATCCTGTCGTGCAGCTAAGTATCCCGCAAGGTCATGGGGCTGGACGAGACACCCAGTGCCCATGAAGGGGGGGGAAGGAGCCACACCACCTCTGCACCTCATATCCCTGCGTCTCCTCCGTCATCGCAGACATTCAAAAAGAAATACGCAATTAAAAAAAAAAAAAAAAAACAACAGGAGAGAGACAAAAAAATAACGCAAAGACTGGGTAATGCGCCTCCTTGCATTGCATCGCATCCTCTTGAGGAATCTGCCCGGTCCGGAAGTCTCGGTGCAGGGAGAAACTGGGGGAGCGAGAATGGTCTTCACTCTTGTTTCAGGATCCCAAAAGGAAATGGGGGGGGGGGGGGGGGGGGGGGAAGGAGGAGGAGGGAAATATATACCTGAATACAGGGGGAGGGGGAGAGAGAGATGGAGGGGGGGAAAAAAAAAAGCATTAAAATTAAAAAGTTTTTGAATGCGGCAGTGCTGAATGTGTGCGCACTGTACATGGATGCGGCTCCCGTTTAGCAAAACATCACAGGTACAAGTGGCAAGATAAAAACAGCCGATGCAGCCTCTGCCCAAGACGCTGAACTCATTGGCAGCAAACAGCCAGAAGCTGCTACCAGCGTTACATCGTGAAGGCTTCTGCTTTACCTTGCTTAAGACCAGAGGTATAATAGCATACAGCGGTGTGTGTGTGTGTGTGTGTGTGTGCGTGTCAGAATGTCACCCACGACAATGATCAGTCTCACTAGTGAGTATAAAGACTCCAGTAACCACGGACACCCAACCGCGCAGCTGGGGCTACAGGGATGCGCCGATCGCCCTGCCGAGTCTCTTAGTCTGCGAAGAAGCAGCAGCATTCAGCTCAACATGCATGAAATCTGCAGGACCTCGAACAGAGCATCTTAATGGGAGTAGTTGTGGGGGGGGGGGGGTATCTCCCCACTCACCACTGCCCCCTGCAGGTCAGTCCCATCCCTAATGCCAGGATGACTCATCCTGAGTACACACACAGATTGCATGGGCTTCCAGCCAATCTCCATGCCACTCTGCAATCCCAGGGCTGCTGAAAAGCCCCCCCCAACACCCCCGCCCAGATGTGGGGAAGGCGTAGGAGTCATGGATGACTCATAAAGACGGCCTCTGAATCTTATTAAAATCGGTGAGTCACCCTTCCCCTGCTCCTCCCAACCCTTAAAATCAGAGGGAAAGTCTCCCCCCCACCATTTCCAGCTTGGGAAACACGCTCGGCCATTTGCTGAGCAGCTAAAACATCCCTCAGAAGCTCGGTCTGTCTGCGCCGCTCAGGTAGATCATGTTATAATGCAGATCAGGCTGGCTGCCCGGCCTGCATCCAGACTTCATTGCATCATTTAACCACCAGCCCCCGTTATACTAGCAGTAGTGCGATACTAGCATCGCAAATGCTCACTCTAGCTGTAAAAACGGCAACAGCATCCAAAAGCAGCAGTATCTGGTTACAGACGTCAAACCTAAGGCCACCGATCTCGCCATGCTATCGATTTTTACAGAGTGTAAAATTTGTAATTAGGGACGGCATGGTAGCGCAGTGGTTTAGCACTGTTGCCTTACACCTCTGGGACCAGGGTTCGAGTCTCCCTTATGGCTCCATGTGTTTGGAGTTTGCACGTTCTCCCCATGTCCTCCGGGTCCTCCGGGTCTCCCCCCCCAAGCCCCCACAATCAAAAAACACGTTGAAGCCAATTGGAGTCGCCTAATTGGCCGTAGGTGTGCGTGGGTGAGTGAATGGTATGTCAGTCTGCCCTGCACCCCATCCTAGGTTGTTCCCTGCCTTGGACCTGGGATAGGACCCCCCCCACACCATGACCCTGACTAGAAGAATGGATAAAAATCTTAAATAAACAATACAGTGCAGGAGATTTCCATTTCTTTGGAATCCAATCAGAGCAGTTTCCATTCAGGACTGAGTTTTTTGTTTTGTCATTTTAGTTGGGGGGGGGGGGGGGGGGATTGTGTCATGTGTGTGCAGGTTGTAGGTGTGCACTGTGCCGGCCGGCAGTAAGGATAACCCCAACTCTGCACTCTATGTTGCACACATCACCCCCTCCCTTCCGTTACCGTTGCTAAGTGGATGGAAGATAGACGGATGCATGGTTGAATAATTTTTTCATTTCAATGCCAATGACAGACAGAACACAAACAATTTCTTGTTCTTTTCTTTAATACTTGGCAACATTTTATGTCAGCTCAAATTAATAAGAGTCATAAATGTGAAATATTGCCCCTGAACACCCCCCCCCCCCATCCAATAGCACGTTTCGCACTTACCGCTACAATCTGCCGCTCGGGCTGGGGAGGGGGGTGCACAGGGAGGTCACTGCTGCTTGCAGGCGGAGAGCTTGCGGATGCGGCTAACAGCGGCCACCCCTTTCCGGGAGGGATTGGAGGAGGAGCTGGACCTGCGGTCGGAGGCGGCCTTGGAGCTCCCCCCGCTGACCCCCCCGTGTGGGCCCGGCTCCGTGCCGTTGACGCACATGGGCTTGGGCGGGCCCTGGCTCTGACCATTAGGCTCCACCTCATCTTCAGGAACTTGGCCTGAGAGAGATGGGGCAAAATGACAGGGGGAGTCCAATCAAGCAGGATCATCAGCACTAACATGGGGGGGGGATGCTGGACACCCTTGTAGTTCAGCCATGACCATACTGGCACTGGGCCTCAGGCTATTTGTACCTGCCTTGCCTTTGTGATCAGATTAAAACACAACAGCACAAAAAGATAGCGTACCAAGTCAAGTACTTCTGAGTATATTATGGTGCGTTTCCACTGCCACCAAGAACTGAGCCATACTGCAAAGTGACTGTTTTCCACTGTAAATTATCCGAGTCGTACCCATGCTGACATGGGCCTGCATGACCAGACCAGGCTAGTTGTGTCTCCAACAAACTGGTCGAAATGTACAGAGATACTGGTGATCTGTGTCAATATGCACAGATTATCTGAATGAAAAAGGGCATATTTTATAATATTATTCATTATTAGTGGTATTGCACATCATGATGTACTGATGCATTTCTGATAACTCGGAACTTGAAGTATTATAGAACAGCTGAACGGAACGAATTTGTGATGCAAATTTACGCAAACGAATGCTAATTCCAATAGTGTTTGATGCGAATAGTGTTGATCCAATTCTCACCGAATTAGCACATAGTAAATTGGCGGAAATTAACACATAATAAATCGCCATGTACACCCCGTGAACAGAAAACAAGCGCCTCTTCGGTTTTACGTCGCTGTCGCTCTCCAAAGCTGATTGGCTCCCATCCCCTGTCACTCACCAATTCAAAACATATCATTGGCTAATAAGGTTGGCTCCACTGTATGAATTCTGCTCCCTCTTATTCATCCTGCCTTAAAAGAATCACCCCTGGTACAAGAAGTCATTAAGAACACCAAGACAGCAAGAGAAAGTTAAACGACACTGGTCACCCAGGAAGCAGAACTGTCTGCTCAACTCCGTAACACTGGTTCCCACATCACACACACTACTAACTTCTAACAGAAACACTCAGTGGCATCGACCTGCAGGCGACAAAGGTACTGACATCCCAGACCCTATGAATGCACAGGTAGGTAAACACCACCCAGACAGAATACATGAAAGAAGCCCCTGATGATGACCTCAGTGAGACAAGTCCTTCAGTCATCATAGCGACTTCACTGCAGCGGCAGTTCAAAGATCTGCAGTTCAAAGCCAAAGTCAGGAAGATGGGGAGCAGGAGAGATGGACCCAGTCGGGGAGGGGAGACGACTGACGCGTGATGCAGACTACTAAAGGCCGCAGCAAGGCCTCAAGCTAAGGGGGCTGAATCTCACACCCCCTCTGGGGAGACGTCCCCACTTTAAAAAAAAAAAAAGAAAAAAAAAAGCAGCCAAGATCACACTGAAGACTTGACAGCCTGAAGTCAACTTTGATCAAGAGCAGATTTCAGGTGGCAGCACAAACTCAAGATGAATCTCTTGAAGAGGTCTTCTGTTGTTTTTTTAAACTGATGTGCATTTAGAAAAATGTGAAAGACGCCAACAGGAACAGAACTGCACACACACACTGTTGCAGTGTTGGGCATTTCGGGTCCAGAAGCTACAAATCCAGATCAAGATTTTGCTTCTTCTAACCAGGTGACTATTCTGTGACTGACTCTCTATGCTCAACTGGTTGGTAGAAACAAATCCTGGGTCTCAATTTCTGGACCTGAAATACCCAACACTGCATCTCTGTACCATCTTAACTTTTTCCCATAATCCCATAATGTGCTGAAGATTCTACCTAAACAAAATGGCATCCTTGCTTTCATACACAGATTACGAGACCGACCATGCTCTATAGGGATTTGCCACAAAGCAATATTTGTTGGTTAGCTAGATTACTTGTCGGATTTAAGCTACCCCAGTTTAAACGCCCTTTGTCTTTGTTCATTTACATTTAGCTCAGACTACCTTAAGTTCTCATCTTCGTGGTTCAGGACCCAGGTATGCATGTCGGAAAACAAAGCACAAGAGGCTACCGTTCACGTCGGAATTAAACACTTAACAGACACATCATTCTGCGTTGTGCTTGCAAGGCAGGAAAAAAAACGAACAAAAACAGAAGGAAGCAGCATCGGCTTAAGATGATTTCCGGTTAAATGCGGCTCACGGTGATTCATTCGCGAGACGCCAGAGTCAGGAGGCGGCAGGCAAATCACTGGGAGATGGGCGGCACAAGCACACAATTGTTACCTCCGCATTCTCCCAAGATGTCATGCCACTTAGACCGGCCTGCCATTCAGCACAAACATTATAATCAAAGGAAACACTGAACAGATTTACCAGAAAGCCAAGTCACTGACACTGGAAGAAATAAGCTACAGCAGAATCCTCCATCCCCCGGAAACCCAGTCTTATGTGCCCACTGGTCTGTGGGCACACAACACTGGGGCTGACCTGGGACGAAAGGTCAAAGGGTAACCGACTACCTCATGCATCACTGACACCCATTACTCAGATCTTCCAGACTGTAAAAAGTCAACTTTAGAGTCAACTTTTATGACACAACAAACCTTCAGCCTATCAGGTCCAACACTCATCCCACAACAGAACAGCCGTCCGTTTGATGCAAGAGGAACTTGGTTTTTTGATTAAGAATGAAACGGTCTGATGATTGCCAGCATACATAAAGCCGCAAAACCAGACTTGTCACAGTACGAGTCGTGTGACACCCTACACTCTGCACTTTCTACACGCCTTGCACCCTGAATTACTATGTTTTACATTGCTGTAGCTGACAGTGACATTTTCCACTTCAGAGACTTGAGCCTGTCACGCACTGGCAATTAAGCGTCCTAAATGCTGGCCACCCACTGACCACTGTTACATGCTAAACCATGCTATTTACAGTGTGCAGTGAGCAGCACGCTCGCCTTCATTCCAGCCCATAGAAATGACGCCCCTGGAAAGCCCTACGCAGGCGAGAGCATGAACACACGTACTCACACACGTTCCCTTTTTCAATCCATTCTCCAACAGAAACCCATTTCAGAATAGAATAGGAGAATAATTTAAGCTCCATTGCTGAAGGCTTTCTTGCCAACAGTTTCAAAAGAAATACATCTTAAAATAATGTTTTATTCATCAGTTCTAAGCATAAAAAAGAAAATTAAAATCATTCTGACAGTCTTTTTGTCCTGCCGGTCTCCCATTTCCTCTGCCATTTCCTGTCTTCCATTTCCTGTTTCCTACACCTTGTGACTGCATGAGCTTTGTTCCTCACCGCTGACCTACAGCTACACCTGGAATCACAGCGGACGAGGACCAAAAGCATGACAGGAGACTCCATTACAGAATGTAGCACTGAGACCCTTAAACATTTAACTCAACTAAACTGAACAAATTTAATCTCCTGCACCAAAACGAAACAGTGAACACATATCAAGCAGAACTCTACTTACATTTCCTCATGAGATACAGGACACCAAAAAACATTATACAACAAACAGTATGCTGGATGCCTGACGACTATCACAAACCAGAGGTGGAAAGTTTAGGTCCAGAAAGTACAAATCCAGACTTTGTTTCAACCAGCTAGTTAAGTACTCTGTGAATGTGACTCTTTATGGTCAATTGGTTGGTTCAAACAAAATCATGGCCTGGATTAGTACTTCATGAACCTGAACGTTCTACCTCTGCCACAAACACCAGGCAGAGGTGCTTCAGCTTATAGGGTAGGACTCCCAGTGTTCATCTGTGTTCTTCCTTAAGATGGTGCCAAAACAGAAGGAGATGAAACATAGAAATACTGAGGCAGAGCAGCTCAGCCTAAAAGCAGCCGCACACAGGCCGCACCTGGCACTGTGAAGTCCTGAGTGTAGATGATCTCATCCTCGCCATCGAAGAACTCGTCATCCTCCACGTCGTCGTCCTCGTCAGTATAACCGTGCAGGTCCTCCAGGTACGGCACCACGGTCATGCTCCGCCAAGGGTCTCGGCACTCGGCACTGGGGGGGATGGGCACCGGCGGCTCTGACGGGGGGTGTTTCTTACGGACCCAGCTGGGAGGGGGACAAGGTCAGGATGATTACACCAAACCACCATCATGCTCTCTCACCTCTCTTCTGCATACCAGGTATTTCATGTCTCACTCCGTGAACATTTCATATAAATAACGGATACGTTTGGCGTGGGCGATTACGCTTCTGTACCCAGATCACCATGTGATTTTGCCGTCAGGCGAGCACAGCGAGTGTGACTGCCGTCAGTGTGTGGGTAGCAGGGCTGCACAACTGGAAAATTTTCAAATATTGCAATGAGAATTTTGCGATAAATACTGTGATATGTATAAAGCAAACAAAACTGAAAATTTGCCCGAATTAAACATGTTTGGCTATAGCCATTACCTATCAACACAGTCCATCAAATAAGCTACTGGTGTTGCGGTGAGTTGGGTCACCAGACAAAACCGTGCTGACAAAAATCACTTAATTTTGCTCAATATAGTCTCTGTGGAATCCAAAATATTTCCATATAGTGGAAGACAAATGCTATTAGCAAGCATTTCTTGTTTGCTTTTCTCCTCCTCACTCATTTTGTTAAGTTTCTCACAAACACGTCGCACCGCCTGCGAGAGAGTCCATCAGCAAAGACAAATGATCCTGAATGGCTGCGAGAGAAGCATGCAGAGCTGCTGCAAAAACAGCGGCGGTAAAGTACGCACTGATTTAGGTTTTTATTATTTTTAATATACATGAAATTATCCTGAAATGGAACCTCAATCATTAAACTGCAAAGCTTGACAAGTTTCGTTTCCTATGACAAAGTCATTATTTCTTTTAACAAAATGTACTGATGATCTCTGTTCAGCAAATGTCATGAGGGTAGACCCCCCCCCCCCCCCCCCAACTAGGAGAATTTTATTGGCAAGATTTCAAATGCTGGAGACGCATTGCCTAGTGAGCAGTGATATCAAGCAGGTCTGAGCTTGGAAATGCATCTGAAAGGGTGACTGAAGAATGTCTAGTTTTTACGACCAATGTGGAACCAAAATCCTAACTCGGTATTTTTACTAATCCAGTTATGTGGCTGGATTAGACACAAAGTTCCCATCTTTTTATGAAGTAATTACTTATTCCAAAGATGACAGGAAAACATTACAAACCTCCTTTGGTACATTTGTAGTTCCTCACACAACCATATGCACAGTTATACAAGTAGAACATATCATTTAAAAAAAAATGCACAGATATGGTTGTGGAAAATGGGGGGGCGATAGTTAGCCCAGCCCCCCTTTAATAACAGAATCAGGGATCAGCAGGTCACCTTTTCAGGCCCTTTTAGGTCTGGATGCTCTGGTCTTAAGTGAGGCAGAGATCTCGCCTGATCTGCCACAGAGACAAGCCTCGGAAGCTCGCTCACGTCACAGGGGGGGGGGGGAATCATTCTGCACCTCCGCCGCAGAGGGGTGGGGAGCGGGAGCCCTCTAAAATCAGCATGTCAGGAAGAGGCAGGATAACCCAGCCCCCCCCCCCCCCAAAAAAAAAATGCTTCAGCCTGGAGCGTGTGCATTACATCAGCAAACGGATACGTCACTGCCCGCTGTTGCCATGGAGACGCCAGCTCGCGCCGCACTAGGAATGCCTGTATTCGTGTATTGAGTACTAAAATGTGCCAAAACATTATTCCAGCCCGTCAGTCGCCACAAATTCACTTAATGGGCCTGGGCTACCTGCAGGAGGCTGACCTGCCTGGGAATTATGCTCTGCACTGGACACAAGCACAGTCACTGCCTCCAGCAACCTTATTAACCTTAAGGTGAAATCCGTCAAATTCGAATCACTACGCAGAACAGCAAACTACACTTTCTGAAGACTCTCTCCAGTTTGGGGGTAGAGGGGTGTCATGCTCTGCTAACCTTTATTGAGGCAATTAACCTAAATTCGTAATAAAAAAAGGCAAACTGTGAAACTGAAGTAGTATAACAGGTGGAGTTCAATAAAAACGTCTGCGAGAAAAACATGGATGATTAAGTAAGACACTGGCACAAAGGGGGAAATGGGAATCTGCCCCTTTCTCTGCAATCCTCAGTCTAAACTTAATGTTTGTACTTGCTGCCAGACTCCAGGTGCTCTTATTTCAGCTTTAAGTTACTGCAACCTTTTAACTACAGATTTATGGAGTTTGTCCTATTGTAAAAATGCATTACTTTTAAGCATGGACACACCTATGAATGTCAAATCCCTGACTGGCACAGCAGCCACAGACCAAACATAACGGAGATCACATCAGCTTCATTGAAATATCTATCTGTCCATCCGAAGAGGGAGAAGTTTGTAAAGAAGAGACTAAAACGTCTCATCAGGGAACCCAAGCCAGCCCTAAAACAAGGAGGTTCATACCAAATCAGACTGCATCATTAGGACCACAGAAATAAACCAGCGTTTGAAAATACTTACTTGTGCTGTCTGATGTGTTGTATTGAGAACCTTTTTACAGGGTCATATTCAAGCATTCCTGCAACAAACAAATGGGAATGAGACCAGCTGACAATCGTAGCTACACGTCATTTATTTACCCACTTCTGAGAAAACAGAATCAATGATTGTTTGAAAACCACCCCCGTAACAATCACGTATTTTCTGACAATATTCTGGTCGCTCGCTCCCTGCCCCCTAGAATAAACTTGGAAATTCACAAACGGCATCACTGCCCTTCTAATAAACAGCGTGATGGTAAGCTTCCTTCAAGGGACACACAGCATTCGTTTCCGTTTGCCCAGCCAGACGGTTTCCTTAGAAACGTCACACATATTTTTAAACTGCGAGTGAGTGACCCTGAAACAGATCAGGGACCGAACGTGTAATCAACAACTCATCCTCCTCATCTTCATCTTCCGTGCCCTGGTGCAGAGGAGCAGCCTTTGGCTGAAATGGCCCCATCGCTCTCGAAGAGGCCGCATTACAGCTACCGTTTACCGGCCACGCGTCTGAGACACTGCGCCCTCACGGGGGACGGGGAGACTGCAGAGAGCACTGGGAGGGACAGAGCGGGATTTTCCCTGCAACACTAGGAGAGTGATGGAGGCTCCTGTTTCAGACACGCTGACGGGTGCTGGTGTCTCAACGCACACGGGGGGGGGAGGGGGGTAGAGATGGACTGATTACAATGATGAGGGCATCGGCATTCGTCAAGAGCCACCGCTATTCCTGGGGGCGCCCTGCCGCAGCCCGAGTTGCGCTGCCTGGGCTAATGTGCTGCACTCACATACAAACCTTAATCTTCACACAGACACTAAGGAGTGACTCATCTTAGGAGACGTGCAGCAAAGAGGAGTAGGTGGGCGTGGGCAAGTCACGGCCAAGCTAACAGAGTGCGGCGACCCGGGCTGCTGCACGGCACCAAGGAAACCGCAGAAAAACTGCACTTCCTCACGTACGTGGGAACCGTCATCGCAAGTGCAGGACACCCCGTGGATACACTCAGAGCACTACTGCGGCATTAAGCCCGCTCTGTGTTATTACAGTGCCCTCTGCTGGCTGCAACTTGCTGGTCATATTCAATGAGTAACAAATCAGGTCATTATACAGGCTCATTAGAAAAGGACTGGCAGGTAGGGGGCGCCAATAATAAAACTGCAGCAGGAGTAACTAGTCTCACCTCTCAGTAGATCAGATAGCAGCGGCCCACAGTCTTCAGGGATGTGATACTCCCCTTTGCCAATGTTCTCAAAAAGCTTATAGATATTGTCTCCTTCAAACGGATAGAGACTGGTTGTAATGTTGTATCTGCAAAGGGAAAGAGGGCAGAAAAAATACATTAATAAACTTTAATATAACATTTAACAGAATTATTTCTATCTGGATGCCACAGCAGTAGGTAAATGAAAGTATGAGTGAAGCAAAAATGTTCTGAGGGCAGAAGGGAAAATGATCAGATTGTCGAGAAGGTGGGTCCAAGCGACCTGATTGGTTCAAAGAGAGAACCAATCATTTTCCCTTCTATCCTCAGAATCTTTTTGTGCAAGTAAAACTCCCATGAGTGTGAAGCATGCCTGTGGGTGATACATCTGCTACATCACTTACAATGTGACACCCGCGGACCAGATGTCCACCTTGAACCCTGAAAAGGTGTCCAGGCCGTTGGCGATCTCAGGGGGCTGGAACGCCGGCGAACCCTGACTGGTCCGACACGTATCGTCCTCCGCAAAGGGGTGCAGCGCCTGCATTGAGAGTACCTCCATTCACCTGGCCCCATCACTTCCATGGAAACACCCCATCACCAAACAATTTTTCATTCCATCTGCTCATGATCTTACTCTGCCTCACTTGAAAAATTAAGACCAAAACTCTGTCACCTAAACTGCCTCGATTACCCACCAACAATGATCCCCCCCCTCCGCTATTTGCAAACCCCCAACCTCACCTCCGCCACCCCCAGGTCTGAAATTTTCAGGGCACCATCCGTAGTCAGCAGCAGATTCCCTGGTTTAATGTCTTTATGGACGATTCCCTGGCTGTGCAAATATTCAAGGCCATCTATCAGCTGGCAGAAGTACCTGCAGGAGACAAACATCACGTCGATGTAGATTTATTCCTTAGATGTGTGACTACAGCCTCCCTCGAGACGCGTCCTGGGGGCCGACGCCAGCGCTCCCATGACAAGACAGCCTGTGCCTTCACTTTTGTCAAGCAAAAAACGGAGTTACTGTCTTACCTTTTATCTCATTTATTCTGTGTTCTTATTGTCTGCCGATTCAACTTACTGTTAGTCTTTAATCTACTGGAGCAAAAACACATTTTTTTGGCAAACTCCAGTCTGGCTCTTCCCTGTTTCTCATTAATGAAGGGCTTCTTCCTTGCTTTATGGGTCTTCAGCCCTGCTTCTAAGAGCCTGATACACACTGTCCTAGCAGAGCACATCACACCTGCTCTTAGTGCTTCCCGCTCCTTTTGAAGGTCACTTGAAGTCATCCTCTGATTCATGAGAAACTGCCGGGTAACTTAACGGTCTCTGGCATTAGAAATTCACTTCCACCATTTACCTGGCTGGTTTCTGGTCATTCCCAGTATCTCCCGTTAAGAACTGCTGTCTTAGAAATTTCAATCCTGGTAGCAACCTGCTGAACAGCATAGCCTTCTGCCAGCAGAACCAGAATTAAACCAGGATTTAAAAATGCATAAAAAAGTGGTCTCTTTATTTATATAAGCTCTGGAGAAGATTAAGCGTATTAAATAGTAAACGTTATGCAAATATTGTTCCCAGTTGAGAAAGCACCCCACATTGTGAGCATCGACAAGCCTGAAGTAGACCCTCGGGGAGGCTGCCCTGTGAGAGAGATGTGTCAAGAGAGGAGAGTAGAAAACCCACCCATGCGCTTGGAACACAGGAAACCTCTTCTCCGGTACGCTGTCCAGCATCTCCTGCATGCCACACACGCAGTACTCCATCACCATATACGTGAGCGAGCCGTCAAGGACAAATGAACACGGGGGGAACAAACGGACACGCATCAGCACCAGGAGCCGGCCGAGAAACGTAATCATCTGGTCAGAAGAAAAGCACCAAAGGCAGAATCGTCAACATTAAACGAGGAATCATGTCGATGCAATTAGGTCACTGGACGAGGAAACGCCTCAAAACACCCGGAGCATTATCTGCTAGAAAAATGCATTGCCTTACACATCAGCTGACGAAATGGAATTTCCTAGTGGTGCCCGATAAAACAAACTAATGTCATTAAAACTGGCTTTTCCAAAAAGGAGAAAGGCAGATGGAACAAATTACAAACATTCATCACCATACTTTCCTGAGCTAAAAGAAACACACACTGGGTAACAGTGATTCATCTGTGAGCCAGAGACGCTACTGAATACCATCACCCTTCAAAGGACGCTGTGATCCACAGCTTTGGGCACCATACCTCCTGCTGCCTGAAGGATGTCAGGGAAGGAACTAAATGGGATGGGGGGGGGGGGTCAGTGCTGACTCACCACTGCATCACCCCCCCCTCCCCCACCTCAAGGGGACTCCTAAGAAACGATCCCGAAAAAAGAAGATGGTCTGTGTGCAGGGAATGTGTGAGTGGGAACCCCAAAATATCCCCACAATGTGATTAAAACCTGTTATTTTGGCATTGCGGGGACCATTTTTTTGGTCCCCACAAGGGGAAATTCAATTTTATAAAAGTCTGTGACTGCAATAAAAAAAAAAACTAAAGATGCCAATTGACTTGTATTTTGTTTAGCGACTTACGGTTAAGGTTAGGGCTGGGTGAGGGTTAAGGTTATCATTGTTGGGATTAGGGTTCTGCTCATAGAAATCGACCACCCTGCAGATCCTAGGCTGTGCTATGCTGAAACTCAGATCTGCTGGATCTCCAGCAGCAGGAATTACTCAACCGTCTCGTATAGCATGTTCCTACAAGCTGCCAAAGGGAGAGAGGAACTTCATTCCAGGCACATTATGAGTTCAGACAGCAGCTATTCACCACCTCACTGGACACCGATGTCGTCAAACTTCAACTGCGGCAAAAGCCTGAGTCATAAACCACGCGAAGATGAAACCTCTTTCTTATAACTGTCATCTCTCAGAAGACTCACAGAGCAACGCAATAAAACACTAATAAAATGCTTCAGGGTCAGGTACTCATGAGTACTAAGTCCTGTACTGCAGTTCCACCTGACGCAGGCTCAGTCCCTGCGAGGGCCAGTCCGTCCACGAGCAGCTGCGAATTCTGATTTGTTTTGAAGAGCAAGAGAGACCCTCTGTGGACAAAGCGATGAAATGCAGCACAGCTGGAGAGTGGGCACACAATACTCACACAAGCAGTATAGACTATATCACACAGGCCTGCACTATACTCCCTACTGCATACACAGACAGCAAGCCTGACATTTTAACAGATTCATTGAATCAAGAATATTTACGAGGTCAGCTGTATGTGTTCCAAAGCTGAGAAATGTTGTTACGTTACAGTTCAAGTAAGAACAAGAATGTGGAGATTTCCCTCCCCCCCTTTTACATGGCAGATAACTCATTCCAACAAAAAAAGGATATATCTTCTGTTTCTCCTCGTTGTACAACACGTCCACCAACTGGATCACATTTTTGTGACGGAGTCGTCGCAGCAGCTGAATTTCCCTGAAAGAAAGAAGCATTCGAGAGGTTGAAGGTCAGCCAACGTGAGCTGGGCTGAGAGACGAAGCAAACATGGGCACAGTACAAATGGCCGACGAAATCACAGGACCCTCCCAGCATGGAGGCCATTAGTGCGACACAAAAGCGCTTCATCCCAAACGCTAATGCCCAGAAACTAAATGACTGGCATGCTAACTGCGCTACTCTCGGCACAGAACTCAGAGATGAAATGGCAGAGACGACCTTCCCTGATTACACAACAGCTCCTTCGGTAAATTCAATGTTCCTGCGAGAGTAAAAATAGATGGTACACATGATAGCAGATTCAGAGTCCTGAAAACTGGTATATGGGCCTGTTTGGTTCAGCTCAGGCAGTGTTGAAGCAGTGTTCAATGAGCTGACTGCTTAATACCTTTATCAGTGCACAACAGTAGGGTCCATCAGGGCCTTTAAACCTACAACCTTCTGGCTTGACAGAAAAGCATCCATAGATCCCTGTCCACCCACCAAAACTGCCTGCAGCCTGCTCTTCAGCGAAGGATCAAAATGACTGAGCCAGATGGTTGTAGGGCTTTGAAGCACCCGGAGGACACTGGAAAGTCTTAATGACAAGTGACTTTAGAGAAGCTGTCACCAGATGTCATGGCTGGACCCAAAACATACACTGACCAAGTGGCAAATCAATCTCATCTGTAAAATCTCCAATTCTAGCACGCCGCCACCAGTATTCGAGGAAATGCTAACGGGGCTGTCCAATCAGGGCCCTTAAGGCCTCCCCCCCACTGTAAATAGTTCCGCTGAGGTCACTAATCGTAACATCACCGCACCTCCCAATCAGGCGCTAATTAAAATGAAATCTCTCAAACCAGCAAGACTACAGCCCCCAAGCAGCAGGTCGGCAAGCAGTAATGACAGTGAACATCTCCACTCGAAAATTAACAGCAAGTGACACATGTCCTGCAAGCCGGATGTTACATAACCGTAAGGGCCCGACGCAATTTCCTTGTTTATGTCAGCAAACACACTGATGGCGCAGTTCGGAAAGGCTGACTAATTCACATTAATCACTGTAAACACTATAGCATAACGGGGGGGTGAAGAAAAAAAAGGAAAAAAACAAAAAAAAAAAAACCTACTATTTCATTCATACCTGCATAGTGAACATCAGTACGTTTAGTGCCTGTTTGGTGTCTAGATTCTGATCCAATATCCATTAAATTCCCGTGAGGGGAAATAAATTGAGAAAAACTGCTGAATCACTGTGGCTGAACCAACACAAACTACACAACCAAATACTTTTAAAATAAAGTGTTCAATATACAAATATACAATCCGATAGAAATACAACAAAGATGATCATCACCGCCAATTAACTTTCCGATTTTCCCACAAAGTCTGCGACACTAAACTACTGTTCATCTATGAACGGCGATGAGTGCAAGAAAGATAAATGAAACTGCGGCTGTTTCTTAAGCCACAATATAAGAACGAGGCAGACTGGAGTAATGCGATCTAGCAGCCGAACCCAAACTCCGTATCACCGCCAAGACCGCAGAGAATATGTATTTTAAACACCCACTATAAAATACTGAGTAGCCTACTGACCTCTTAAGATGCCAACAAAATCAAAGCAGTCAATTTATACTAAGGAGAGACGCAGGGACCAAGAGGAGATGCGAGAGAACGGGACGGAAACACGGAAGCAGAGACGATGAAGAGTGTGGGCTTAGACAAACGGTCCTATTCCTCCTCAAAGCCATACAGACGCAGACCACTGCCTTCTTGGAATAGGAGAGTCAGAGCGGGACCACTGAGGAACCAGGAGATGTTCCCCAGCCCCCACACGGAGCGGTCATTCAGCTTGACATTAACTACTCTAACAAGGATATACAATGAGTCATTGGCCATCCACATAAGCACGAACTGAAGGTTAACATGAATGGACAACGGTCCAGGGCATGTTAAAGAGACAACATTAACGCAGGATAATAAAATATAATCGGTATTGGGAACTTAGATCAGCACCTGAAACTAAACAGATTATGAGCCCCATGTCCTTCGCCGCTAGACCCCTGGTGACCATCTGCTGCCCTGGCTGGATAGAAGTCAGCGAAAGGTCCCAGGACCTGCAGAGCTGCAAGACTGAGAAGGAGCAGATTACAGGACCCTGATCTCAGCAGAAGAAAAAAAACATGAGAGTGGCAGAAGTTAAACTCTGCTATTTTAAGCCTGCGCCGGAGGGCCAGCAGCAAGGAGGCATTAATTAAACCACACTGGGTGATTAAAGCTGCAGCGGCTCCCCTGGATCGTCGGCGAGCCAAGGAGAGCTGCCTGCTCCGGGGGTCAGGTAAGCGGCAGGCACCTCGTGAAGCGGGGCCGCGCCAAGGGAAATGCCAGCCCCGCCGCAGTGCCGGGGCTACACCGAGGGAACTGGCAGCCACACGACACTGCCAAACCCACTACAGCGCCGGGGCCACGCCGAGGGACACTGCCAGCCCCACTGCAGCGCCGGGGCCACGCCGAAGGACACTGCCAGACCCACTGCAGCGCCGGGGCCACGCCGAAGGACACTGCCAGACCCACTGCAGCGCCGGGGCCACGCCGAAGGACACTGCCAGACCCACTGCAGCGTCGGGGCCACGCCGAGGGACACTGCCAGACCCACTGCAGCGTCGGGGCCACGCCGAGGGACACTGCCAGACCCACTGCAGCGCCAGGGCCACGCCGAGGGACACTGCCAGACCCACTGCAGCGCCGGGGCCATGCCGAGGGACACTGCCAGACTCACTGCAGTGCCGGGGCCATGCCGAGGGACACTGCCAGACCCACTGCAGTGCCGGGGCCACGCCGAGGGACACTGCCAGACCCACTGCAGTGCCGGGGCCACGCCGAGGGACACTGCCAGACCCACTGCAGTGCCGGGGCCACGCCGAGGGACACTGCCAGACCCACTGCAGTGCCAGGGCCACACTGAGGGAACTGGCAGCCACACTGCAGTGCCAGGGAACACAGACTAGGTTTGATTAAACTTCGCGCGGGACACAAAGCCCAGAGGTCACGTGACACTTTGCGACACACCTGCACTGCCCTCAGTGTGCACCAAGAGCTCACAGATAAACCTGCAACCTAGCAGAGATCCTGGCGGTCACACTGTCAAACTGGAAGGACCATGAGATATGCTGGTTATCAAAGGGAGTTACGAACAGCTATGGAGGACCAGTACAGAATCACACAAACAGCCAAAAGCTGCCATTACATACCAACCAGCTTGTTCAGCCACACACAGGCCCTGTTGGGCCTTCATGCAGTGTATCTGCAAGCCCTTCATGCCGTCAAATGACCAAAACAATGCATCGTACAGGCGTTACCTACTGGTGAAACCTACCTAGAGAGAGACTACCGTCACAATCATCTACCGGTATGCGAAAAGTCCTGGGACATTTTCTCACTGATAATTGTGGGTTTCAGTGTCCTGGCGATAGGCCGACCCCCAGTGACTGTGAGGCACCCATGTCTGCCGGTCAACCTGCCTGCAGGGTCAATGTTGCCTGGTAGCACGGTTCCACGTACCGGCAACATGGAGGACTAACTGCCAACCATTCCAGGAAAAGCCAACAAGTGTATTTACACACAAACACTCAGGCAATACTCAGAGTCCATACTGGACTCGACTGGCTGGTGACAATCGTCGGAGCAAAACAGCAACAGACCTAATCTTCTGCCGACAAAGTCTAAATCACACGATTCTGCTCATTTATCATCTTCTGAAAAATCCTAGAGGTATGAAACCCATCCATTATGTAAAAAAAAAAGACAGTGGCATTTCAGCAACCTTTAAAGTGTAAACAAAACAGATACGAGCAGTTTACTAAAGCCCTGAATGGAGATTTACACCAATCACTAAAGAACTGGAAATTCACCATGATGGCAGTCGCCACCCTCACCACACACACACCCACTGGCACATCTTGACTGGGCTGTACAAAAAATAGTCGGCATGGTAATTTAGGTCTGCAGGTGAGCATAGGCGAGCCTGCTGGAATGTTACTGGGAGGCAAGCTTCATTATAAATACCAAGCCACAGTCTGTTGCCTAAATTCAGTGAATCAGTGGGGTTTCACTGTAGCAATAACAGTCATTATTTTGTCTAGATTAGGGTGACCATGTAATCCATGGTCAGAGGAGACACCATGAGCTACTTCAGGTTTTACAAACTACTTTAAATACCGAAATGCTCCTCTGCTTGGCTAATTCAGTCCTTCTTGAGGTATGACTGGTTTGTTTCCTTGATTGAAAGACTCAGCCAGCCATTTCACATTAACATTAGTGACACATGCACGATTATAGGAGACTGACCAATGAGCAAACAGCAGGAGCTCAGCGGCCAACTGAAATCCAAGTCCTTTTAATTGACATGGTAGCTCACAAATCCCGTCCCAGCTCAAAGTGTCCTGCCTGACATGGATTATCTGGTCACCCTAGCCTAGATTGGTCTGAACCTGACATTATTCTGTTGTCAACAATAGACAGTCACACATTCCCCACAACATGTCATTTTTTCTTTTAAGGAGTAGAATTAACCATTATATTACGCTCCAATTCTTAAGCACATGTATATGGAGAAATGAGGGAATATATAGGTGTTCATGTGATTTATCAGTGCAGCCAATCACCGATATTAATATTCTTTTTATCGAGCAGTGCAAAGAGCAGCCCTTCTCAAATCATTCAGTGACAGACAGGCCCCATCACTTACTTTTTGACGTTCGCTTCCCCATTTGGGATTCGCCTCAGCTTCTTCTTCTTTAAGATCTTAACCGCCCTTCGGCACAGAGTCTCTGAATCCAGCATCTCCTTGACTTTGCCATATGAGCCCTCACCAAGCAGATCTCCCATCAGGTACTTGCCGATCAGCTTGGCTCGCTTGCGGCGTGGTTGGTAAATCACCTCGGTGGAATCGATGCGATGGATAAAAGTGTCCATTCCCACCAGCTCGCTCTCTGGCAGGTAGTCCAAGTGCTGCAGGTCGTCCGTACTCATCTTTTTCCCAGGGTGACAGAGCTACAGTTCCTCCACAGAGATCACACCCCAGCAGTGTGGAATGACAACTCGGCACAAGAAAGAAAACAATTCAAAAACACTGGAAAAACTTTTCCAGAACTTTGAGTGTAAGAAAGCACTCAGACACTACAACAATATCGCCACATTGATCCAGGATATTCTGAGGAAAACAAGCTTGATCCAGTGTGATACTATCAGATCTGAACACTAAGCTCCATAAGATCAGACTGCTTCCAAGGAATTGGAGACTTGGGGTTTCAGCAGAGAGCTAGAAATATACTAAGGGACAAGCAAACCTTAAGTCCAGAGTAGTGGATCTAGTCTATGGTAAACGTCAATAGCATAACTCCAGTCGGAGTTTGACTTTGTAGGTGCATTCCACTGATAGGCTCCTAGGGACTTGAAGCAACGCAAAATCCTGCAAAAATATTTTTGGTTCAAATCCTGACTTGCTGGGCATGCCTGTGTCAGAAGTCCATGAGCTGTAGTGTTGACAAACAGCTAGCTTTATCTCTCCTCCCCCAGAAGGGTTTAGCGATGTCTCACATTCAGAAGGTCTTCTTTGGTACTGCTGGTTTGCAAAAATATATATATATATCCAGATCACTACTGCAGTATACGTCCGACTTGGCGAGAATCTACCAAATGCTCGACTTTCTTGAAACAAACAAAATCTCGCCCCAAAAGAAATCTGCGATAAGAGAAAAAAAAGTTGTGTTTATTTACAAAGCATAAAATTATTTTGTACAAATACCAGTCAAACAGACCGTATTGTACCACGCCGGCTCAGGATTAATTTTATACTTCAAATTTACTTATGAATACTTTTGATTTTTAATTTTGTTTATTAAAAATAGAAAGAATGCCTCAGGAATACCGACTAATATACAAATTCAGACCTTTCGCCATGCATCCATTATCTACTAATAAAACGCTTTGCCATTCATTTACGTTCAAGCGTCAACCGGCTAAATGCCGCATTTCCACATCTAGTTGGCAAGCGTCACTGTTTCCTAGCTAGTATCTTAGGACGGTAAGTATTCGCACACTAACTAGCTGAATATAAATCATTGCACAACTGACCACAAGCAGCCAAACATGTCTTGCTTTCTGCGGCGGCTAAAACGGCATGTTGTAGCATGCCGTGACTTATTGGTATTACACTTATTCGTGATTGGTAATAAATATACACTTCAGTTCAGGAGTTAGCTACATGCCTCGCGCGACCACAAATAACTGTTTATTACAAGCGCTAAATAGCAAAGTGGGCTCTAATCAGACTCGACGCGTACAGGCTCCGAACACCATCAGATTTAGCCGGACACGCTTTCCTGACTTTATGTACAATTTAACTCTTACATTTCCAAGCGCTGTTTGCTGTCCGCATGCATACGGAAACCAAGCGGAATACTTATCTCTTGATTGACAGATGCCGGGTTGCACTAGCCAACTAACCGGCCACAATGTCAAGTACAATCCCGAAGAAGGGAATGATCAGGCTAGCTAGCCGAATGGCAATTTACGGTAGCTAAGCAAACATATCCGATACTATTTGTGTCGCATTTACCCTTACCTTGACGCTCAGATGTTTGTCACACGTCGCACCTGATATGTAACCAAGAATATATTTTTTTGGTTTCGGTATAAATATTAGCTGGAGGTATGCACTCCTAATTGCAGCTGCTGTCAGGCTGTCGCCATCTTGTTTACCTCCCCCTTACTCCACTTTGACGTCAAAACGTCAATTTTGTCACTGAAAACGTGTGATTTCATTGGTTTACGCCATGTCCCTCGTCTTCGCTAAACTCTATAAAGGCGGGTCTATGCAAGGTACATGTTGTCGTCCGAGTTGTAGTGCGCCACGCCGAGCCAGCCAAAGCCGCTGCTCGCTATATGAAGGGTTACTGCCGGCCTGCAGAAATGTTCGCGGAATGTGTTGAGTATAACTGAAAAGTCAAGCATAGAAAAGTGATCACAATCTCCACACTTACGTCGTTTCAGTAAATTTGTATATGTTTGCCGCAGTAATGTACTTAGCTTTAGGAAACTATTTATTATAGGGTGCCACCTCACTGGATAGCTGTGTAGCACTGTACCGTAATACCTCCAGGGTTGGGGTTCCAATTCCTCGGTGTATGTTTTGAGAGGGGGTTCTTCCCTTGTCTGTGCAGATTTTCTCCCAGTTCAAAAATATGCAGAGGAGATGGGAATTATTCTTCTCGACCATTTTGAGTCCGATTAGCTAAACGAGTCGTTGGTGGAGGGGGGGATTCTCTGTTAATAGTCTTTGCACCAGTAGTTGATGGGGGTAATGCTCTAATTCTTAGATCTTGTCCGTGAACAAGGCTCATTGCAAGAACTGAACGAATCTGTGCAATGACCGAGGTCATCTCGTTAAAGGATTAGAAAATAATAAATATAAATTATAAGTGGTTCGTTAATGAACGACTCCAGTCTAGTTTGCGCTCCCCGTGCTCTGATATTCCGGCCATGATACTCTGTGCACCGTGGGATAGACTTTCACCAACCTTGTAATGGGTAAGTAGCCAGGAATATTGAGACGGATGGTTAGGGATCTTATACTGTTTGAGGCGTGAATCTAGGTATGTGCCGTCGTCTATTTGTCTTCAGTTTTTTCGACATTAACGACATTTCGACATTCCTTCATTAATCGACAATAGAAGCAAAAAGGTTGCCCATGGGGTTTTGCTCAAAGTAATTTTACGGAGCTAAAACTCCCTCACCCAAACTACACAGGCACCCTTTTGTCCATGATGGCACTCTCATCACACTCACCCTCATCACACTCACCCTCATCACACTCACCCTCACCGGGCTGTACAAAAAACAATCGGCATAGTAATTTATGTCTGCAGGTCACTATAGGCGAGCCTGCTGGAATGTTACTGGAAGGCATAATAATATTACTGTATTTAGTCACCCAAATTAAAACTGCATTTGTTTGTAACTAATACACTGCTTCAATATACACATTTGCAACACCCTTTGATGTATGTTGATTGAACAACAAGCATGTCCAAAACACCATTTGCTTACACACCAAAAAAAAACCTACAGAAATAATAGTTTTTTTACCAAAAAAAAAACTACAGAAATATTTAACCACACAAAAAAGCACAATGATACTATACTTCTTTGTTAGCTCAGTGGGCAGATTTTATAGATAAAAAAAAATTAATAAAAAAAAGATTTCGGATATGGTCGTATTTTTGACACGCATGTTACCGCAAATGTTAAACATGCACCATCACAGTCCCACCGTGGTTTTAGTTAAATGTTTTTCTGTCGTCGCATTAAAACTTACTCTCCTGAACAGAGGACTTGGACAAGCAACTGCCACCAGCTCGTACTCAACCAAGCAACAGGTGCAGTCATTGTGAAACCATACGGCGAAAAGCCCTGTCATACGCGGGTTTCCATCCAAGAAAAAAATATGCAGCACAGAAGCGGACTGCCTGTCAGCAGAAAGTCGACTCTATGGAAGGCTTAACATCGCAACGAATACAGTGCTGTCAACTTCGGTCAGCTGACTTTTTATTCCAAATAATTCCGCACACACATTTAAAATATGTGTAACAGTTTCATTACCTTGTAAAAAGTCTGTCCGGTTTGCAAACTATCCCACGCTTTTGATGCATCTACGTTTAGGTGTGTAATGGAATAATATAGAGTTGCTGTAAGATTTCTTGCGTGAGCGTGACAGTCTGAAAGCGTGAGTCATTCCAGATGCGAGAGAGCTGGCAACCCTGCAAATAACCATTGTAACGGATTTAAACTATTTTAAATAATCCAGAGCAAAACCGGTGCAAAAATAAGAGATGACAGCAGCGTTGTGCACCTGAAAACATTTTATACAGATGGTTATTTGTAAACTATTCAAACTATTTCGAAGTGGGGAATAAAAACATTACCGTAGGCACCATATTATTGGATGCAACATTTAAAATACTCCAGTACTTTTCTAACTTAAGTATGACTCTACTGTCAGAAACTTTACATCAGGTTTTCGTTATTTCTTCTGTGCAACGCGGCTTAAAGCAAGGCATAACAAAAATGAGACTGACAGCCATGTTTAACCTTAGTTATTTTCACTTGCCGTTTACAATGCACCAAAATTCTCAGGACAGCTTTGTCACGCGAACAGCACAATATCAGGCCTGCGAGTGGAGGTTAATGTGTATTCATTTTGCTAGTCACGATTCACAGTCCATTTTGAATATTCATGAATTTAGCCAGTAAGTCATCTCCAAAACTACAGCGCTAGCTAGACCCAGTGGGAGGAAAAACATTCGTAAACAAAGGAACAGGCCATGTTTTATTAAATCGGCCACATGACATATACGGCAGATTTAATAATGCAATTAAACCTAAAAGCTTGATATGTAGTACTAAACACCCACTTAAAAATCATATGTCGTACGGAAAAAATTATAGGTACATTCACTTGGTGCAAACTGTCGTTTTGGTTCTTGAAACATCTTGAATACTGTTAAACATCAAATAGCACTGCTTAATATTAATTTCAACAGATCGGTGTTTAAGATTAGCAGTTGTGCAGTATAAAGTGTGAATGTGAAGTCAATTGCCATGTGTGAGAGACCAGCGTGGCTCTTTAAAACACCGGCCAAGCTGCTCGAAAATTACTGACCTTCGATTCTCAGTGTCACGGGAAAGAAAAGCCTATTTAGACATCTTCTTGGGTGACCACAGAAGCCAGGGATACTATACGCTTGTCTTTACAATAAAAGCAATCACAAATCCCCTTTTACCGGAAGCTGATTTGATTAGCTTTCTTAACCATCTCCTATTTTTATGATGCAACTGTGAAAACAGTAACGGCATTGCTGCTTGCTTCAATAGTAGGGTCTTCTTGGGTTATTCTGAGGGGAGGGAAAAAACAGTAATCGTTATACATTTGCCTTGAAATTGCGGTTCTTATACACCACCTTGTGGCGACATACGGTATTACTTGGTGGAAACAATTTCCGCCACTTCATATCCCAAAACTAATACAGCAAGCCCACATAAACAAACTATAGGTCCCCCTATTCAAATCTGGCCCTCGATTCCAAAACCAGGCCTTGTTTTCAGTTCTCCCAGGTAGTTAGTTTAATAATTACCGATTCTGATTGGCCAGAGGCTTCACACCTGACTCACAAGTAATGGAAGGCTGGAAAACCAGCAGAACCTGTCCACTGAGGACCGTGATTTCAATAGCCCTGCTATAGGTCATTTTAAGACTCTGGGTGTTCTGGAACTAGGGGAGAAAACCCATAGCAATCTGGGAAGCCCACAGAAATTACACACATTACAAATGGACACCGTGAGTTAAAGTCCTGTCATAAAATTGGTTGCAGGTAACTTTTTTGGCTGCATTCAGCAAATTTATTTAAAATGTCATAAAAGCAACTTTAAAGTTTAACAGTTTTTACTGAATATTTTGAGTCGGCAAGTGAACAAGAAGCATATTGCCCATAACTATCCCATGATGCTTTGCAGACGGCCTCTGCAGGGGCGAGTTACCAGTGGGTTGGGCCTGAAGCGGTATGCCAGCATCATTCGCTTGCGGAAAGCGTCATACTCGTCATCCTGGTTTGTCAACTCCGCAGGCCGGTCCACCCCAAACCCAGCACCGTCAACGGCAGTTGTGCCCCTGCGACATGCCACAAAGTACAGAACGTCAGAATTAAATCCCATCTTAAAAAGGTCACTCTTTCTTTGAAAGTACAGGCTGTCCCCAGATGAAGAACGTCCAACTTACAGTCAACTCGTACTTACAAACGGACTGCCATGAAGGTCACTATATAATAAATTTGGGTTAAATAAAATGGTTTATAACAACAAACTCTTTTGCACTTTCTGATGCTCATGAAAACATCAGGCAGCTCATCTGCTCATGGGACTGTATGCATTTACTTTCATTTTTACTATATAGTAATAATTATTATGAACTCTTACTCCAACTTACCTACAAATTCAACTTAAAGACAGACTTAGGTGACATGTTCATACCCTGCCTGTACTTCAATTAATAAGCGCAATACTGATGGAAGAAAGATCCGCCGACTCGGCACGCAGAGAGCACACCTGCTGACAGGGGTCTTGATTCCTTGCCCGTCGGAGCCGAGGCCGTCTCCTTCCTTCCAGCCCATCTTCATCAGCATTTGGAAGCCGATGTTCTCCACCGTCAGCTTAAATTCCTTGTACTCCGAGTAATCGGGATCCCGCCCCTCCTGCATCCACACACAGACGGTATGATTCACAGACTTGAAAGAGCTTCGCCATTAAAAGCAGGTACAGTCAGTTTGATCTAGTGCCAGGACACGATTCCCCAACCCTGTCACACCATAACCATCAGCACAAAGAGGAATAAAACTGACTATTTAATAAATACAGGCAGTTGGAATAGGTTCTAATTTAGTATCAGTTAGTCAAATGTTTGTCTTAGTTTATAGTATATTACCTTTCTATGCATATAAAACAGTTAAACACTTCCAAATACACTAAAACATCTTAAACATAATACAGTACACAATAATAATAATAATAATTCAGTAATAAAACTACATAGAGGACTGTACTGAACTTTGTGCAGATGAAATACAAAAGTTTCACAATGTTTTCACCTGTATCACTACGAAGTCTGTTATGAGCCATTGTATTTAACGCAAATTTTTAATATAATAGGTTTTATGGCGGTCTGTTCGTAAGTATGAGTTGCCCGTAAGTCAGACGTCTTAACGCGGGGCTGCCTGTATTCACAGAGCACTGAAACACACACCATCCGCCTTAAGCACCATCAGAGCTCACCTTCAAAGCTTTGAATGTCTCCATGAACTTCTCCAGTTCCTCTGGAGGCAGGAAGTCGCCAATGAAGTGTTTCCCTTTGCCCATCTCAGTCAGCTGCTCGGCCCACTCTGAAGAGACAACAGGATCTCCGTCGCTTTCCAGAAACAGAAAGAGGAGAAAAAAAACAAGCGGGAGCCAGAAGCCGACGTGGGTCCTTACCGCGCGTCTTTTCCATCTCCATCTGCCGCAGCCGGTGCTCCCAGGTTCCTTTCTGTGCGTCCACCTCCTCGTCGCTGTCATACTCGTGCTGGTGGTCACGCACAGCCTTCTCCCACATCAGCTGCATCTCCTGCATGGCCCGCTTGTGCTTCATGATCATGTCGAACATCTCCTGCATCTAAGCGCACAGGGGTAGGTGGGGTATGTCAGTGACCCTTACTGCAGTACTCCTGCCGCGATAATCACATCAGATGGTTTCCACAGATACATACACCTGATGCCCTTTTTTACCATCAGTCTTCACAATGTAACTGACCCATTCAGCTGCTATCAAGTCCGTACCTCCTGCTGCTCTTTAAGCTGCCTCTTCTGGTCTTCAGAGAGCTCTGTTACTCCCACCAGGCCAACAGGCTTGCCTTTCTTGTAGCCTAGGCCTCTGAGCTCCTGAGCTAAAACAGACACAGATCAGTCGCAGCATGCATGTCACGCAGATCCCTGAGAAGCCGCAGAAGTCGTCACAGAATCAGAGTTATACCCAGTCACTCAGTCTTCATACTTGTTGCTCTATACCAGTGTTTCCCATCCCAATCCTCAGGGACCCACAGACAGTCCATTTTTTTGCTCCCTGCCAGAAAATCCACATTTCTGCTCCCTACTGGGAGCTGGAAAGGAGCAAAAATATGGGCTGTCTGTGGGTCTCTGAGGACTGGATTGGGAAACGCTAGTCTAAATAGATCCAGTTTGCAGATGGAGGGAAGACTGTAGGTGGTAGCAGCGAGGCGGGGCATGAGGTTACCAGAGAGGGTGGCCGTTTCCGGTTCAGGGTCTGCCTCAGCGGGGATTACAACAGAAGGCAGAGGCATTTCCACACGATCCTCCTCCGAGCCCCAGCGGCTCTTCCGCTTCCGCTTGCTGCTTGCGAGCTCGGCACGGTGGGCCGGGTTGCCCATGCTGGCTTGCTGATGAAGAGACGGTCCGCCCTGCCGTCTGTGTCCCGATGCAGCCTCCGCAGCGTGGGCTGGTGGGCTCTGCCCAGCTTTTGCCTGACGGAACTCCTCGACCTTCTCTTTGTAGAAGCGGTGCGCCGCACTGTGGGGCTCGTACAGAAACCTTCGCAGGGCAAACAAGTTCATCCAGGCCTTACTTAAACCACAACTGCTCAGTCCCCTCCTCTTAATCCATGACTGCTTTCTTCGGTCAATAAACCTCTTGTCATTGAAAGACTCAAGAGGTTTCCGCCCCATTTGAGGTCCTGCATTTCCCACCCCATCAGCAAGCAATCTACCAAAAGGCTATAGACCGTATACAGCGTTACATTTTGCCCAAGCGCCAAATACTGTAGGCAAGTCAATTCAGATAAAAGCAGATTCTAAAGAGCAGTAACACTGAACAAGGGTACAGGAACTTAACCTGATGATTGCAGGTACAAGTAGACACAGGTTCTGCAACTGCATACATGGCAACATTTAGCTAAATATTCCCTAACCCATCATGATTACAGAGAGGGGTCCTACCTGAAGGCTGGATTGTCACGGTTATGCTCAGCAGCGATGGCCTCCACCTCCGGACCGCCATCGGCCACAAACTTGGCCAGCTTCTCGGCCACCTGCTGCGTCTCCTCGTCCACTGGGGGGGAGACTTTAAGCAGTCTATCAGTACTGGGGTTCAACTCACACAACTATTAGGCTGCCATTTAGAGTCTACAGCGAGTGAGGGATGAGAAAGGAGGGGTGGATCGCAGGCGGTGGGCTGAATGGGGGGGAAAAAAAAGCAGACGCTATGCTACGTTTATCAAACACACAGCCATGTAAATTCCCTTTGTATATGCAGGACTGCTTCACTGTCTCACCACACGGTCGAACTAGCTTTGCTAAACCCTAACCCGAACCCTAAGGCCACTGCGCAAACAGGAAGCACAAAAACACCCGTAACTGACGCAAGAACAAGACTATGGTCTCCTTAGAACTGCAACTGACGTAAATGTACAGAAAAAAAAAAAACAGGCATTAAAAGTGCACAGATGTTCGAGTTTATTTTGTCATCATTTGCAGACTTTGCAAAACCCCAGTTACAGTAACCTATTTTCATAGCTGGCATTTAAAAGCCCAAATTAAGCCCCCAAAAATATATATATAGATATATATTCTAGAAAACAGCTAGCTAGGTTCCTGAAAGTCTATTTTTATGGGTGCTGCGATACACAGAATGCATTGTCATGATCGAGGCCAAATTCTACCCAAGCAGAACACTGAGCACTTTCCTGCAGCCTGGCCTGCCAGCATTAGAAATGCTGAAATGTTTCACTGAATGTAAAACGTCTGCGAAGCAGAACTGGAAAACCCACAGAGCATATTTTACGTTAGCGGAGATCACGGCAAAAGCAGCCGTCAACACCGCCGGCATGGACAGAACAGCCATTAAGCTAAGAGAGGTTCTCATAGAAGACAATCTTGATCATAAATTAGCGTGCATAATTCCTCAAAGCAAGTCATTAAAAAAATAGTCTGAAAAACAGTTCTCTTTCAGGCTTACCAAAAGAACGAGTGGGAGCTGATGGTTTGGGATTTTCTTTTCTTATTTCTGCAACTTTGCGCCTGTAGTACAGATAGTCCCGGCTGTTCTTATCATACAAGAACCTGTATAAAAGCACACAGAGAAAGGGGAATGTAAGTGGTTTCGTATGTACATTACTTCTGGTGATTACTACAGTAATAACCTTAGTAAATGGGCACGTATAATTCTGCCGGTATTTGTCCTTATAAATGCTCCCCCTGCAACCATCCCTCTCTGTGAGGGTTTCACACAAAAATCAAACAGACACAGGGACGAATGACTCACAAGAACAGGGGATTGTCCTTGTAATCCTCCATGGCCTTCCTCTCTAACTCCGCCCCCCCCTCCGCCACAAACACCGCCATTTTGTCCAGGACGGAGCGCACCTCCGGGTCCTCTGGGGGGGAGACTTTAACAGGCTATGAGTACTGGGCCTCTGTTTGTACACACATACACACAGAGCTACACCATCACTAGGAGTTATGGGGTCCTGTTGGGGATTAAATAGGTATAGAGGCTCTTGCTGGTACAGAAACAGGAGGTCAACACAACAGTGCTTTCAGAATCATCCTCTAATTGCTAATGACAAGCTTGCTTACACTAGGGTCAGGTCAGCTTCAGTCTTAAACAAGCGGCATAAAATGTGACTGCACAGCCAATAGGCATGAAGGTCCACATTCCAACCACTGGTTATGCAACTGTAACACCCTCAAGTAACCTTTTATATGTTAATGAGGGAGTGATTTCATTGCTATTTATGTTGTGCCTGTACAGGCGGATGTCCTTTTCCCTACTGCAGTGTCTCACAATCCGGTCGTCTGGGACACACAGACAAGGAGCTGGGAGGGAGCAAAAACATGGACTGACTGTGGGTCCCCGCGGACCGGAGTGGGAAATGCTGCCCTACTGCAAGACCACGCTAATGGGCTACCTTTGACCTCCAAGAAGTGGGAGTCGTCCATCTCCTCATCATCGTCGTCCGGTGAGACGAAGATGCTGGGTCGGGGTGGGCGTGGCGACACCTTCTTAGCCTGGGAGTAGTTCTTGAACTGGTTCAGCATGCTGCTGATGCCCAGACCAGGCCTCTTCCCAATAAGGATGCTCTTCTTCTGTGCTGGAGTGCCACCAGCAGACGGTGCCACTGAGGACGTTGCAGCTTGGTCTGAATCACTGCTAGGGGAGCCTACAACAGACGCAGCACTTCTGTGTAACGCAAAACTCCTCATCCCAGCACGAATCCACCTCATTCTCCATACATTTCACTTTCGCATAAAAATCAACTTAAAACAGAAAAGATGATACTTAAAGTGTCTAGCAATGTCATCTCATTTCTATTATCCAGCAATTCAAAGCAAAGATATACCAAGAACAACCTTTAAGTTAACAGCATTTAACAGAACTTCTGCCAGTTGCTGATCTTAAACCTAGTCAATGTTCTTGACATCAATAACTTTCGCCTAACGAAGAACTAAAGAAACTGTGTATAACACGTCCTACTCCTATCGAGGACAATGTACCCAAATCAGGACTTGATTTCTCTTTCTGCATCTTGAGAAACTGCTGCAGGAAGCTGCCATCATTCACAAACTTGTTGGATGTTGAGGCTTGAACACTGGGTGCACTGTGGGGTGAGAATCGCATAAAACATATATACCAACCAAAGTAAAATGTATTTTTTATTTTCTATTAAGATGCATTTATAATTTTCTATTAACTTCTACCTATGAGCCAGATACATCTCGCAAAAGCACAACAAGATGATAAATGTTACATATCATCGTATATACAGCATATTTTCACTAAATGAATTCAAATTTGAATTTTATGCATTCAGTACAACAGGAGAATCCATCCCAGAGCTTGAATGCAAGTTTGCAAAATACTGTGACATTTTACTCCCCTGAAGCACAGCAGTTGACATCACAGAGCACACTGTGCACTATTGTGACACGTACCTTGGTGTTACTGGCTTCTTAGGTGTCTGGGGGTAATTCTTGGCTTGCTCTGCCATCTTGGCCTCAATCTCCCGCTTCTTCTGTGCAATGAGTTCTTCCTGGCGCAGAATGTTTGCAGTCATCTTGTTCTTTTGCACAGGCTTGAATTTCCACCCAGCCCGTCCTGGTAGTGAAAGTGGAAAGCGCTCACACACCCTGTGCACATCTGTTAGAAGCTCACAATGCTGCAGTGCAGCCACATACCAGCTTTTTAAGACGCTTCTGTTAAGAGACCCTAAATATCAAAATGTGCATCTGCTTGCACGTCCACTTTTCCTCATGACAAACATTTAAAATCAACTAAAAGTCGCAAACTCTCTTTAAACGGTATCACCCCCGTAAAAGCGAGTTTAGTTTTTTTTTGTTGACCACTAATTAAAGTTGCAAGACATATTTATTTTACAGATTTTATCACTGCGATAAGTGATCAAATAAGTAAGACAGGAACACGAAAGAAATAATATGTATCGCATTCAGGCATGTCTCATCTGCGGTAGTTAACGGCGAACATCTATCGCCGCACAACTTCTGTCAGCTGTCAGTTCAAGTCGATTATTCATTTTAACAAATAATTACGGTCCTAGCAGAAAAGATTATACTGCGCTGAATCATAACAGACGGAAATTAGATTGTAGGGAACTGGAGTAAATAAGCATTTTGCTACGCGATCACAATTACACCTACCAGTACAGACTGGTAACAAGTTAGCTACGGATCAGGCAGGGTGGGTGCTACGGCCCAACTAACCGCCTCAAATTATACATTAGCCAAAACTCACAAGCCCTCATCACATTTTTACAAAACTCTACGGAAAATTATTCGATTAACGCGGTTACACTATTGATCATTATTATTATTATTATTATTATTATATTTTTAAATAATTTACCAGTCTCGCTTGTCTCCATCGTTGCACTTATTTCTGCTTAATTAAAAAAAACAATAACGTAACTTCCGGCGTACGTCAGACATTCTTCTTCAGCCAGAGCCCATTTTAAGTCCGGTGAGAGTGCTAGCGCCATCTATCGCAACGGAGGGTAGCGTTACCACAACTTTTCTTGCGTAACAGGCCGGTGATGTTCCTGTATCCATCTTCCAAACACTTACTCACCTACAGTTCATTTCTGGAGTATTGCTGTTGGATGGATTACTGTTTTTAAACTGACCTTATTGTGGGAATGTAGGTTTTTCCCTGTGATGGATTCTGCTCACAGGGACAGGTGGGGGCGGATTAACTTCTCTGGGGGCCCTAGGCTGACATGGTATGCCATTGGAGATATTTTTGCATCCGAAAGAGAAAAGAGAAGAAATCATAAACAATGAAACATCAATAATATTCTAATCAAAGTGTGGGTTGCTAGTGTAAAACTTACCGATCTGGGTGGGATCTGGAGTGCTGTAGGTAAAATCTGGTATTGGGGAGGGTTGGTATCACATTGGAGGATCGACAAATCAAAGTTAATAAGTTCAACTATTCTCTCTTTTGTGGAGGTTAGTCTTGATTTTTTTGCAGACGTTCGTTTAATTGTGCTCTCTTCTGCCTCTGTTCACAAGTTGTCTACCGCTTTAGCAAGACAGCACCAGACAAAGGAGTTGTAATGCTAGTTTGGTATCTTTGTGCCGTTTTCTTCTTGATCAGCTACTTTTTGCCAGTGCGAAGACTCAACATGGAATTACAGCCAGGACGGGGGGCAACTTTGTCTATCCTGAGAGCTGTCGCTAAAAAGGCAAATAACATGCATGTTACTATAATTTAAATGATTATATTATGTTATATCCTTAAATGTAACTTATGGAAATTCTGTCTTCATGGGTCCCCTAGTTCTCGGGGCCTCAGACAGACGTTTAGCCCGCCCCTGAGGACAGGCTGACGATAAGTCTGCATCAAATTAATGGTTATGGAAAACGAATGGGCATTGATATTTTTCTCGGCAACAGGAAACAAAATCATTAAATATGCAGATTTATAACCCAGTAATACCTGATCGAAGAGGCTTTGTTTCAGTTAGGTGCTTGAAATATCCAGTATTAACAAATGAAAAATTACAAGTTTTATTGAATTTGGTTCATAGATGTATCAGCTAAGCAAATACAGTTTCTATGCCAGACAGTCAAAGGAAATGTTTAAAGTTTATCTGGGTAGTAAGTGTATATTTGCTCAGAACAAGAAACACAGTTTAGCATTATAACATAGTTAACTTAAGAACAACACAACAAGGATAACCAGGAAACTGTGGTTCTCCAAAAAGTTCAGGTCCCAAAACACCCCAGCCATTCCATGCATTTGTTAAATTTCAACACCAGATCACTTAATTCATTAAATTAGTTAAAAAAAGTCAATGAGGTGTTGATTAGGCAAACAATGTGTGTTAGTGCTTGAGTAAAATAATACATGGGTGTATTGGATGGTTGTGTCAAATACTGGGCTGATGTTAGAAGAGGAGTTGAATGGATTAACTGAAGCTCCTGACTTGTATTTGCATGATTTCACACATTGTGATGCTGACATATGATTGCCTCAGTGAACAGGTGTACCTAATAAAGTGGCCCATGAGTGTACAGTATTTAGCATCTATATTCATAAATCATAGCAAATTTCAGTAAGGTAAAGAATAATGTAAACTAAAACAGATGGAATACAGTTTAAAAACCAAAGGAGCCAGTGAGATGAGAAGCAGCTATTATGGGTGAAACAGACTTTCCTGGGACCAATTAAGCTCCCAGTTAACGAGTGGATCTGCCCCCAGAGGACAGCTGCAAAGTCTGTCTTCTCATTCAGTCTTTTGGGAAGCTTAGGGACGGGTCAAAGGAAGTGGTGGGAGAACCTCTCTCCTGTAGCATCTCGAAGTACATTTACACTGTTATACCAAAAACCATAGAAGATAGTTTAGGGCGGAAATTTATGGTGAGCCGACAAACCTTTAATGACCCTGGAAGTGCGTCATGGAAAACTTCACACTGCTGACCAGTATAAAGTTGGTAACGTATTTTTCTTCCTGAAGTCATTTTGGTCTTGCCTCAATTGTGTTTTATGAATTACCCATCCATCCATGCTCTATTGCTGCTTGTCCTATTCAGGGTCACGGGGGGTCAGAAGTTTATCTGTGCAAGACAGGGAACAGCCCAGGATGAGGCACCAACCCATCACGGAACATTTGCACCAGTCACTCACACACGCACACCTATGGACAATATGGTAACCCCAATTTTCCTCAGCACGTTTTTGGAGTGTGGGGGAGAAGCAGGAGTACCCGGAGGAATCCCCATGACGATAAGGGGGGGAACATGTAAACTCCACACACATAGAACCCTACCGGAGACTCGAACCCTGGTCCCAGAGGCATGAGTGCTAACCACTGCTCCAAGATAGTCCAATTTGCAGTCGTTTCCTGAAATCATTCATTAGGGATTCTTATGGTTGGATCGTGTATTTAAGAAGGTGACAGCCGGGCGTTTTGTGTTTACTTGTGATGTAAAGGTCTTCAGGGGAGCCAGAAGCTGCATGTTAGAAGCTGCATGTTAGAAGCTTCACTCACATACGCAGTAAAGCATTTTTATGAGTGGGAACATCACTGAGCTTCATAAGAAGCTTTAGAAATGAAACAGCTGCAGAAATGTCGTCAATGCACAAGCCATCAGATGTATTATATTATGTCTGACATTCATTAAAACAGGACCGTTTATGGCTGGTCTCTCTTACATAAACAGGAAGCTCAGGAAGCCGCACACTGCAGCCCGAGTTTAATGTGACTCTGCTCTGATTGGTTGCTGGGAGTACATAGCAAACCTCCCACATCACTGATTGGCAGGGTGCCGGGGATTACAGCCACTTAATCACCCAATCAGCATACACTAGAGACCTGAAGTGTTTTAGGTGGCCCGACCCATCCCGAAGATTCTCTGCATGGATTTTTTTGACCTGCGACGGACGCAGCATCCGATGGAGGATTCAGCCCCTGAATTGGGACATAAGGTTGATTGCGGAGAACGCCGTAAGCGACTATTTTGGTAATATGATAGAATCGACGCGTGCTTAGACGGAGGAAACTGCAAGTGTCAGTGAAGAAGGCAACAGCTCAGCAGCCACAACATCCTTGTAAAACTGAGATATTGTGGATAAATACGGTAAAAACGCTTGAAGTATTGCCATCCATACAACATGCATGCTCCTCCAGACGCAAACATCAGCAATTAGTCTAGTGATTTTGGTCCATTCAATTTGTTGCCTTTTTCCTGTGTTGTAAATCTGTTTGTGCAATTTTAGGGGAATTTTAAGCAGAAACCGAGCCTTGACACAATGACTTCAATTTTATTGTGATAATTATCAGTATCAAGTGATATGAAAAACACGATTGTGATACTTCTGCAGCAGTACAGGTGGTCCTGGACCCACCTAGAAGGAGCTCAGCCCACCCATTCAGAGTCACGACGAGCGATACAGTACGATACAGTACGATACAGTGATTGTGTCTGGCAGGTATGTGTGTGCGTGGTTAGATCAGTCAGGGGAAAAATGCTGTTGAGAGGCAAATAGATTTTTCTTTTTCTCTGTTCACTTAGCCTTAGTAATGCCACAGGTCATTTAAAAACTTTGAAATATAGTTGAGGGCAGAGTAATTTTATCTCCAAACAAATCGTTATGGGACTGGCCCACTTGATTTTTACATTATGATTTCTGGCTCCGCTATCGTCGCGATAAACTGTTTTTCCATATCGCCTAGCTGTAGGTGGAGCCCAGGCCCCCTGCAATCCTGGCATTATTAATCTGCTGGACGAGGGTTGGAATATAGTTATTAATTCATTCCAGCGATGACAGCGGATGTTGAAATGCTCTGCTGCACTCTGCGTAACCCATTAATCTGCATCGGGCCTTTGGAGTTTTCGCCAGGCAGATGTCACCTGGTCGGGAGCAGGCAGATGGTTTTCCGTAAAAACATCGTCCTCGCAGTCCTTCATCTTTGATGCACAAGCTAATCTCTCCTTCCCTCGGCAGCATGTGAATTCAAGATTTTCGACATATTTGTACTCCGTTCGATCAGTATGTCCCAGGTTAATGAGTGTGATGCAGAGTGAACTACAGGCCACAATTCTACCCCAAAGCTTTTATGAGAGTTTTCTCATTAAAAAAAGAGGTTCGCAGATTCAGGAGCAGCTCCTCAGTAAGGATGGGAAGCGCCATCGGAGCGGAGGCGGCTCTCATCAGGAAGACGACCTTGCCAGATGAACGCAGGCTTTGCTGAAGGTCATCATCTGGTAAGAGAAGGGATGACGCACGGCTTTGTGAGGCCATCTGGGGCGCGGCGCGGAAATGATTACGATTAGTGCATAATCCGCATGTATACAACGGCGTTTGGTATGACAGCGATGAAGGAATGCGGTGGTCAGTGAGTCAGCCGGGAGTGTGGAGTCACTGAAGAACTGGGTACAGAAACTGTGCTGCCCACAGAAATACGGGTTTCACTGTGGTCACATGACGTGGGCCACGCCCCCCCTGGTAGAACGCGACTTTGGGTTACTGCATGATGTTACACACTCGCTCTTTCTGTAATTACAGCCGTTTTCACACCCTCTGGGGTTGTGAACATGCAGAAGCCTTTCATCACGTAGCCTGTATATTACAAAGCTGTGGGATGTGTTTACAAGGTATTTAGCATTGAATTCAAAGGCTTTACTTGAAAATCCTGATGCTCCTGTCTTGATTGCCTCATTATATACATTACATACAATATAAAGTTATAGACTTACGTCATATTTGAGTAATCAACCAGAAATATAGTATGCACTGAAGCTGCCCTTTCCGTAAGCCGTACTGAAATAATCGCTTTGTTTTTGAATGGTCAGATCATATATTCTCGTATCAGCATTGTAAACTTTAATGGCTGAAGTTGGATGGCATCATATTCCATTTTATTTTGTTTTTTTTTTTTTGCAGAAATTTCAAAAACAAGGGAGAAGGAATGTCGATGACACGATTTTTACTGTTTTTTTTTGCACTTTTTATTGTTTATGTTTAAGAGCAGCAATTGGACCTGAGTTTAAAAGACTGGATCTGAAACTAAACCAGATGCTTCTACAGCCTTTCAAGCAGATGAAAACAAGGCAGGAATATTCCATACGAGCCGACAGATCCAAGTCAGAACGGCACCTCCTCCGCAGCCCCCCACGCCTGCCTCGAGCATGGCTACTTCCCATGGCAGTCGTGGGGCCACCCCAGGAGCCATTCTCCATGGCTATGGACAGCCGCATGCCCCTCTGCAGGCCAGATCCCCGGGTGGACGTGGGGGCCGTGAACTGTTTGCTAGATGTCAGCAGAGCTTCTCCTTGAAGCCTGGACTGCCCTTCATGTCACACATCAGCATGACCCCCCCACATTTAACATAAAATATTAGTATTATGCCAGTGTGCCCCCCCACATTCAAAATGCTTCTGATGCCCCTGATGTCACGCCTCCTTTCAAGAGGTGGAGTCTAGTTTAATCACTTACAACTCAGGAAAATATCAAGAGACCATAGCAAAATCTTTACTTTCACCCAGTTCTCAATTTATGGGTGTGAATCGGTGTAAAATCTAAATTTTTTTGCAAACTCCAGCCTGGCTCTTCCCTGTTTCTCGCTGATGAAGGGCTTCTTCCTTCCTTTATGGGTCTTCAGTCCTGCTTCCAGGAACCTGATACAAACTGTCCTAGCAGAGCACATCACACCACTTAATGTTTCCCACTCCTTTTGAAGGTCACTTGATGTCACGCTCTGATTCACGAGGCACTGTTGGATAAGTTGCTGGTCATCTCTGGCATTAGAAATTGGCTTCCGCCCTCTACCTGTCTGGTTTTTGTCGTTCCCAGTGTCTCCTGTTTCACATTGTTCCTGTGTACTGTGGTCTTAGAAACTCTGAGCCTGGAAACAGCCTGCCGCTTAGTGTAGCCTTCAGCCAGCAGAACCAGGATTAAACCAGAATTCAAAAAGGCAGATTCTTAAAAAATATGGAGTGATCTCAGTTTGTTCAAGAGCTGTGAGATTCAAGCTCACGGGGGCTCAAAGATGGTCCTGGATGAACTGGATCAAATTCCAGACAGAGCTGAGGGGGTGCCAATTTAGCAAGCAACCGGTGCCCCCCACACAGTGGCATATACCATCTGAGACAATGTGACATTGCACAAAGAAGTTTGCCCATGAGGTACTGCATTCAGTATTCAGTCATGCCGAAGCTGAGGTCTCGTTCAGCCATGACACTCTATTCCTGTTACAGGTCCTGTGTCCTGTGTGGTGTAAACCCAGCTCTGCGGTCTGGTACATGTGAAACAGTCTGGCTCTCAAATCACTACTAGGGTGGAAAATGCAATGAAAAACAACACAATTGATCCAGGTCCTCGAAAAAATAAAAAGATCAAAAATGTCAACAGGAAAATGAGTAATGCTGAACTGAACAAAATAAAGAAGACACACAGACTTCGTTGTAATGTGTATTTAAAGGGCAATATAAAAATAATTACCTTGTCTGTCACAATACAATATACCTCTATTAACAAGCAAATTTACAGAACAAGCAGATTTACAACAGATGAAAACACAATCAGATATTGTTGTAATTTTATGAATTATAATGAAAATAAATCTGCAATACAAAACATCTCTGGACACATTTTTATGTGTCCAATCCTTTGTGTTAAAGTAACAGTCCACTGAGTGTTTAGTTATCCAGAGTTGACTTCACAGGCAAAATAATAGCATGTTGGCAAATGAAGTTTGTAACTGGTTGACTGCAGATGGATCAAAGTTCAATTCCAGTCCACGAAAAACATCCACCCACCCACAGAGCCTGTTGATCTCTCAAATGTTACTGCACAACAGTCGAAAAGTAGGATCTGTATATGATACGTACATAACCGAATGATTATCTAAGAATATTCTCAACATGAACCATGATTTAAATTTTGTTCATGCATAATAGATGAACGCAATTAGATTCAAGTACCTAAGAAATAGTTTTGTAATTTTAATATAGTAACATACAAAAAACATCTCACACATTTACAGTATACATTAAAAATTAGTGGTCCATGATTGGTAACCTTGTGTTCTATAAAAATAGGAGATATTTTATTTACAGGTTACATATTTACCATCATTTATGTGTTTACTCTTCAATAATCTCATAATTTTGAAAGATAGCTTTGGAAATATGAAACTTCCACACCCCCTTTTTTACTAGGACAATCAAGTAAAGATTTTGGTAACACTTTACTTGACAGGGCACAAATAATATAGTATTATACTATTAATTGTGTATTAATTAACCAGAAATGAAGTTACATACTGACCTCATGTTAATTCATCATTAATGAATCGTGACGCATGTTTTATCTGAAGTAGTTACTGTATTTGTTACTATACCTGTTAATTCTGTAAACCCTAAAGAAACAAGTAATGAATAACACAAGTGACATACTGATCTCATGTTTGTTCAACATTAATGAATTGACATCTTTTATCTCAAGTAGCTGCTATATTTATGGTTTGTACTTCAGTAGTAACCGAGTTATTACTAAATATTTATTCACTGTCAAATAAAGTGTAACCGAGATCTTATTGTTCTGAAGAGAAGTATGTGTTTGGTTTATATAACCACTCCTGGTTTAGTGACCGAATTCCTTTCCAATGCCCAAGTCTTTAAGCGAAATAGTCACTAAGTGAAAATCATGGTAACTTAGGTGTGATTGCGGTCATGCTTAAAACATTACTGCAGCCTTTTGTTCTCAATTAGTTTCATCCTTTCCACATTCAGAACATTCTATGTCAAAGACCTCCTGACCCCAGCATTCATAATTGTCAGGCATAGGAAATTTGGTCGAAAATGTGCGCGTTGGTCGGAAAATGAATCTTTGATTACCGTCATAAACTGGTCACAAACTGAGGTAGTCGCTGAACAAGGAGTGGTTTCTTTGTTTGTAGGAACAGGAAAATATCCAGGCAGTCTGTACTACGCCAATCGCAGGGAATCCAGAGAAGCTGAACAAGCAGGGCTACAGGGCATTTTCCACAGCACGTTTAAGAGGGATACCTGTGGGAGACAGGACAGCGTCCAATGAGAGCAGCCGGTGATGACCTCACTGATGTGGTGATGACCTCACTGATGTGGTGATGACCTCACTGATGTGGTGATGACCTCACTGACGCAGTTAACAAGGGGTGGGATGCCCCCATCTTACCCGAACATGGGCCATAATGCCGGACGCCAATGGAGCGCCCACGGAAGCAGGTGGCCCGGCGCAGGTGGCAGGCGCTGGCATAGGTGATGTTGTTGTTGCCACAGATGGACCGCTCTGTGATCAGGGGCAATGGGCAGAGGGCAGTGCGGCACATGACACAGTGGGCACTCTCTGTCTGGTCTGTGACACAGGTGTGCGTGCCTGGGCACACAACCTTGGAGCAGTTTTCTGGGGGGGGGGGGTGGGGAGGTGGGCAGAAACATTTGTTACTCCTTCATTCCTCCTTAATTACGCCAATTTAAGTCAAATTGCTTTCATATTCTAAGAACAACAACCGCAACCAATAAACTAGCAATCAACAAATCATTATCAATAATAATAATAATAATAATAATAATAATAATAATAATAGAAGATTCAGTAGGCTGCAGGGGGTGCATCACAAAGCCGGATTTTTGGGTTAGCAAAACGCTAAATGTAGGCGAACGAAGACGAAGTCCATTTAAACTGGGGCACCTTAAATCCAGAAAGTTATCTAGCTGATCAACAGGCCTCAAGTCCCCTGCAACTCTAAGCATGATGAACGGTACAAGTTTGATGGATGGTTAGTAATAATACTCGGTGACAGTCCTCCTGTAATCCGGCTAACTAGCGTCTCTGATTTGCCTAAAGGGTATGATGGTGAGGGTGTGTGCCCTGTGAGGCACTGGCAGCCCACCAGGGTGCATCCCCGCTCCCCCGAACTGGAGCAGTTAGAAAATGGATGGGAGAATGGTGATGATTATACTGATTGCTGATTATTATTATTATAGAAGTTCACCCTTTACACCTAGCCATATTTTGCTTGAATAATTTGTTTGCCAGTAAATGCTTTTGAAGATGCTGTGGCTTCCAGAAGGCTCTGCTTACTCTTACACTCGCCCCGGTACATGACCTCCAGATCCGGCTGACCCTGGCACCGGGACAGCAGCAGGGCGCACTCGTCCCGGTAGGTGCTGCTGTCGCTGCCGCACACAGGCTCCCCCCGAGTCATGTTGGTACAGTCCGGTGAGCACGCGCAGTGGGGCCGGCCGCCCTTCATCTGGCACACCTTCGCCGGGCCGCAGTTCACCCCCTCGCACGTCTCTGTGAAAATGGCATGTCAGGACCGGTCAGGCGCTTTTCATTCTCTTTCCTTTGTACGCCGGCATAAAAGTGCTTCGATAACGTAAGTAATTTCCACTGTGGTAATGATCCTTATAGTTTAAGCACAGCCTGATTTGTGAGAAACTGGGCTCATCACGGAAGAGCTGATTCACAGTTTAACTGGTGAGTATTTGCAGATCACACACCCACTCACTCACTGAGATCACGTCACGGAAATGAACACACATACAGACAAACACCCCCCTACCATAAACAAAGCCTTCCAGGAACTGGAGGAAGAATGAGTCTGGACTGGAACTGATTTTCAACAACGTAATCTAGTGCCTGGTCCAGGCATGGCTGTTAGACTGCGTGGACGTCACATGCTGGGTACATTACACTGGTTAGTCACTGATCTCCAGCACCATTACTCAACTGTAAATTGGTCTTGCCCAGGCACAATCCCCAAATATCCGGTAAAAAGGGATTAACTGTTTTTTGCTAGAAGCTCCTAATATCCAGTTGTTTCCTTGCGTCTGAAGGGCCAGCACTGTCTGCAACAACATCCAGGACTTGTGGCATTTCTTAATTCACACCAACTGGCAGGAAATGGCTATTTCAAAAATTGCCCATTATATACAGGAAAGTGCAGGTTAAAGGTACTGCATAAGTCTGAGTACCAACACTGCTTTGAAACACTGGATAATGAGAGCATGTGTTTGCCTGTTCAGCCGCCTGCTCTGTGTCAGTTCCCCGTTTGACCAACAGGTGCCGCTGGCCATCACGTTTGTTCTTGCTTCCGAGTGTGTTCTCCTGTTCCTTGGGTTGCTACTAAGCAGGCAGCTGTGTCATCCAAGCTCTCTTTTTATCAAGGGTTTACCTTTATAATTTAACATTTATGATTCCTTGTGTAACCTGTGTTAGTTATTATTTGCTATATTTCTGTACCGTTCCTTGTTTTGCTCCCTGTATGCAGTAATATTCAGTTACCCTTATTATTCTAGTCTCTCGTAATGTTTGAACCTTTTGGTATCTGTCGAAAGGCCTTATCTGTGCTTCAATAGTCCTAGTCCTTAATGACTGTTGCTCACACCTGTCTCTCAATGTCATGTGTGTTTTGAAATGCCTGCCCTTCCTTGAGTTTTCAGTCAGTCATTGTGTGCATTTCTGTTGGTGTGTGTCCTGATTTGCTGCTTCACTGCGTACTGCTGCTCCTGGTTCCTATGCATATCGTTGCCTTTGTGTCCTACCTGTGCCCCATAGATGTTAGAATTAGTCTTTGACTGTTCACCTGCTCGTCAGGACCCCTCCTGGTCCCCTTGTTTTCTGGTTTCCCATTTATGTTCAGTTTGCCAAACAGAAAATCCCCTTTGCCTAAGAACTATTTTTGTCAAGCCACACAATAACAGTGTATGAAACTGAACATCCCTTTAGTTATGGAGTAAAAATGCATTAAATAACAAATGAATCTTTAATTAGAAGCAAGTACAGTGGTACCTCAGTATATGTCCTTAATCCATTCCAGATCTTTGGACTTATACCAAACAGGACGTATACCAAATGATTAATCCATTCTATGGAAATAAGAAATCCTATTGTTATTGGCATATTATATATTAATGGGGTTGTATAAAATAATTTAAACACTGCTTAATACTAAAATACATAAACACAAATTTCACCCCCTTTGCAATGTTAGCCGATTTAACATCGTCTTTGTTTTTCACAATCTTAGATGCTGTCGTTCTCGGCATATGCTGCAGCCAAGTCCCGGACACGCATGCCGCCTTCATACTTTTCAACAATCCCTTTTTTCACCTCCTAGGTGATCCTAACCATTTTCTTCATTGCTTGGCTCTTCTCGTTAACTTTCTTAGAACTCATGGTTAATGAATTTACTAAAAAATTACGTAAAAAAACACAAAATCACTTCACAGAGAGTCATAACGCGGGTTGCTCACTGAATGATAGCAACTGGCGAACTGACGCTCGTGGGCAGTCGTGCCTTCATCTCGAGAGCGGTAAATAAGGGTAGCGCACGGTGTCATGATTCATTTTGACCCATACATGTTCTAGCATGTGAGACATACAAACAAAGGTCATATACCAAGCAAAATTTTTCACATCCAAACAGGATGTATACCAAGTTGGACTTATTCCAAAGCAGAAGTATACCAAGGTATACTTGAAGTTCACGTGATATGGGGCCTTTTAACCAGAGTTGGAGCAGAATGAACATGAATCAGGAAAGGGGACCCGAAACTGTGCCCTTCCCACCACCCCTAAGAAAAACTGGGATTTGACAGCAGTTGCTGGCTGCTTAGGTGGCGCCGAGACCTTGAAGCGGACCCCAAAAGAACAGGATACACCTGGAGTCAGTTGGAGCACAAAGCAGAGAATGGAGATGCCTGGAAATGGCTTGTTAGCAGCCTGTGGCCCAGGAGGGGTAACAGGTAGAAGCAGAAGATGAAGGTTCTGGCTGCTTTGTCCTTCTTTACTTTGGCTATCGAATTCCAGGTCGACATTATTTACAGGTCAGAAGCCCATTCATCAGGGAACAGATTTCTGTGAAGAATCTCTCCAAGAACATGTTTCCAGCAGAACGTAAGATTTATCTCGTTCCCTTTATGTGGAGAAGATGGAACGGTCCCAGAGGGTAGCTTTGGCTCCTGATTCCCCAAAGTCCTCATCGACTGAAGGAACATCCAGAACTGGAAGCATATTTAAATGTTTTCCATTTAGAAATAATGATGTTACTATGGTTTGGGATTAAATTATATATAATATAACTATTTAAAAAAAAACACTAGAAAAGCAGAAGCCTGTGGGCACAGATATAACTCATTCAGATCAGAGTTTAGGATTCACTGCTGGGGAATAGGACAGACCTATAAATCTAGACTTGCAACACAGGAAGATTTTCGGCCCTCGGGAGAATTGCGTTTTATAAGAATCCAGAACTTTGCCTGTTTCAAATTGGCAACAGCTTCCACAACGGCATGGAAAAAACAAACTATCCTTAACTGAACTGGAGCCCTTAGCTTTCAGGAGTTAAGCATCTTCAGTCCGAGCAACATGAAATTGTCCAGAATCCCAGGCATTAGTATGTGATTAATAAAAAAATAAAGCCTTTAAGATATTTATTATTGGACGTCCAGGCCGTACATGTACCATATGTACATCGGGAGCTATGGAGGATTTAAACAAGTCCTTTCAATGTTAAATTGACGATGCCAATGTTTTCTCTATAGTCTAAGTGGCAGAGATACCTTATAACGCTCTTACCTTTGCATGGCCTGCAGGGGACCATACCCAGCAATCCAAGCAGGCTGACCTCATTAATGGAAGCGCTACTGTTGGACCAGGCTTTGTCCAGACTGCTCCCGCCACAGCACTCTTCGAAGCTGACCTGTCGCATCAGCACCATAGAGCAGCGCGGCTCACTTCCCTGCTGCAGCCAGCAGAGCCCCCCTATGCGGGACAAGCGTTACGGAACGGTACATACACATACACTACATCCATAAAGTTCATATATATATATATATATATATATATATATATATATATATATATATATATATATATATATATATATATATATACACACACACACGACACTCCCTACATGAGGCATGTAAGGACAATTTACGGAAAACTGTTTTAATTAATGTAACGTTTGGCTGACATCTGAACACAATCTTCCCATCTGGTGCCTATTAACACTCAAATGACTTGGAATTTCACTGCCACGGCGATAAACACTCGCTCATATGGCTGCCAAAGTGCAGTCGCTGATCGGAATATTTTAGTTACACCCGGCAAACGTCAAACATTTGCATCGTGAAGCTTAACAAACAACTGTTGAGCCCTTTTAAAGGCTCAATAGCCCCTTTAAGCTCATTGCGCACCGCTTTTGTTTACTGTTATGTCGTTTTTGAAAAAATCAGATTCAATTTACAATAAAGAATTTCACAATTTTAGAATTAGACAGTAGCATTTATCCATACATCCTATATGATTGTTTTAAAAGTTATATAAGGAATTAAAGTAACGTTTTCTTAATTCCCACTTAAGTCCACTCTTAAAACGACAGGCACACATCTGTGACAATCCCTATAATGCCTATACTATAAAGGTTAAACGTTTTCAGATGAAAATGAGAAAGGTTTAAGGCTTTCAGTTTAAAATTCCTACTGGGAGGGATTTAAAAAAAAAAACAGATAACAAAAACCTAAAAATATCTCTCAGTTTGTGTGCCGGTTCACTATTTTTAAACTAACACGAACGTCAATTCGAAACCCATCAAAACGATAATAGTAAAGTCTGATAACACCAGAAAGATCATATCGGACATATATGAGTACTTACCGTTTGTAGCATAATGTCCGATTATGTCACACAGTATCAGAAAATTCACGGAGAAAGCAATCCTCATGTCGGTCTTTTTTGTAATTTGCAGCTACTATTTGAAATTAAAAGATAAACGTTTTATATATGTTAGTACTTGTTAATAACCAAACGCTGTGACTTGTTGACAGATTGAAAAAGTTTCAAAAGAAGGCTCACGTGAATGAGCCCCGCTCTGCCTCAGTATAAATATTCGAGCTGCCCGCTACTCGGATTGGTGACGGCTTCAGTAAGAGTGGGCGGGACAATGTAAGTAACTTTCAGAAGCATGGAGAAAGCGCAGTTCGGTAGAAGCCAAGGATGCTTGCCGTCGAAGTTGTTCCTTCACATGTATTTTAAGGAATTGGCCTAATTAAGAAGTTGTCTTTTTGGGTGAAATCCCGTATTTCTTCCAGGGGGCTGAGCCAAGGTCGAATCCTAGAATCACCCCTGCTTGTACTGAGGGTAGTAACTGAGGACTGCCCTTTTAGCCTATAGACCACGGGACCTGAAAGTGGGGGCTGCGAGATTATTTCCAGAGCGTGTTTATAAAAATTTTGAAACTTCAACCTGTCAGTTGTTATAAATCTACTGCAGCGTACCCCCACCTTACGTGCAGAGCGGGACCCATACCGTGGGAATGCATGGCCCACACATACATGTCCTGTTGCCTATAGCTTTCTAATCTGGTGATACCCATTAGGTGTACGACTGAATGTAATTTAAAAAAGTTCACTGTGGGCTTTGCCTTTAGTCAACCGACATACGTTGCTTAATTGTATCGGTGTCATTGGTTTTATCATTTGCAAAACGTAATCATTAATAATGTAATAAACACACCAGTATGAATGAGTGTTTCAGATTAAACATAACAGAAAATAAAAACAACGAAGTGCTTGTAATGGATAATGCCAATATGACGACCTCCAGTATTAGGCCTATCTATTATTCCAGAAATCCATATTTCAGTACTTGCTGCTTTTATATATAGGCCTACTATTGCTTATTTACTGTAAACGCTTAGCCTATATTTTTGCTTCTGTTAAAATTTAGTAAAGCGTTTACGAAGCCTATAAGTTTGGACACAAGAAAGATCGGCACCATGGGGAGGGGTGACCATCTGTGGCCCCCTAAAAATAATCAGTCAGAGATGCTGAAAAAGATTGCCATATAAGCCCCGTGCCCCCAAGAGACGTGGCTACAGGTCGTTTGCCACCCCCGCCCCCCGATCCTCAACAGAATAGCCAGAAGCAGAAGCTCTACCAGTTGAGAACAATCTCTAGACTGACCTCTAGTGGCTGTATTACATACTTAAGTATTTTGACTGCTTAGGTCTATAGTGGTGTTCTTGCAGTATGTCTGTTACACCGTCAGAGATTCATAATTTTAATTTACTGTTTGTAAATGAACAGATAGTTACACTGTACATCATTATTCAACCGTATAGGGCATGCAAACATTACGGTTTAGAATTTATTTCAGATTCTTGGGTCGTCTTCCTTGAAAGGGACTAATCCTGTCCTAGTTCAAATTGTCTTAATTTCCTTTGAATTCTTCCTTTGATTGGATAGACTTATTCTTAATTTCTACCCCTTTAGCTTAGCATATGAGTGTTGTTGCTGAAATATATGTTGATTGTGAAGCTGATTTTTATTCAGATTATGTTCAACTTCACCTGCTTACCTAAATGTACTTCCTGGATGACTTGTATTTCTACATTAATATCACAAATAATTGCATTGTCATATTTTATATTTAACTTCCAAGTAAATGGCTTTGATGTGAAATATGGATTGTGAAAGATAATCCATGCAAAGCCATAAAATAAATTATGCAGTTATACAGTACATCATAGTGTCGTTTTAAAGGTTAGCTCAAGCAAAATATATCTTAGCCTTTTGAAAATATATTTATGATTATTGCTTAAGTAATATAACACCTAGTTTTTGTGAAAGTGGCTGAGTTGCTATCATCTAAGAAAGATGTTTCTGTTTCCGTAATGGAAGATGTTGTATTCAATTTCAAAATGAGTTTTTTCTTTATGCATATTCAGTGATAAGTATAGATTATGCCTAGATTGAATGAAACAAATCAGTAGAATTTTTATGTGAACATGCATTGAACTGTGTGTTTTACTGCTGATGTATTAGAATATAATTCTACTTTATTTTGAAATACGAAACACAGGAATATTTCATAATACATGATATCTGTGTATGGGGATATTTTGCCGCGATAAAGCAAAATCCAAAACTTGCTGGGTCAAGACCTAGTTTGAACTCTAGAGAATTTGTTTGAATTAAGTCGTATCATACCAATACCAATCCCCAGTTAGAAAAACAGACTGAAAATTAATTTTGATGAGAATAAAAAAAACCATTAGCAAAGTATGCTAATACAGCCAAAGTGTATGGTCAAAGCCTGGATCACTTTGTAATGCATTTTGTGGATTTGATGGGACATCTGGATTAGTGGTTTAACTAAAGAGAGTCTTGAACATCTTGTCCAATCACAAGTCAACAAGAACAAGACCCCATTTCAAGGCCAGACGCAGGACGGGTGGAGCTTGCGGAAGAACTCGAATCTTTCCACCGGAAGTGAGCGTGCCGGCGTGTGATGCGCACATGCGTACGTGCGCGGCGGGTGTGGAGCAAATAGCCTTCGGTCGGTCGCCTTCTTCTAAAGCGAAGGTTGTTATTAAGGTGAAGTGTTGGTGGCCGAGAGGAGAGGTTTCTGTGCTTTTACGGCTGGGCTAAAATCCGAAAATGATGCTCTTTACGTTCGGGTTTTTCTTTTTATGCCTTTACAAAGCCAGTGCTTCAGGTGAGTTGTTTTTTTAATGTTAATATGTATTACATAACCGAACACGCAGTCTATGTAACGTATTGGCTGCCCCTCGAAAAATAATTAAGCAAACGGAAGTGTCTTTAGGTTATTCGTCAGATTGTTGACGTTAATAATGTTTGCTATTAGCCATTTTTATGTATAAATGTATCTATTGGTTTTGTTTGTAGGGTGGTCACTTTGTTACAGGTGGTATGCGAGAAAATTGTTTGCTGTAAGTAGCTACTTGGTCAACAAGCTAATCATTGCGCGGCGTGTTGGCTACCATAGCGATAAGTGCCAGCAGTAAGTAAAAGATAAGTGGTTCGATGGCCTCCCCGTTTTCCGGGCCGAATCAGTGTTTTAGTAACGAGCAGACATGTTGGCTCCTCACTGCGTTTGGCTTGTGCGTTTCACTGGGCGTGAAATAATGTAGCAGCGTCTGATTCATCTTTGTAATATTTCAAAATGAGTGACTAGTTAAGCTGGGCAGCCTCTTGGCTAACAGCTAAACTGTTAGCGACGATCTGGTCTTAACTAGTATACAGTATAACGTTAGCCCACTAACTGCGTGTATTTATGACCAGAGTCGATGGAAAATGCTTCTGGAGACAAGTTCGAAATGTTACATTAAAGTGTTTTAAGCCGGTTGATGGCACGATGCTTTGATATTTTTTGTATTTTAACCTATTAACTTAAAAAAATAGGTGGATTCAGCGCGCTGTCGATTAAAGTGCTTAACGTAATTGGTTTCAATTCGTTTTAAAGTTGATGTATAACATGCAAGGGTAAATACGTATATTTACGATTAAACTTTCATTATCATAATGTAGACGCCGATTTCGCCCGTCTTAACATAATGGCTTGCACGCCTGCATTGTTCTAGCGGATTAAATTTTAGGCCCCCGCATTAAAATCATTTTTTCCCCTGATAACACGGGTGTCCTTAATACGATATGTCGGGTTACCTTGGATTCAGGGAAAATGAGCGGCAGCACTAAACTTGCTGCAGTTTGACAGTGTTAAATTTTAGGTTACTACATTGACCTTGTGGTAAACTGTTTTGAAACTACTTCTAAAATGTATTATTTATTAACCAAGTGCTATGTCAGCATTTAAGTCATCATTACAATAACGGGAACTGACTGATTTTAAACCATTTGATATGGTTTAGACCCTCTGTGGGTTGTGGTAGATTTTTTTTTGTCTTTACATTTCATGTTTTTTTTCCCTTCCCACATGAAAGATATTGCCACAGTGGTTTAAGGTGAAATGGGGGGTGGGGGTCTGATGGGTCATGTGGGCCTGAGTATTTCAAAGGGACTATTTTGCAATGACTGCCATGTTCTGTTAGGGGGAGTGCATAGCTCAGGGAGTATCGCATTTAAAGTTATGTGCTAATGCATCAATACGTAGCATTTCAGCCCTCGTTTCTGTAATAATGTCCTTGCACACTTTTCCAAACTAAATTTGATTTGAGGAGTCTGTTTAAGATGCTACCACAGTCAAATTCTTATAAAATTGTAGTGAGTTGCTATTCTGTTGAACATATTTCTAATACATTTTCCCACCTTTTTGTGCCACAGTTTCCCCATACCCTTTAAACACTCCTTGCCCGCACATCCACCGAAAATAGTTTCATCTTCACAAATTGTTATAATCATGCTGCTGTGGATTTCACATGTTGATTTACCCTGAATATTTTATTTAAGCTTGTCTGCTTCCCTGACAGGTAAACTGCTGTTAAATCCAGAGCCTCTGTTCACCATTTCATGTTTTGTTTTCTAATTATCTTTTTTTCTTTTCTCTTGTCTGTGCTCCCATTGACCATCAGGCATCTTACCAATGACCCATTTTGATTCTTACCAATGTAGCATTCAGTCAGTTTAGTGAGGTTACCCTTGACCCAAATGGAATATACTGAAGACTGTGGGTAATGTTTTATCTTTTGGGGGGACATGCGGGAGCATGGTGTGAGGGAAGGGGAGGTGCTTAGCGAGAATTTTATCCAGCTGCGTAATTGACTAGGTTGCTGGCTGGTCTTCAGCTCCGAGCTTTCAGTCAGTGGGAGGATCGGCATGCAGCTGTTTGCCCGCTGAGGGCAGTATGTGCTGCCAAACCGTTTTTAGAGGGTGAGCGTGACTTGTTCAGTGCCCCCAGCCCATACTTCTGTTCCCGCTGGCCCCCATGTTCTGCATCCTCCTGCCAGAATTGTTTTAGGGGTGCTGTACCAGCTTTATATCATTCCCTATAAAGGCTGCTGGCTGCTTTAAGCATACCTTCGTTTGAACCCTCTGTCTTGTAGTAGGTTCTCGCCTTTGCATTGTGTCCACATGTCACTTAAACGTGGGGGGCCAGCTTACTGTGACCCCCAGATGGTGTAGCCTTTACTTGGCTTTCCTTTTGTCCGTTATCTAACCAAGACTTGTTTGGTAAGTGCTCCTCTGCATTTCTGTCCATCTCTCCTTTCGTCTCTCCTGTGTTCGTTTGCTGTGGACTTCTGGTTTTGCATTGCTCCCGTTCAACGTACCTGTTTATGAGGTTGGGAGAGCTGTCTCAGTGGTGCTGGTTAGTGGAGCCCAGCATTGTGCATGTGAGTTTTCATTGCATCTGGTTTAGTTGGAAGATGACACCAGTTGCCTCCAGTTGACAGTGACTTGTTGGGACCATTCCCAGCAGCTGACGTTGCCTTTTAAGCAGGCTAATTTATTAGCTGAGGGCTAGAATGCAATGAAAACTGCAGGCGCTCCAACCATCCGGATAGTTCTGGATCCATTAGTGTGGTTAGTTTGCATAGTATATGCTTCTTTGCCACCTCTGAGACACTATGGCCCTTGGTAAACCTAGGTTGTAGTGAATGTCACACGCGCGTCACTAACTTAAAATTGATGTTGTTCTGCAGATATTGTGGCCGCACCCCTGGAAGTGTACAATGCCACTTCTGCCGTTCTAACCTGTAACTTCAGCAGCACCGAGTGGGTGGTCAAGAGTCACTACTGGACCAAAAATGATAAGATTATCGAGGCTACGAAGAAGGACTCTTCAGCAAGGCACATGGAGTACAGGTATGAGACTAACCCCTTTTGTCTAACGGGGGGTGTCGTTTGCTTGTGCGAGTGACCGGTTGTTTGAGGCTTCTCTGTTCGAGTCTTTTTTTTTTTTTTTTTTTTTTTAAACTGGGACACCTGACGCAGGGTCCAAAGACCATTGGAGAATGCTAGTGTTTGCCAAGTTCCTAAGATGTAAACTGAGTACTGATCAGTTTGTTAAACCTATGGGGCTCTGGCATCCAAGGGCTGTCTTAGTGCTGCTTAGAGTCAACAAGATTCTAAACTTTAAAGCATAGTGTTTACTGCCGGAGAAGGAGTCCTGATAGATGACCTTTAACCCCCCTCCCTTGCCATTGGTTTATTGATGATTGGGGCTTTTCTTCTGATTTAGGCCTGACAGTCTGGTTAAGGAGAATGGGGTGCGTGAATGCTGCCCGCAGTTGAGTTGCTGACGGAGCACTTTAGTAATGTGTGATTGCTATTAGCAGACGCGATATAATAACTAGACAGTTGTTAATTATTGCTTGCCCTTCGAATTACAGCTCTGTGCTGTGTGGCTTTGTGCATGCGTAATTTGGGAGAGAAGCGCACTTACCGTCATTCCCATATCATCACCTGGCTGCACAGCCTTAATTTTGGTTCACGTTTTAAAATAAAATGATCTGAAATATGATTCAACACTAGGTTAAGGATTTGGTCTGTTTTAATTTTACTAAGTTTGTAATGTAAATGTAAGAATGCAAATTTTAGTGAGCTTCACAAACGACTCTGTGTGGAAATTGTTCTGCAGCAAGGCTCTCAAAAGGCCTTTTTTCGATCCTTTGTGTGTGAATGTAAAGTGTGTTATATAAACCTTGTTTGATACACCTGTGGTTTCAGCTAGCTAGAACCAAGTGGAATTCAGCTGTAATTTGAGGAGAAACTTCTCCACTTGCAGCCCCCTTCTGGATTTCACCTGTTTTTTGTCTAGTTTTGAACATGGAAAATCTGTGGTCTTGTGTGACTTTTCACTGAATCTGTCATTGAATGTTCTGGTGCCATCCTCATTTTGCTTTCTTAATGCTAGGTTGGACAAAATTGATCCTGCTTCTGGAGGAGTGTATGCCTGCGTCTTTACTTTTGTAGATGGTCACACCGAACATAAGACTATCGAAGTCAAAAGTAAGTAATTCATATTCAAATTAATCGGTAAATGAATCATTTGGCTTGACCTCACTTGCGTGGAACTGCATGGTGGTTGGACAACCTAGTGAATAATGTATTTCTTTTTGGAAAATGTAATTTTGGCTCCCTGTGGGGGGCGATTTTTGTAATAATGGATAATATAATAATGGTTTCTACTTCAGCTGTTCCCCATGTGGGAGCGTCCAAACATTCTGAACATGGCAATGAGAAGGATAAGGGTGTCTTGGTATGTGTCAGCCATGGGTATCCATTGCCTAACACTTGGGTTTGGTTGATCAAGGATGACATGCACGAGGTATGTGCTTGTTTTTGCTGTATTTTTTTTTTCTGTGTGTGTTGGTTACTGGCTTGAATTGTTTATCTTTCGTAGAGGTATTTTAGTTTTTCCTCCCCCCCCCTTCATCCTAACACAGAAAATAATTACCAATAACACTGAAAAGTATGAGATAAAGAGCACACCCAACAAAACGACCCTGAATATCTTTGATCTGGACATCCAACTCGATGCCGCCACATACGTGTGTCGTGGGATCAACGAACTCGGCGTGGAGGAGGACAGCATTCAGCTGCGTGTGCGCAGTCGGCTGGCTGCCCTTTGGCCCTTCCTTGGCATTGTGGCGGAGGTCATTGTCCTCATCGCCGTGATTTTCATTTACGAGAAGCGCAGGAAGCCCGACGAGATCAGCGACGGTATGCTTCCTTTTTCTCCACTCCCAACTCTAACACAATATGTCATCTGTCCCTGACAGAAGTGCTGCAGCTCCTCATATCTATGCTAATAGTTCAGGTTAAAATTCGGAATGTGGGCTTCTAATGTCTTATTGCCACAACTACACTGCTTAAAATTTTCTTTATTTTTGGATCTTTAATACAGTTGTAAATTTCATTTCCTTGTGTGTCAAGTTCTGTTTTTCTTTTAGTTTCTGTTCCAATGTTTATTCACTGATTTTGTTATTTGTTGCGGCTTTTTACACATTGGTAAGTTAAACCTGCATGATAGATTGAAGTGGGTTTCCTTTTTAGCCCCCTTACCCCCCCGATAAATTAATTTAATGCTGGCTTATTAGTAACTAAATTGCTTATGGTTGCAGAAATTTTAAAATGACTCTCTCCCTGGTTGCCTTTCAAAGAAAGGTCTGGTGCCGGTGGAAGTCTGCATCTCTTTCTGGCCCTATGTGCACTGTTGCACAGTAGGGTGTCTGGCAGAGGCAGTTCTGCATGAAAAGCTGACACATGATATAGTTGAGATGTTTGTCCCATGTAGCTTCTGTGCTGGTTGGGGTGGAGTCCTGTTTTTGCGATTCGCTCCTTCCCCCCACCCAAGGACCTGTGCTTGCATTTTGCCGCAGCTAGATTGTATATTAAGATCATAATTAACAAAACGCAGTTTTCATTTTGCTTAAAGGTTGGCTTGACTTGGTTTTATTTTAGCATGTTTTAAAATCCAAAAAAAATCCTGTACCTTTAGCAAGTTGAAGGTGAAACTCAGACTAAGGTTTTATAGACTTGAACCAGAGGCGGATAGTTCGGGTCCAGAAAGTATAAATCCAGATCATGATTTTCTTCCACCCAGTTAAGTATTCTTTGGCTGCCTCTTTATACTCAACTGGTTGGCTGCAACAAAATCTTGGTCTGGATTTTTACTTTGTGAATCTGAACTATCCACCACCTGACTTGCTCTAGTGATTTCTTCCTGATTAATAGCCTTAGGCCCATATTGCTCTGGCTAAGAGTGTGAAAATGACTTCCTGTGTGATGTGGGTGTTATGCTATTTAGCTGTGTGCTGTTTTCTGATGGTTATGCTAAGTTTGGTGTTTATCCTGTGTGCAACTAAACTAATTGAATGTCTTTCACTCCTTATGTGCGGATGGCATCCTGTAGATGACGACTCAGGTGCTGCTCCTCTGTAAGTAAAACATTTGTTTTTGCGTCTTGATGACGTTACCTGCTTTGAGTTGGAGTCTGAGTTGTCTGCGTTTTTTTTCCCCCTACAGGAAAGGCGATACCACTGCCAATCACACAGACAAGAACATCCGGCAGAGGAACTCCAACTGAATGGCGTCCTCAGGTGTGAGAGCTGTTCCGCTGCTGTGGTACTGATGCGATTTGCTTTTGCTCGATCCTGACCTCACTTTCAGTAGTGTTGACTGCTCCCTTTTTTTGTCATATTGCTCATTTCTCTTTGCCTATGTCTGATCCAAAAATAAAATTTCCTTGTGGTTTAAGGATTATCGGAAGCTGAATTATTGCTGAAACAGCTTGTAAATTTTGCATCCCAATTACCATATCATTTGCCAAACAAAAGAAGACCTGGATGGGGCTGTATGTTGCACGTTAAGTTCCGGTTATTTAATTTGTAGATGTATCACAATGGTGATTTTATTAACTTTTTTTTTTGTCCTTGCAGGAATCTAGGAGACTACAATCCAGAAGCATCATCATGCGGAATTGCATTAATTCTAGATCGCCGTTGGTGTTGAAATATCACAGATTTTTAGTGTAGATGCACACGCCCAGGGTTGAGTGAGTGGTCTCCTAGATGCGCTAGTGCTTTTTTGCCCTTGTATTAATGTTGCTGCTTTGACAGCCAAGCTACTGTACATCTTGAATTTAGGGTGTCGTTGTGGAGGGGAAACTACAGCATGGTTACTGCTTTGCATTTTCATTTTCGGTGTGTTAATATCAATACCTGAATGTGTGTTATGTAAATCTAGGGTTTTCGTCCTCCTGTTTTTTTGTGTTTTGCCACATTTTAATTGCCAGACTAACAACTTGTGCTAAAGACCCACATTTGAAATGGATTTTTCTAAAAGCACATGGGTCCACATGCTTGCCTGTGTTCAATCTTAGCACGGAAGCTTTGGGTGGCTCCGATTTTACAGCTTGCATGTGTTTTCTTAAGACAATTTATTACAGTGCTTTAATGACCTCTTTTTGTGCACATTTTATAAGTAATTGTAATATGTTCTTCACCCCCCCCAGAATCTCATATCTGCCATTGTGGACTTTAAGTGCATAATGTAACATGGCTGACTCCATGTGAAATTTATTTGACCAGTTTGTTGGGGAGGGGGTTGATCATGATGACCAAGTGGGATATAATGTTGAGGTATGTTAGCGAGAAAGCTTAAAGTCCGTTATGCCATCTAATTTCTGAAGCATTAATTTGAATTGTGACTGGTTGTCAAATTTTATTCTAAAGCATGTTGACACCAAGGACATTTTGTGGAACATTAAAGAGACAATTAATACGTGTGTGTGTGATTTTATGTGTGGGGGGGGGCACTGTGTATAATGCAGTGCCCTTAAATCGTGGGGAGGCTCTGAAAGATGCACGGTGGGTTGGGGGTGCCATGTACAGTCTTTGCTTGATTTAATTCAGTGGGAAACAATAGAGTCTACTGGTGCCGAACATAGATGATTTCACCCATCGTGCTAATCGGAGACTTATTTCACCATTACCGTCATGTGGCGTGACCGGGCTGTGATTGTCTGACGTGTGTAAAGGTAAGGCACCCCTGGGCAGTGGCGTCCTCTTGTATTTCGGGTTTGAGCGTTTCCATTGTACATTAACCTTGTGGTGTCAGTGATGTCCTTGTGAATCACCCAACCGCCGACAGATGCTATCAGCGGTGGTATTAAGTCGTTTTGTGATGCTTCCCATTTCAGCTACTGGCTCTTGTTTTTTGCAGCAAGTGCTTTGCGACGCTCTGCATGCAGTGCTGCATTCAGTCATCGCGGGAATAGTGTCTCTCCTCCGCACACGCTTCTAACACGTGTAAAAGATGTGTAAATGGCTTCGGGTAATATTGTCATTTTTTCCTGGGTTTTATTAAACGGTGCCGCACTGTTAAGGCCATTACACTGCCTCATGTCTTTAGCTCCTGGCTTCTTTGAGTCCCTCTGCACATTGACAGTACGAAAATCCTATTTCTCCTCTCCTCGTGTACTTGCCCACACAGGTTGTGAATCCTAATATTCCCAATCGCCAGTCAATAGCTCTACATTAAATACAGTATCTCACCCCAGTGAAATTGGAGCATTATGATAATGGCTTGGCTTAAGGGTTGAGGTTTTTGCAAGTTTTGCAGGTCATTCTTATGTCAAAGACAAAGCTCCATTTGAATTCATCTAGATTATGGGTATTGTGGGCAGTTGCCCACTGTCCTGTCTGTTTCCTTTGCATACTCTGGCTTTGTCCCAAAGTCCAGATATGCACAGAGGTTTACTGGTGTCTCCAAGTTGTCCATAGTATGTTTTTGTATGTATATCCCCCGCATTCGTCCAGGGTACACCCCAGCCTTGTGGCTCCAGGCCCACTGAGAACCTGACCAGGATAACTGCTTAGAGGATGAATTCCCAAGGTTCCCCATGTGACGTATTTGTACTGTCCCATTTTCAATGGGCACTTTCATTTAAAGCATAGCGAGGAACCAGGCTGACAGCCGAGCACAGCACAGCACTCCCTTGTCTGAATCATTTTCATGTCAAATCATAGATGTAACAGTGATGTTCCCATTTCAAGTTTTGTCACACATGCAAAGACTGTATATGTGTGTAGTGAAATGCTTTCCTCACTCCCTCCACTGAAAAGACCTAAAACGAAAAAAAATTTTTTAAATTAGATCAAACAGTAGGGCAAAACATAAAAGCGATAATTTAATTATGTGCATTTGTATTAGTAGTTTGTCAGAACAGAGTGGTGACGGTACAGAATGTGCGGTGTGTTAGCTCTTATGAGCCCTCGTTTAGTAAGCAGGCTGCCTGAGGGCAGAAACTCAATCTAAGTCTCTTAGTATCGGCCTCTGGGTTGAGGTAGCATCTCCCTGACTGCAGCAGAGAGAGAAGGCTGTTGGGATGGGTTGGGCATTGTATTATTTTTCCTTTGCTTCACCCCTACACCACCTGCTGTAGGCGTGCTACAGGCTGGGAAGTTTACACCCTGCGCTCAGCTCTGCTTTCCTGCTTGCTGCGTAACTGGTGAGGTTCCTGGCCTGGATACTACCGCCGGTGCCGTTGCAGAATGCCGGAGTCGCATTCACTGGCCACATTTCCTCATTGTCATTGCAAGATAACAGTACGATCAACCGAAGGAGCATAAATCCCCCGTCTTGCCATTCATACCCTGCCTGTCACATTGTTTTCATGTGACCTTGTATAATTTCCATGTACTCTCTGCACAATGTTTTATGAAGGTAAGTGTATAAAACATATAACGTTTAACGAAAAAATTTGTGCGCACAAAAGCGAATTATATTTCTGATTTGTTGAAATTTGTCATTTAAGCAGAAAGTTCTTGTAAACTGCAAGCACAAATCCAGCTTTATTGTAAAATCGATCGAAAATGTTTACCTTGCATTGATTTGTAGCAGTCAATGCTCCCTTTTAAACACGAGAGGGCGCCAGGATACCATCTGAACTCCCAAATATCCACGGCAATCGAGCCTTTTAAAACTTGGCTTTCTAAAAACCTGCAAATGATGTCATCACTAAAACAACGGCATTATACCATACCATTTTGTGACACCTTATAAACGCGATATTTATTTTCAAAATAAGTGAAATGAAATACAATCTATTTATGTAAGCTTCTTATTAAAGAAACACCGTTAAAATATAAAATGTCTACCTACTTTGGGATATACTACAAATAATGAAAATTACATTTGAACGTCCCAACATTATCTGATTATGTGTGAAAGCTATTGAATTGAAATTGAAAACTAAAGATCCTTGGTAGGTCTAAAAATGGATATGCGTCTAACTAACCTTGTGAAACCGCTATGCACAACGGTATAGTTTACAAAAAAGTCACGTATGTTTCCGTTTTCTCCCCCTGTCCATGTCTCTCGCTCGCCGTCCCTCTCTCTCCCTCCCCTCTCTCCTCTCGTCTGGGTTTCTCTCAAGATAATTGGAGGCAAAATTTGATCTTCCCAATGTCATGGACAAAAAGGAGGTTTCTCCGGGCTGCGCGGCTGCAATGAAAAGGAAGGCGAGCGGCAGCCGGGGCAGCCATAGCGGCGCTGCAGAATCTGCGCCGGACGGTGCCGTAAACGCGAACGCTACCGAGGACTGCCCGTCGCCTGCCTCCGGCACTATCGATGACCGGCCCGCTCCATATTTAAAGCCTCGGGCTGACAGGAGTGCCGTCATGGACGAAGCAGAGGACGGCGAGGAGGAGCTGAGATTCCAGCAGCCGCGGCTGCGTCGCTCTGGTGGCAGTGGGAGCAGCGGCGGCGGCGGCGGCGGCGGTGGCAGCATCAGGATGAAGAACTTTAAGCCAGGAGGGGGAGTTGCGGCGACGGCGAGCAAGAAGTCGAGCAGCGAGCTCTCTCTTCTGCAATGCGAGGCGTCCGAGGCGACCGCTACCTCCTCCGAGGTCTGCTCGGGAGATGGTGCTGTACGAGGCGGCATGGATAGGGGCATAGCAGGAGACACGCCTACGGGGGGACCGCCGACTGCGGCGGCTGCCAACGCAGGTGGACAGGGAAGCCCAACTCCCGTCACGGGCATGAAATGCAACAAAAACGGGGAGTGCAGGAGAGACTCCGGCACTACGGGCAGCCTGTGTTCCGGCATCTCAAAGCAGGACAAAATGAGCACTAGAGGAGGGGAGGACGCGAGTAAGCGGGGTGTCACCAATTCAACCGCCAGCATGGACGGCTCGGCAGCCCCCGTTGGGTCCCTTGCACAGGGACAGGGGGGTGACACTCTGGTCTCCGAGAAAAAGGACTCGAAGGTCTCTTTTTCCAACGCGCCCAGCAGAAAAGCATCGTCTGCCATCCACGGCCAGAGTCAAACCCGGCAGGCCAGAAATTCTGTCACGTTTCATAAGTCCGAAGATGGACCTCAGATCGTGGCCGAGGACGCTGAGCACCGAGGCAGTCAGGCCAGCTTCATGCAGCGGCAGTTCAGCAGTATGCTGCAGCCAGGAGTTAACAAATTCTCCTTACGTATGTTTGGAAGTCAAAAGGCAGTAGAACGGGAACAGGAGCGGGTTAAATCAGCGGGCAACTGGATTATTCATCCTTACAGCGATTTCAGGTAAGGGGTTGAATTGTACTGGCCACATGGCCACATCCCAACGTGACAGGAAACTACTGGACGGAGCTCACTTAAGTACAGCTAGCCGGTTCTTCTCGGCTCGTGTAAATTTAAGTGAGAATAAAAGGACCAGAGCGATGGGGCGAATTACTTTTCACTGGGGTCTTTTTAAGGTGCTCGTCACGTGCGAAATTTCTAAGCTCGCGCGGTGGCGTCTCGCACTTGGGATGAGGCTCGCGAGTCGTTACGCGGTTTTCTGCAACGTGAACATAACCGGTCTGGTGACTTTTAAAGGCATTTTGTAGATATGAACTATATATATATATATATATATATATATATATATATATATATATATATATATATATATATATATATATATATATATATATATATATAATGCGGTTTTCTACTATTGTTCTTTGAAGAATATATGGAAACATGTATTTGTATTATATTTCTGTTATATGAAAAAAATTCATATAAAATATACTTCAGTATATTAAGTGACATGAACGTTACAAGTTAATGCTGAAGATTGACTTTTTAAAATATAATGATTTATTATTACCTCAGTTTGAATGTTTTCGCTTTTGAGCCAACCCTTTTATATAGAGTAAGTGATCTGGCCTAAAACGCAGTGATTAGCAGTGCACCTTCACAAGTGACCCCAGTGATTTGACAGAAAACATTCAAGACATTACCGGTCGTCATTAACTAGTCTTTATTGTTAATAATTCTTATAATTACAAGCAAATGATTTTCTTATTTAATTCTAATACTTATGTTATTGCCTAAAGGCAATGTATTCATGAGCGTTTCGACCTTTTTGCTTACTGCTGGTTTGTCATTAGCGATCAGAATAGAAATGATATTACGTTTGTAGGCAATTTAAATAATTATTCTGTATTTCTGTCGAATTTTCCGATAAATGCATTTTAGATTTCGGTGTCAGCGTATATATATTAAATAACATATTGTTAAATAAGAACAAAATTTGCTGATTTGCAGAACGACTCTATGTCAGTAGTAAGAAAATTCGTGACTTTGTCGTCGTGAATCGCGTGGTGTGAGTCCTCACTTTGCAATGTCACCTTGACCTAACAGCGTGATTGCAAACAGAAGGTCCCTATGTGCTTGGAAATTCAGTGCTATTCAGCATGTCTCCGGCTTTAGATTTTCTTTAAAAAGCCAAATAATTGGCACTTTTGCAAGCACTCAGTAGCTGAAATCAAGCTTGAAAGGTAATGATTGGACACAGCTGTCCGTGTCCTGTTATATTCAGTGTGATGTTATAATAAAAATGTCTGCTGTAGTATTTTAGTGTGGTAAGAGTAGTCTAATGAAAACTGGATGTTCTGGAGCTTCATCGAGTTATACCACGATTTATGTACATACAAAATATTCCAAGGTTAAAGAGTAATGACATTAGTGGATTATATGTGTTTGCTAACTGCTTATTTGCAGATTTTATCTGTACTCTTTAGGTATAAACACGCAGATGAACGTGAATCTACCAAGTTGTTTTCATCAAATTCCAAACTTCCAGAACCCAGGGTGAAAGTATTTTTGCAATTCTCTTTAACCGTACACTAGTAAAATGATCAAATTTCAGGTGCATAATATTTTTGGCTTTAGAACTTCACCGTCTGCCTCGACAGACAATGTGCAGTAGCCGCTGTAGTCACCGTTGCCATATTTTCAGCACCACGGATAGCTCACATGGGACAGTGCATGTGTCACGCGTAGGGTGGAAAAAGCTGGCTGTAAACGAGACCAAATTGTTCAGACATTTTTGATAGTTTTGATAGTACTCTGTTATATTATTTAATCACTGTCACCACTTTATATTCGGTTTCATCAACGCTGGGGGTTACTGATAAGGCAGGCAATGTGATAAGTAGTTCTACAAATTTTAAAATCGATTTGGAATAAAAAAATAAAATAATAAAATTTCAGACCACAAAGGGCCTCTTGCACTGATTACTACAAAGTACCTTAGATGAATATGCATGAAGTATTTAGTATTGCCAGGTTTAGTTATAGACTGCGGCACACAATAACAAACCCAAAATATTGCATGCCAAAACATAAATTAAAATGAACATAAACATTTAATTAAATAAATTAAAAAACACATATATTAAAAAGTACATGAGTGGTTCGGATTGAGTGAAGCTTCTGTGTTTAACCACAAGCATTGCGCTTGGGATGAGAGCTTGAGGCAGCCATTTACCTGACACCCCTGGAACTGGGCTAGGGAACTCATTCAAGGGCCTAACAGTGATGTGACTATTCTGCCTTCCACGGGAGTTCAAACCAGCAACCTTAAGATCACAGATGTAGAGGCCTAACTTATTGAGATGCACATCACCCCCTCTGTTGATATTGATTGGTTGTGGTCATGTTAAGGCATCTCACTGAGGGTAGGCAGCCAAGTGGAAACCATGCTTGTCTTCAATACAATTAATATTTACTTTAATTAATTACACTTACTAGTATATACATGTCTGCAGTTATAATTGATTCAGTTACTGCGGCTTAGCTTCCTGGTTTGCATTGTGTTGGTGTAATCTGACACCTATGTAATATGTCATGATGCAATTGGGCGACGATATTGTAAGTGCAGAGGAGACCTGATCACTGTGACTGTTGTATGACGTGGGTCATTGCATCCTGGATCCAAGTGTGCGATTTGGCCCCCCTGTGGGGACGTGACTCAGCAGCACAGTGGGTGGGGCGGGGAGGGGGGCACTCTGATGCAGAGATGGCCTTGAGCACTCGCTCCAGCTATTGGAAAGGGTATCCCACTGTTTCCTGGACCAGTCAGCTCTGTCTGCTCCTACACCTCTGACAACTTCGCTGTTCATATGAATCTCTTTATTTTTTTCGTGATTCGTGTGGTCAACAAATTGAAATTTCAGCTGGAGCGTTTTTCTGGTTTAAGTTCCCAGATGGACCCTGCTGTTTACTTTTACTGCAGCTGAAGTTATATGTCCTGGACTTCAGCAAAATATCTTAGTGGGCGAAGTGTAAACTTCATGATCTTCTTTAGGCTGTTTTTCTGCTGACCAACTACATAATAGATTCGTTACATGAACATATGGGAGGCCAAGCATGTTCCCCCCATCTTTATTCACTTAATTAGAAATTTTACTATGTAAGGCACAGAGACAGTGAAGTAGCTATAAGAAGGTTTGTAGAACCTTATTCTAGAACCCTCCGGTATGTATGCATTCTTGTCCTGTGTTATTAAATCTGAGACTCTGTAGAGGTCATGTATATTTAAGACCAATTTTTCAGTTTCCAGTTTTATATTCCTCCCTCGTTGACAGAGTTAAAAATCAATTCGACAGATGGCTCTGGTTTCATCAGCCGCTGCTGCCTTCAGAATATCCTTGTATTGACCTTGCAGTCTGTAAAAAGGTAAAGCTTAATCACTAGCATTTCTGAAAGATGTTGGGATGAATTCTTTTTCATACACGTCTCAGTACATACACGCTTTCTCAGAGGGTGGTGCACAGATTAGGACAGTATCCTTTCAGCTGGATACTGCCATAGCAGCAGATTGTAGCCAATCGGATTGTTGTTGTATGCCAAAATGGCAACACAAATGCTCACTGAGTAATGTTAATTAAAAGAATCCTCTCTCAAAATCCAAAGTGGATATTTTATTTTTAATGGGAAATGGTAGACTGGCTGAAATACAGCTGAGTAATTTGTGATAATAATTGTAAATGTTGAAATAAAGTGTATGTAATTGGAAGCAAAAGCAATATTTAATTTGGTCACTTGGATAAAAAAGTTTTCAATTTCCAGGCAAAGCTCACAATTTTAACATCTCTTCTTATGTTTGTCTTTATTTCCTGCCATTGCAGGTTCTACTGGGATTTCACAATGTTGCTATTTATGGTAGGAAACCTCATCATCATCCCTGTGGGCATCACTTTTTTCAAAGATGAGACCACCACACCATGGATTATCTTCAATGTCGTGTCAGACACTTTCTTCCTTATGGACCTAGTGCTCAACTTCCGCACTGGCATTGTGATCGAGGACAACACAGACATCATCCTTGACCCCAAGGAAATAAAGAAGAAGTACCTGAAGACCTGGTTCGTGGTGGACTTTGTGTCCTCCATCCCAGTGGATTATATTTTCCTGATTGTGGAGAAGGGCATTGATTCAGAGGTCTACAAGACAGCACGTGCCCTAAGGATAGTGCGTTTCACAAAGATCCTCAGTTTGCTCCGCCTTCTGCGCCTTTCCAGGCTCATCCGCTACATCCACCAGTGGGAGGAGGTATGTGGGCTCATGGACAAAGACATTAAGGTATACCCACCAATGAAAGGGCAAGGATGAGCTTAATTCAAAGTATAATGCTATGGTCTATGTTGCGCTGGTCAAACAATATATTATTTACATGTGGGGATAAAAATTAAGTGAATAGTAATAGATGTGCTACTTTGGTTACCAAAACACATGACAATGTAGTGTGTCTATATTTAATATAATTTTCAGTTGAGTGGTTCCCCAGCACGCAACCTTTGGAGGCTGAAGTGAATAAGAAGGTCTGTGTAGTCAATCTTTAGCTCTTATGTTGCTCGTCAGTAGTTCTTAGTAGGAAGTGAAACACACTAGAATCATCTCTGTTGTTATACTTAGTTAGTTTGGAAACCAGATGTATCAGTTTCATAAGCAGCATTGGTCTGATTGCGTATTGGCAGCTATTTAGATGAAATGAATAAGATGTTACGCACTATCATATCTTAGCTCAGAGTTTCAGCGGCGCTAATAATGCTAACTCCTTTTTCTGCTGTAATTGAAGCTGTGGGTAACAACAGCGTGCACACTGCACACTATTCATGTTGATTGGTGTCATTGCAGTGAGGGTAAGTGAGGGAATATATGCCTGTGAGTGTAATTGAACTCTAGAAAACACAAAGGTAAATTCTTTGCCATCTGCTGCACCATTATAAGTGCACTCTGGGACTTTGATGCATCACGGGCACAATGAGATAATCAGAAGCAGGACTCGAGAGTCTGGATAGAGATCAACTAGGTCCCATCCACACAGCCATCCTCCCTCATCCACACTAGATCCCTTTCTCCTTATCCATACTCTCCACCTCCTTCATTATCCATAATAATATTCTTCTCATCCATGCTGCCTTCCTCTCCGCTTTATCTGTACTCTAGTGTTCTCTCAGCATTTTGGGATTGTTTCTCCAGCTGTGCTTGCAGTCTGGAATGGAAAGCATAACAATAACAAGGCTTCTGGTGACTGTGGTAGATGCCATCCATCATCACATGTCATTCTGGCCCGGCAGAAGCCCCTTTCCTCAGGAACAGAACCACCCACCCCCCCCCACCCCTTTCCTGTTGTATGTCACTGTGCTAATGGATTCCATTTAAATACATGTGGTGTGGCACAAATCCAGGAGGCATGGGGTTCGCAGCTCCTTATCGAACCTCTTGTTTATCCCCAGCCTCATCAGTGTATTATCACATGCAGGCCCAGAGTTACTTAGCAGTATTTCCGGAATTACAAGAAGAACGGAACAGCCCTGTTGTTCTCTTGTGAGAACCCAGTCTGTCTGCTCATCGTATCAAGTTCTGCCTTGTTAGTTGTAACAGCAAACCCAAAAAAGCCATTGAAACACAGCCAGGTAATAGAGACGAACTACAGGAATCTGGACCAATAAAGCATGTACCTGATTCCTTTTCCACCCTCGCTTCGGCTACAAGTATCGTCCTCTAGCCGGGTGCAATGACTCGGGTGTTTATGTGTGCTCGTCACTTCATAAATGCAACATTCCTCTCGATTGTAGAGTAGTGACACAAGCACAGGAGCAGACCTTTGTAGGCTAAAGATCGGAGAAACTCATTTGCTGCAGAGCTGGTCAGAACCTTTTAAAACAGTCTCCTTAAAATCGTCATTGTTATATCTATATGAATTTGAGTGATTTGCAAACACCAGAACACTTTAGCTCTGGAGATTTGCTTAAAATGACCAAGATTAATAGTGTTTCCCTTTCATTTATGATAGGAATTCCTGTCTACATGATGGACATATCGAACCAAGATGAAAAGCACTCATCTTTTTTTAAGATGTTTTTTTGTTTTTCGATTGTTTGTGGCTCACTCTCTGAAAGCGTGTTGAATGTCCAATGTTCTTAAAAGTCAGTAGGAGTCCACCTTTTCTCCATTTAGCAGTCAGCATTGTGCTGTCTCTGGTATGGCAGACCATAATGCACCACAATAAAACACTGGTACCAGTGTCTCATGAGTGGAGTTGACAAGGGTTTCATCCAGAGTCCGCTTCTTGCATATATTACGGTGGTTGGGTTTTAACAATAAATATCCTGTAAAAATACATGTGTTTTAAAAAGTATCTGTTTTGACAGGTGAAGATTAATGGATTGGGTGATCGATAAAGCGGCCAGGCGTAATGCAGAGGCATTGACGCTCCCAGAGCTGATGACAGATGCCTGAGGAGCCGTGTAGGAGGCCCAGGGAGGTCCTGCAGGATTGTGCCAGCGGTGCTGTCAGTCTGTATCAGGGGGCACCGCTAAACCACATCATCTGTCACTTTCCAGTACAGGTGATTGATGGCGGCATCTCTCAGTGATGGTTGTTGCCCCTCTCTGGATCTCATCCCCACCTGTTACCCAGAGTTGATCTCATCCAGTGTGGAAACTCTACTTTCTCTATTCTCATGGTCTCTGAATCAACGTAGATAAGAAATGGGGGGCTGGGGAGCCACAGAACAGAATCATCTTGAGCACATAGACCATAGTGGCCAGAGCATGGCTGTTTCTCCGTATGTCTACTTGACCGTACTTGTGTTCTCATGTACACGTAATGTCATCTTCCATTGCCCAAGACCAGTTACAATACTAAGAACAGAAGGACAGAGGACAAAAAATATCCTAGGATGTAATTTTTGCCGCACCCCAAATATAAAGGGTCCATCAGTTGCATCCCTGCCAAACGAGAACAATGCCATGATTCATTGCGGCCCAAGTTCATTCTTGGGAGGCAGGTTAGCACGATCGCTCTTGTTAAGACCACAAGTACGATCTTTGTGTTCTTGGTATTGAGAAACACCCCATATTTCCTGAAGACCTTGACACTGTGAGACAATTATAAAAATAGAAGGAAGCCTTTAAGGGACAAATTGTAATGGTACCACACTGGCCATACTCAGTACTCAGTTAGACAGGCTGCATTTTGTTCCGGTGTAGGTATGTTTCTGGAGCCTTGGTTCCTAGCAAATTAAAAGTGCGGAGGCTGGATGGCAGGACTGTGAGTTTCACGTCAACAAGGGGAGGAGCCATCAAGTGCTTGGAAGCTCTGAGGCCCTAGCAGACGGGGGACACGTCCTCTGAGGTTGTATCAGGGATATAAACTTTGCTCTTGTGTGCCTGCCGTTGTCTCAGGTGTGGCCTGCTTTGTTGGTCACGCTGAGCACCATACGCTTGGCACTGCTGGAGCCCTGAGCCAGGCAGAGTGGCCTGGCTATGTGCCCATTCCCAGAAAACCACACGCACAACTTACTTTTATATATAGAAATATATTTATGAGAAGGGCATAAATGCTGGCTCAGTAATGTAACTACAAAAGCCATACAAGCAATAAAATTCACTTATTGGGCATTATTAGAAGTTTTTTTCTGCCTGAAAGTTTTCCTTGCAGGACAGATAATAGCCTGGTTTTCTCTTTGTTACGTTACATGACAAGGCATTGCTGTGTGACATTAGACATTAAACTAATATAACTCCTTGTTATTCCCATTTTTATAGCCAGAAGCATTAATATGTGTTGAGATATTACTTTTTAAAACACTATTGTGGGTGACATGGTGTCTCAGTGGTTAACACACTTGCTTAACAAATTCAAGTATTATTTCTGCTTCTTACGTGTGTGGAGTTTGCATATTCACCCCTGGTCACACCCATAGTGTGTAAATATGTGCAGTACTGTATAAAAGTCAAAGAGAATTATGTTTAAATGATATTCATGATGGCGTGAAGTATAATATTATGTCCGTCAAATTGTGTCAGCTTAGCCCTTTCTAAACCATTCCTATTGTCGACCAAGTATTTGCTGTGACCATCCAATGCACTATTTTTTGACTTGGCCAATAGCAAACCATGTTTGGCTAACCGACCCCTCATGAAGTTATTAGACTAATTAAATTACTTAATTAATTCAGCTGGTGGCAAAATGTAACATTATGCGGAGTGCATGGAATGGCTGCGGTGCCCCTGAGGAGAGGTTTGGGAACTGAAGCGATGTTCATCTCGCCATCCAACAAGGCATCAGTGACTTTTTGGAGCAAATTGAAATTCTTGTTAGTTTTCATTGTGTTACTGTTAATTTACACATATTCTAATGTTAAATTGTGTTTTCTGAGCAAATATACAGTTCCTACCCAGATAAATAGGCTTCAAACATTTCCTTTGACTGCCTAAGACTTTTGCACAGTACTGCATGGTGTGCTCTGCTGTGGACATGTGTCTTGTACTGGATGTACACCAGCCATGTGCATTATGAAGGTGTAGCTAATGTAAATGTTACCGGATATCCTGATTTGCCAATGAGCTGTTTTATTAAATCTTTTATTTTTATTTAACTCCTCATTGTTATAACTTAAAATTTGTCACACCTGGCCTTCAGCAGGGTGTTAAACTTGAATCTCTTCACAAAAAAATTAAAGGCCAAAATTGTGAAAACAAAAGGGATTTTAGTCTCTTTGGAGAACAATGGCAGTGATGTTTTCCATCTTTGTGTACTGAGCATTTATCTGCTGTTGAGCAGCCTTACATTTCTTATGCTGCCATGATTTCCACCATAGTCTCGTCTTCCGAATGTGAAGCTGCAGCTGAAAGCCAGATACATCCTTGTGTGTCCCTGGTGTGGTGGCATTTCAGGAACCAGATGCAAGCCAACACTTTTTCCCCCCAGGGGAGACCATGGTGAAGCCTGACTCATTCTCAGAATGAATTTTAAGTGGCCATGGGATGCATCATCGTGTGATTTCCGGATCTATTTGATTTGTTTTATTGTAAGAATGTGGTAATATGTGTCAGTTTTTCAAGTGAGATGTATATAAATGCTGTGCAAATCTGGGCCTAGGCAGTAGACATGATGACAAACGGCACAAAATCTCTGTCAGCTTCTGCCTGGAACTGTGATGTGGTGCTGGGAATGAAAACATTGGCATGCTGGTGGTAGAAGCATTAAAACAAGTGCATTGAATCTGCTTTTTGACTCTAATCAAGCTTGAATTTGTGATGCTTCTTTATAACAGGGAAGCAATAAAGATGCTGATGATATTCTGGTGTTGGTGTGGCCAGTGCACGGCTAATAGGTCATCAATTTTCTCCTTCCTTTGTCCCCAGTTTTCTCTTAGCTCTCTGGAACATTCCAGACTCCTGGAGGAAGTGGAGATGGTACCCGGCCATGTCTTACCTCCCTTCTCGGTGCTGTGTTGCAGATCTTCCACATGACCTATGACCTGGCCAGCGCGGTGATGCGCATCTTCAATCTGATCGGCATGATGCTACTGCTGTGCCACTGGGACGGCTGCCTTCAGTTCCTGGTGCCCATGTTGCAGGATTTTCCTGCCGACTGCTGGGTGTCACTTAACAAGATGGTGGTATGCGCCAGAACTCCCCCTCTCTCCCCAAGTCATTTGCTTTAGTTATCTTGAATGGTGGAAGCAACAATTCCACATTGAGTTATTGTGTGGTATACGAGACGGATGGAATGGTATATCCAGTTCTCTTTGGACAGCTAATGAGCTATGTGGTATAAAGGGCTATATTTAGCTCAATTAGGAAGATAATTAGTTCCACCCACTTCCTGTTTCAGGCAACTGTGAAACCTTGCACAAGAGCTACAATACTGTGGAAAATCTTAGCCTGCCGAAGCTTATGTTTAAATTATCTTCATGCTCGTGTAAAATATTATTTTATGTCTGCAAATGTGTGTCAGCTAAAGCATTTCCAAATGTCTCCAAAAGTCACTCCAGTTTATGTTTAGTAAGCATCCAATATACTTAGTATAACATGTTCGATTACTCAATACTTCATCAAGTTTTTTAACTAATTAAGTTAATTTATTAAGTGAGCTGGTGAAATTTAACGAATACATTCAAGGGGTGGTTTAGGAACTAAAGCAATGTTCTTCTAGCCATCCGACAAAACATCAGTAGCTTTTCGGAATAGAAGAAGTCGTCACTTGTTACTTCTTGCTAGTCGTTTGCATGTATTTTAATATTAAATTGTGTTTTATCTGAACAGGTACACATTTACTACCCACATAAATAGCTTTAAACAATTTCTTTGATGGCCTAGGACGTTTTGCACAGTACTGTAGCTCTCTGTGTTACAAATTATCACTTCAAGGTCTTGTCCTTCAGGCTTACTCCATGAACAAAATAACAAAGTCATGTAGACATTTAGACCATCATGTGCAAGTATTTTCATTCGTCAGTAACTGAGCTGTTAGGACTGTTTCTGTTCAATTCCCTGACAAAATGCAAGTCACATGACTCACCTCTATGGTAACAGGGAATGTGAAACTGGTATTTGAAAAGATCCAACAAATTATTATACTGCATAGAAATAAGCACCTTATGCCACAGTGTTCAGAACAGGGAGATAAATGGCAGATGACTTATGTTAGTGTTTTAAAATCAGATGAGCTCTGTTGGTTTTGTGCTGCTTAGTCAGTAGGTACATTTCCAATGGCTGTAAAACACTGTGCTTTTAAAACCACACTCTGCATTTGCAATTTCTGCACAGAGATGGAGCTATTTAGTTTCCCTACATGCCAAGTGTGATATATAATGAGTTATTTTTGCAATTGTAAAGGACGCAGAATAGCTTATGGTTGTCTACTCGATACATCGCCATGATGAGTTCAGGCCCTCAGTAAGGATATTTTAATGGTGCTTCTTTATTGTGTGTGTGTGTGTGTGTGTGATGAGTGCCGTAGTCTTAAACACAAACCTGTATAGTCCTACTTGATTGTAGCAGCTCAATTCAATGGCTAATGGCAGGGCAGTACCATTATTGCAAGGGGACTCGTGGGATGGCATTAATGGCACTGGAATCTTTCAGGCATTCAACCTCCTATACTGAGATGGTGATGTGTATTTTTAGTGGCTCTTTATGGTGTGACCACAGGCAGTCATTATAAAGGTATAATAGGCAGTGTACCTTATTGTAAGCATCATCATGGCCTAATATCAGAATTATCTATCTGTCAGTTTTATCACATGGAGAGTTATATCTGTCGACATTTATTTAGCTTATTATTTAGCTTATTCCTTGATCTACCTGTGATTTTTGCTTGGAGGCTTCCAAATGGCAATATTTCACATCACTGAGACCAATGTCACATTGTACCACTATTAGATTTGGAAAAAAAATGGTTGTTAAAAGTATAAAACCTGTTAAAACCTGTGATGGTGGCTGTTCAGGCTACATGTCACAACCCCAGTGGGACAGTCATTGTTTTGAAGATCCCCCTCTCAACGTACAGACAGGAGAGTTTGCTCCTTGGGTTTGATAATCCTTTGATTCAGTCACATGTCCACTCGCTCACAACACCCCCCTGATGTCGTTTGCCAAGCTTGTGGCCCACCTCCATTTCTACATCCCTGTGCAGAATGACACCTGGAGTGAGCTGTACTCCTTCGCCGTCTTCAAGGCCATGAGTCACATGCTGTGCATCGGTTATGGCCGCCAGGCCCCCGAGAGCCTGTCAGACATCTGGCTCACCATGCTCAGCATGATCGTGGGCGCCACCTGCTATGCTGTCTTCATTGGCCACGCCACCGCCCTCATCCAGTCCCTCGACTCCTCCCGGCGGCAGTACCAGGAGAAGGTAAGAGCTTTCATACTCTTAAAGCCATAGGCCATAAACTCACTTTAGACTGCAGCCTAAGCACAGAGCATTGACATTATAAGTATAGCATGAAAAGTGACCTTTCTAGTCATCTTGCTAGTTAGATAATAATACCTAAATGTGACCCTGCACAGGGCACGTGGATATAGAAAATGGATGGATGGATGGATGTGAAGATTTCCTCTTGTGTTCACTTGAATCAATATAAAGGCCAAGCTTCCATTGTGTGCTCAGAATGACCTTTTCTATATAGAATTACTGTCTTTGTGACCTGAACTGCTTCCTAGCTAGTTTTCATTGTGGTCTTGTGTTCTTGGGTCAGCCAGTGGATTGACCTTGTCTGTGTCTGTTAGGATTTTGTACCTCTGGATCATGTTGTGTTGTAAATACCTTTATCTGTGATTAAACAGATATTATGCTTCTGTCCTGGAATGGCAGTTTTGTCACTTGGAAATAATTGTGTTACTTCAGAATAGCCGAGTTCTCCACTACTATATGTATTTGTCATGCTTTAGGTAAAAGTGGGACTGGCCAGTCTCCACATCATGTCTGATCCTTCATATGAGGAAACTCTGGACATTTACAGGGCATAGAATGTGGACCTTAACTTTTGCAACTTGCTTCGAGGAGCACTGGGTCACAAGGAGCTCTGACTCCCATGCATATTTTAGTTAGAGATGCACAGTATATTGGTATTGTGCGTTGTCAAAAATCAAGACATTGGCATCATTTTCATGTGTCTATCTTGGTTAACATTGTTACAGATACATGACTAGTAAAATAATGGAGATGAAAGCATTGGACGACCAGCTATTTTCCATAATGCAGGGAACGAGGGATTTTGTCAGCTTATTCACTACTTAAAACCCCACTATTGTCACGCAAATTAACCGCTACTTCGCTGATTTCTCGCTGCCTGAATTATATGGCGTGCCTGCAGTGCACATTGATGAGTTCTTAAGAAGTAATGCATCGCTTTCACTACAGATTTGTGGAGCTCAGAGGTTAGCTGGTTATCGGTATTGGTAATATTAGACACAAATATCAATTATTCGTATTGACTAAAATTTCCACATTGGTGCACCACTAATTTTAGTAGCATTTTGTTTTCCCTTCGGAAGCCTGGGTTTGTTTTGTTGGTTGCAGCCTCTTCCATTAGTAGATCACAACATTAGGTTTTATTTCCATTGTAGTACTTTTTTGCATAAACATTTCCCATTGCATATTGGTCATGAACCTGGTGCCTGAAAAAATGGGTCCTATGGTTCTTAGTAAGGCTTGTTGAGGAAGCCACATGGAGCAGATTTTGATTTTCTAAGGTACAGCTGAATGTGGATCCATGAAGTGTTCAGGGTTGAATGAGGACAGAATGACAGAGGATCGTATATATCCATATCTGCCAAGTTGGTTGTCTTGACAGTTGGTGTTGGGGCGGAGTGCATGTGGCCTGCCCATGCTAAGCAATGGATTTTTCAGCGTGTCCAGTGCTAAACCAAGGAGAGAAACAGGCGCATGAGGAGGGTGCATGACTTTCCCTTTTGACAGGGGGTCGATGAAATAAAAAAAGCTTGCATTCCATGCAAGGTGACGCCCCAGCGCATGCGTGGCTGCTTTGTCCTTCAGCCTGGGTCTCACGGCCTCTATCTATGGGGGCGTGGCCTGCTGGCTTGTGCCGGCAGCTGACCTTTTCCTTTGATTGTTTTTGAATTCATTTTGGAGGAAAGCTCTGGTTTGGGCAGCTGGTGGATCCTTCCTCTGTGCCTCCTTCACTCAGTGTGACTTTGACTATCCTGCGTATGAGCGTTCAAGCAGCAATCACTGATAAACCCGTGTAAATTAACCTTTCCTGCTAACTGCACAAACTAATACACATTGGAGGAGCGAAAATAAGAGAAAGAAGGACATTATAAATAAGTAAATACTAGTCCTCCTTAATCAATGGCTTCATGTTTGAGATGATGCTCTGATAAGTGCACACTTAATGAAACCAGTCAGAGGAGGAGAAAAACTAGGGACTGGAAGAAGATGTGCTTTCTGCATCCTGTGGTTCCTCTCTAAGCCGCCAGTGCTGGGAAAGGAAATATTTATAATCTGCCGCCAATTGGGGCTGTGTCACTTTCAGGAAAGCCCCCCAGGGACTGCTGGAGAGGTCTGTGCGTGACCCTGACGCCCCAGTCCCAGTTCACTGTAGCCAAAGCTGGCGAGTGCCATGACGAGCGCTCGCTACCAGCTATCTCCGTGGTGGAAATATTTGAAAAATCATAGTACGTTTTGTGGAAATCTGAAGGGCAAATGGGATATGATTGGAGGGCTGTGGCACTGCGGTGTTTTGGCCACTGCAGTGGAGCACGGGTGTGTCACGCTCCTGCGGAGGGGCTCTGTGTCAGCCGTCTCCACGGGATGCCGGCGTGATGGGACTGTGCGGGCACTAATCTGGACAGGCTGATTGTGGGACGGCCTCACGGAAGCAGGCGTGGCCTAATGTGAAGGAGAACATATGCTCTATGCTGTTCATACCATTATCTATGTGTGTAGCATTTTATTTTTTTATGTAATGTTTGCTGCCGGCACGGTTTATTTAAACCATCATTCAGACAGAGAGAGAGGAGTGACTCTGAGCAGAGAAACTCAGACCTACAGCATTTTGGTTGCAAATCGGCACGGTTTTAAAGTATGCAGATGAGCAAAGATGCTGGCCGGCGGGGAGAGAGGCGGTCCGCGGCACCTGACAGGTGGCCATTCATCATCTGCTCGCTCGCGGTCTCCCTAACATGACCTCCCAGAGGCACTTGGCTTCTGACTCCGGCCGCGTCCGCTCCAGCTGGGTGGCGCGATTCGCTGTCTGTTCTCCTCTTACACCGATTTGTCTCTGTGTCAGTGCTGCCGTTTATTATTCTGTAGGGTTGCGGGCCCAGCTGAGCTTAGCTGGACTCTGATAGATCAGTCCCGAGTCGACTAAATTAAACACACAAAGAAACGAGGAGCTGAGTACAGGAAAGACAAGAAACCTGTAAAGAGAGCGAGGTGTTGCAGGGGCATGGAACTGACGTTATCATGCTCTTGATTTCTGGGGGAGAGAAAGCGCGACACATCCCTTTGCACATATTGAGAGAAATGGGCAGAAGTCATGGACTTATCTGGATACCTGACTGTCTGTAATTGTTAAATGCATCCACTTTCTGGCTACAAGAAGTTAATTGCACCTCATTTAGCTCATGATTTGGGATTAATTCTCATCTCTTCTCAGCCCTATGTGTGTGGAATGCATTTTCTTTCTGTGAATATTCTCCCAGCTCATAAACATGCTGCTGAGGTAAATCTCATGCATCTGATTTCCATAAACGCTTACCTAGTGCAGTGAACCAGGAGCCTATCCAATGAAGCACTGGGTACTATTCAGAAAGCACCCTGGATGGGATACCAGTCAATAGCAGGGCACATGCACTCTCAGGGCAATCTAGAGGTACCTCTTCACCTAACTGCATATTTCAGACTGTGGGTGTAAGCTACAGTAGGGGGAGAATACCCTTGGAAACACAAAGAGAACCACACGCACACAGTGCCAGTGTGTATATGTGTGCATGCCCTGTAACGACCTGTGTTTCATCACACAGTGTCCTCTTACATCATACTTCCTGCTAACAAAAATGAAAGCACAGAGAGTTAGCATCTCTTTATCTTCTTTCCAAATGCATTATTTAACTATTGGAATTATGCTTGAGACAGTACGTACAGATACATTTTATCATACATATTGTTGATTTGTTAATTATTGGTTAAATTCCAGTACAACATATGCTGTTTCTTGAACTTGATAAGCAGTAACCTCTACGGGGCAAATAAATTCAAAATTACAAGTGTATTAAAGAACACTTAAAGGGATACGGGCAGCATTTTGATGAATAAAGATGAATTCTGAATTCCAGCAGGAGAAGGCAGTTTTAATATAAATTCTGAAGATGAAATGGTAGGTCGTTGTGCATCTGTGTGCTTGTGTGTGTAAGTGCCTGCATTTGTATATAAGTGTGCTTGGTTTTTATGTGTGTGACTTTGTAAATGTTATCCTACCCTTATAGGGATATTTTTGGGAATTATGTCTCCTTCAAGGAAAGTTCACCCTAAAAATAGAAGCCCTCTTCCCCTTGGCTTTTCCTAAAAAAAGCACACTTCTGATTGGTTACCTTTCCCCATTGGATTAATGACTGGTTTAACCAGCAGTGACAGTATATGTTAATCCCTCACAACATATGTTTCAGAACCTCTTGCAGAATATAAACAGAAAGCAAAATATTTTAATGGAATCATCAGTATGATCGAGGGGCAGTTTCTTCGCTGCTTATACATCCCCCACTGTGTCCCCCTGTGGTGGAACAGGGATCAGCACCATCATCTTTCAGTGAGGTACATCATCATCGTCTGCTTGTGTAATAGCTCCCCTACTACACCCAGAATCACCGTACACAGTTCAAAAGGCCTCTGAGCAGTCCGTGCACTTAATTTTCGAATGCCTGCTGTGGGAGCTATCGCTATTGATCAGGAATCGTCAACCTGTCTGCATGCAGACAAACGTGTCCATGGCAAGACTCACTGTTCTATATATATTCACTGTTATATATATATGTTTTTTTTTGAACACCCCGTCCGTGGTAGAAATTGAATTTTGATCAGACTGTCCATCAGATTTCATCATGCCGTTGACCCCTGCTATTGACGGTCAAGAGGTTGTCATATTCAGCGGATGCATTCGTGTCATCTATAGCTTCCCGATTCTCAACTGTCCCCTTTAACTACAAGCGTATTTCACGAATGTTCCAGCACTCCACTTAGACCTGCGTCACAGTGGCAGTCATTTAAGTATAAAACAATTATATTTATTCATCTAACTCATCGCTCTTCCATATGTGTTATCTAGTACAGGGCGACGGTGACCAAAATGTTTATGGTGAGTCTTTTGTTTCAGTCTCTGCATATTTCTCTTTTGGTGTTGGTGTTATTTTTGCAGCAGTTATGGCAAATAAACTCTTGATTCAATTTGTTTACTTAAATTCTTTTTCCAGTTTGAGGATAACTTTGGAATGTACCAGTCAACTAGGCTTAATTGTCACATACTGTAAGGCGTTCTTTGTGAGAATGGGTGTTATTTTTGCGTGGCTCATAGAGCACCCCATGCTCATGAAGATGGATTTGCTCTCCTGTGTTGTAAGGCATAGAAGGCCTTGCTTGTACTGTGGCATTTATATTTGGCTTATTTAATGGTACAAGACAGCCCGTGTCACCTGACCCAGCAGAATGTTTTGTACTTGCAGTGCCAGCCTCTTTGTGTCTGATAACAGCATTAACAAGGTCAGGAATATTACATGAAGGGGATGTAAAGCAGCCTCGATTTGAATGTTGCATTATTCTTGGTTTCAGATTCAAATCTGGTACGGAGAGTTTAGGGCTCGGGGCTAACATTTCAGGAAAGGTAGGTGTTTGGTTAGGGTTAGTTAGCTTCACATGTTGACTGTGGAGGTGACTGCTGGTTAAGGTTAAAGGCCTGTCTAGTCTGCAATGAGCAGGAAAATTGTTTTTGTAAAATAATGCTTATATATGAGTAATGAACACACTATGAGATCATGCCGGTTTTGTTTTTCTTAAAATTTATATCAGTATTCAGTGTCACCATCAATAACAAATGTTGGAATGATTATATAATAAGGAGGGTGAACCAAGGTGGCTCATTGCCTGAGAGCAGCAAGCCGAATTCTTTGTTTGAAGCCTAGGATGGAATTCAGTTCTTCATTCACTGTGGTGCTCAGGATCCATTGTCAGAAAAAGCAAACATCTCATCACTGCTTGTTTCTCCACAGTACAAACAAGTGGAGCAGTACATGTCCTTCCACAAACTGCCCGCAGACTTCCGGCAGAAAATCCACGACTACTACGAGCATCGATACCAGGGCAAGATGTTTGATGAGGAGAGCATATTGGAAGAGCTCAGCGAACCACTACGAGAGGTGAGAATGAGACCAAAGTGTAGGTGAGAGTTGTTAGTCTGCAATAAATTGCCTCGCTGTTATGCAGATGAATGCCAGCAATAAGACTACAACAATTTCAGCGGCATTTTAACCATTACCATACAGTGAAAAAGTGGACTTGCCTAAAATGCTTAGAGGAAGGTGTGGGAAGAGCTTAAAACTGCATTCCTCATGACAGTTTGCAAGGAGGCTCAGGTGCTAGAAAGTGTAAATGGCCTCTGTTACATCTAGAGCTAGACTGAATAAGAAAGCATGCATTTATATTTCAGAAAGCTGTGCTATCTTTTGCAATATGGCAAAGCACTTTGAATGACATTGGAAAAAAAAACTGCTGAACATGTGATATTAGACCATCCATTTTCTGACTCATGCAGGAAATTGTGAACTTCAACTGCCGCAAGCTGGTGGCCTCAATGCCCCTGTTTGCCAACGCCGAGCCCAACTTCGTGACGGCCATGCTGACCAAGCTGCGCTTCGAGGTCTTCCAGCCCCGGGATTACATCATCCGCGAAGGCACCATTGGCAAGAAGATGTACTTCATCCAACATGGGGTGGTGAGCGTGCTCACCAAGGGCACCTTGGGTATGAAGCTCTCTGATGGCTCTTACTTTGGAGGTACGACGATCGATCTCATTCTCTGCCACTGTATAGACTTCTTACTTCCCATATGTGAGTTGCATTTCATACACAATTTTAATCACAGTAGTGGGTAATAAAATAGCACAGACCATTTATATATGAGTGCTTGTATTATCTTGAAGTTTGGTTTCAGTGAGAAAATGCCCTTTAATTGGTTGTTTGGTGTCTGTTTGATTCTGGTAATTTATATACCCTATCCAGTCAAATCGTGTTAGAGTCACTGCCTGTAATATGTTCACATAAATATTACAGCAACAAGATAATGAAGATAAATAGCTGACTGATTTCAGCATTTAACTTCTATCTTGCCCCCCAAGCTTCCTGCCAGAATGCCCCAGATTCAGAGGTTTCCCTCTGAGCTGGTTTCAGGACCCATATGTGCTGCTGACCCAGAAAAAAATCAGTGGTTTCTCCCATGTCTCTGGGCTGGAAATCAGAAGCATCTGGATCCAGGGTTCAGCGATGCTACAAAAAGCCAGCAGCCAATATTGCAAAAGGTCAAAGTTCAGTGATGCTATATGTATTATAGTACTGGGCTTCTTGATGCCTCCTACAGCTAACCTCCATAGGGCGGCTGCATGTGTTCCATTCCCAGGCTGATATTTTCATTCTCCTGACCTGCCCCATTCTCTTCTTCCCACCTGCCTGGCAACCAATCACCTCCTATGAACTTGACATGGTTATGTGTCTGCAGTTTGCATGAATGGGCATATGGAAATGGTCACTATTGACCCTCTGAAGTTTGCCTGTACTAATGAATGAAAATACACATGTGTAGCATCTGTAATGCTTGAGTTTGTGTGGTATTCAACGTTGGACATGCGGTACTTGAATAAGTTGTATTCAGAAAGTCTTGTGCATGAGTACCCTTGATGTGCCTTAACTAACAGAAAGATAAGTCTTAATAGATTCACAAGGTTTAATGAACGAATTACACTGTTGTTAATTGTTCTAGTTTCTCAGTCTTGTTTGGGAAATGTTTGCGGGTGACTAGACTCTAAGCAATGAATGAGATTGCAAGAGCTCCTGATTGGTTAGCCTAACTTCCTGCACAGTGATCAGAAAATTGCATTGTCTTCAAGGTGACTGGAGAGCAGTCAGAACCATAAAACACAGCAGCATCTTTTGGTTTCTTACTGTAGCGATGCCCCCGGACACCCAGATCATAATTTTGAAATCAGTCACCCTTGTGTGTTGGGCCCAAGTATAATTAGCAGTGCTGCACCTCTAAAACGAGGCTAAACAATGTCTTGTTTTTCCTTTAATTAATCTGACCCCACCTCAGACCTCAGGACAGAATTCCTTACAGAGAGAGGAGGCAGTGCAGGGGAATGTCATCCTGAAGTGTCCCATGTCCCTGCAGCGTGACACAGAGGGATAACGCTTATTAAATATGGCTTAGACTCGAGACATATCCAGGAGAAACAGCTTTATTTGGAAAGAATGTTATTTTAATGCACAATAAACACAACTTAAACCTACTGATATAATGTAAATTGTGCTACTGACCAGTGACCCTTTTAAAACCTTATTTTAAAAACGCAGTAGTTTATTTAAAAAGTGATGCTTCTGAGAATTGCTGAGAATCCTGTTTTCCTTTGAGCTGCGTTTGCCTCCCTCTGCTTGGCTTACTGGCTTTATTCATTGAGCGGAGAGGTTATCAACGGCTTGGCACTGCAGTCAGACACCTGTTCAAAGATCGATCCCTACAGCTGCAGCACACTGCCTGCTTTTAATGTATTTCTTGCTTTTCCTCTAAAGAAAGGTGGGTTAGAATAGGAAGACAGTTTTAAACCATTTAGATTCAAATGGGGACATTCGCAGTTGCGGTTTGAACAGGGACAGACACCACTGGAACCCTGTTTAGACCGCAGTACTATTTACACCCTACTGATGGGCTTTTAAAACGGGTGAGACATATAGTGACAGGCTTAAAGTAACAGCTCTCCCCTGTCCGCCACAGAGATTTGCCTGCTAACTCGGGGAAGGCGCACGGCCAGTGTACGCGCAGAGACTTACTGTCGCCTGTACTCACTGTCTGTGGACAATTTCAACGAGGTCCTGGAAGAATATCCCATGATGCGGCGTGCCTTCGAGACCGTGGCCATCGACCGACTCGATCGCATCGGTAAGCAGGCCTTGCAGATGTTTTGTGCACTTTTTAAAGAGCCTCTCTTGAACTCATAAACATACGTGTCTTCAGAAGTCTGTACCATCTGTAGAAAACTGAGAAAACTTCACCTCATGAATATCATCAAATCATATGATTGTTACTTGTTATGTTCACTTTTACAGTGTTACTTATTCATCAGCTGTTTCACAGTTGCAATAAAAATGCATGAAATTTATGCATTTTGACTGAGATGTTTGCCTGTCTGTACTTTACGTACCTTGCTACTGTATGTGAAGGAATTCCCTCCTTGGATGAATGAAGTTCATCTTACCTAATATTAGATTGGGACTTAATGTAGATTGAAAATAGATGTTCCAGGACATTGTAAAAGTATTTCTTTCTTTTGCTATATTTTGATTGTGTACCAGCTGACTGGACAGTGTATTTTCAGAGAGAAGGCCTTCAACACGAATGCCTTTGCAGGGTACATGGACTGAGAGAAATACCGGGACATTATACACAAATATGTGGGAATGGAAGCAGACATATATATATACATACGCCAACACGTCCCGCTGCCTTTCGTTTAGCTTGAAATCTCACACCACCAAAATTCATAACGTTTAAAAACTTTTTTTGAATTAATATCCCACAAATTTCCCCACAAATGCTTTTTTTTCTTAGGTTTTGCTGTGTTTGTGTGGACATTTTGTCGAAATTTACTATATTAAGCACAGGAAAACATGTACACGTACAAATACACAGTGTTGGAATGACTCAGCAGAAAAAAAGCAGGCAGTGTTCCCTTTAAGAGGCTGGTGCTACCGGGTGTGTGTTTGCAGAGGGGGAGGTCTGCTACGGAGAGGCTTTCAGGCTGCGGGTTTCTGCTGCTTTGCGGACTTCCTCTGTAGTCAAGCACACAGCAGATGTATATGTATGTGTTTACTGATTCAAGTTTTAGAATTGGTTGCATCATTACAGGCTGGTGTAACTGAATTATCAGATAACTGTCGGCCGAAATATACAATGTTTAAAAACCAACCACATCAGCTGATGAATAGATGTATACAGAAGGGAACCTTTGGTGTACAATAGAATAATTTTCATTTGATCTTAATGTGTATTGATGTCAAATGCTTCTCTCTGGAAACAGCTAATGATATGCGACTCTGCTCTTCAGGAAAGAAGAACTCTATCCTGATGCACAAGGTCCAGCATGACCTGAACTCGGGCGTGTTCAACAACCGTGAAAACGAACTCATCCAGGAGATCGTGAAGTATGACCGGGAGATGGTGCAGCCTGTGGACCTGCAGCAGGCGCGCGCCCTCTCCAGCACCCCGCCCGTGCACGGCGGTATCTTCGCCCCGCCGGGCCAGCCCCCGGCCGGCTCTGCCATCGGCACTCTGCAGCAGGCCGTGGCCCTCAGCTTCTGCCCCCCCATGGTGTGCCCGCTGGCGGGCCCCAGCACCCTGCAGTCACCACGCATGGCGCGGCGCTTTCAGGTAGTGCAGGGCATCTCCAGCCCCATCTCCATGTCCCCGCTTGGGCCCCAGCCGTCCCTGCCGGGAGGGGCCTTTGCCTCGGCCCTCGCCAGCCCGCCCGTTCAGAGCCCGCTGGCCGCTGGAGGAATGGCTCGGACCTTCCAGTACAGTGGCAGCCCGCTGGGCGCCGTGCCATCGAGCTCCCAGCTTTCTCTGGCTCAGCAGTCCTTGGGGCTGGGGCCCGGCTCACAGCGGCCCATCTCCCACCGGGCTGGTGGTGTGAGCCCCGATGCTGCGGTTCTGTCGGCCTCGCAGCTCTCGCTCCCCCAGGAGGGGGGTCTTCAGGCCGGTCCCAGCCCTCCACAATCTGCCTGTGTTTCCTCCATGTCTATTGGGTCGCCTGCTGGGGCACAGCCTGTCACACCAGGGTCCTCAGGGGTCAAAGGCCCCATGCAACACAGGGTGTCACTGTCCCATCAGGCGTCTCTGGGGACCACTCCCATCTCATCCCCTTCCCTCCCCGGCACACCCACTGGGACGGGGGCAGCCCCCAGCCCCAGCCAGCTAGACTCTGGGGCCGCCAGGAAAGAGTCCTCCACCTGCCTTCCTGAGACAGACACTGCGAGACACAGGCTGTCGTCCAACTTGTGACCTGGACGGAGCAGCGTAGCTTTGAATACGTGACCTTAACGGCCGCCTTTCTCTTACTGAGCCCCCAGCCTTGAATCTCACTGTCTGAATGTACTAATGAATCTGTGGGAATGTGCGGGACAATAATAATAATGGACTGATATTAGTGAAAACACAAAGTCTACACAAGTATAATCGTTAAACGGATTAATGCAGATAGTCTGTTTGTAAGCCACCACGCAGACACATAGCCACCGCGCTTCCCCCATTCTGCCTTGATGCCTCAGTAAAACGCTTCCCTCATCGCACATGCATCGATGCATCATAACTAATATATCCTGCACACACTGCGCAGTGCTAAAACAATGCAAACTGGCTGGAGCTGGAACAAATGTAAAATCAGGGACCTGCTTTAGGCGAACTAATGCTTTGCAACTATGGTTTAATGTGTCCTTTTTCTGCAGTCAGTGGTAGCTCAGCAACTGTGTCCTTCCCATGATGCTGTAATTTTAGTATTGTTTAAAAAATGAAAAAGGGAAAAAAAAAAACTATTAGTGTTTTAGACCGCTGGTCGATCTTAAATCGATTTGTAACAAAAAAAAATGAAGAATCTTAATTGTATTTTCTCCAGACCAAAGCTGAGCTTGAACACAAAGTAGAGTTGTATCTATGTTAACTAAGAAAAAAGTGTAAAGAAAATGCCATTTATTTAATTGCCTTGATTCCAACTTCAGAAGCCATATCCATGTCTGTGAATGCACATGTATGTGTATCTGTGTGCGCGTTTGTATGCATGTTGCTTTAGGAATGAATGATTTTTCCATTTTCTTTTATTGGTTTGGCCTATTCTCTTTCACTTCTTTTTTTAAAAGCAGCTGACAGTGAAACCCTGACTATCGGGTCATTTCAGTAAAATTCATTAAGAAACGGCTTGCCAGCTAACAGCAGTTAGCCAGGCAGTGATTTGTATTCTCATTTGTTTATGATTCACCGAAAAGTATTTTTGTATGTTGGACCCTGGGGAATGGGTCAGTGTTGTATTAATAAGAGGTTCTGCAGTATATTTACTGCCAATCTGTTCTGTGCCCATCTCTGGTGTAAGCTATGGAATGATACCCATCTCGCTACATGCAGTATAGAACACCACCATCTTCTGTAACCATTGTTTATTAAGTCACATTTGGCCAAACCCCTTCATTAGGTTTTCTTTTGATATCAGTTTTAAAGTGCCGGTATAGTTTTCTTTCAACTAATATGCTGTTAATAATTTACAGTTAAATACAGTCCGCTGTCCCTTTTTGAATATGGAATGATGGACCTGGTCCCTCACACCTTGAATCTCGCCACCTGATTGTTCATAATCTTAAATACTTGGGACAACGCTATACTTTATTATATGTGTATGCTGCAACCTGAGTAATAAGGTTTCTTTTGACAGGTATCTCTATGATTTATGTCTGCAGTCGAAGAAGAAAAACAGGCCTCCAGACCAAAGCAGGCTTGGTATTGATAAGTGCAGTTCCTAGAAGTCCTTTGATACAGGAATGGTATGTTCTGTTTGTGTTTGGTTTTTGATAAATCAAAAATCCTACGTCTTCTGTGACCAATAGCACAAAGCAGTTCGATGTGAGAATTTCCAAATGATAAATATGTCGATTACACCAATATAAACTTTGGGAATCAGATGGAAACATCACACATTTGGTCACATGTGTAAGTCCAAGCTTGTGTGAAGGTAATGTTTGCTGGACTGGCAGATTGATATGGATGAGTAGATTTTGGGTGTGTCATTTTGACTGCCCGTGGCTTTGAGCGAGGGGATCGTTAACGATTTATGCCATATGCAAGTACTGCACCACAGTAGCCACTGTCTTTAGTCATTGAGCAGTTAAACTACCCTCTGATACTTCTGGAACATACACTACACCAAGAACTTAAACATGGACATAATAAGTCAAGTTCCTTAAGTTCCTTAAGAACTTTTCGAAATTGTGGTGTTTCTTGAGAATATACTGCACACATTAATCGCATAATGAGTGCTCACCTGTGTTTTTCCTCTACTGTGTGTGCAATTCATCAACCCAGCCAAACACTTGAATATATGTTTATATGTTTCTAAAATTAATTTTCAAACTTTAAGTGCAATAGGGTATATATAACTCCTTATGTAAAAGTATATCGGAAAGTCCTCTCTCTTCTTGTCCTCTATGATAACATATCATGTAAGTTTTTAATCTTTGCAATAAGACATACATTAAAATGCCCACTACTCAGAAATTGTATGTTTTTGTGTTTCTATGGCTCATATTCTCTTAGTGAGTTTGTCAGCTGCCTTTTTTCGGTGTGTGTTTGTTATAGTATCTGTAAATTATATGAAAGCTCAGCTTTAAGTTGCGTCTGAATGAGTAATTCCTTTGTATGGGCTACTTAAGCACTTCAGTAGCTAAATGCAGTGTTCGTCACGTTCATATTTTCTGTCTTTCGGTATTCAAGGCCAATATGTAACCTGGATTTCTGTTGTTTCTGAAATCAACCAGAATATAAGAAGCAAAGCATAATATTTGCTTTTTAAGGATTTGTATTTTATTCAGTCGTTTCTACATCTTAATTGTCTTCGCACAAATAAGGAGCACTAGTGCCGATTTATTGTTTATTGCATGTTGTCTATGATCCTCCATTTTTCAGTTTGAGGAATGACAAAAACATTACTTTAAGATAGGGATTAATAACTTGAAACATGTTTGGAGGGTCCCTTCTCTTTGAATCACTGTAGTAAAGTATTCTGCTGTATAAATGGGTAAAAGCTTTAGCTAAGTTAACAAAATGAAGGAAACAATACTGGCCTGTAACATACTGCAACTCTGAAGCAATGTAAAGGCAATTTTTAAAGTTGATTTTGCAGATGTGTGACACACAATATGACTCATATCAAGCCTTAATAAGTGAATTTCATTTTAGGCCTTTTTTTTTCATGTCTATCGCATCAGAGTCTGAGTAGTGTTAGGTACTGTCCTGTTGTGTAATGTGCAAGTGGAAAATATTGATGCTTTAATGACGTTGTAAAGTTATGAATCATAACATTGGGGATGTCTGTATTTTTATGAAGCCGTTACTATTCAATAAAAAATATTTGATCTGTTTAAGAGTGGGTGGGGGTGGGGGTTGGGGTGGGAATTATGACCTTTGATAACCAGCTATTACATTGATAACCTGTAGCCTTTTTATGTTGAATGTATGTAAGTGATGATGGACCTGTAAAAAACACAAAAAAAAAAACAAAACAGCAATCGATATAGGAGCCACATGTATCAGTTGATGTTGGTGTTGTATGATGTAGATGTGTCTGCTGTAAACCTGTACTCAGTTCTCAAAGACATGGACTTTGTGTAGCGGGAAAACTGCTTCCGACACTTTCCTCATATGTCATTCCAGCACAGATTTACATAGAAACATCGTGTTAAATTCTTTTTTAAAGGCTATGTTATGCCCATAAAGGCCCACCTAGAGTTTCCTAGGTTCGAAAAGTTTTATAAAAACCTGTCATGGTCTGCAGAGGACCAGGTTGCAATCCTGTTTCTCTGAAACATACTAGGATTGAATATGGGCAGCCTTTAGTCGTTTTTCGTTATTCCAGACATTTTGAGCTGGCTTTTAGTTCATTAATGATCACTTTCTCTATTATGAGTACTGTGCACTGTTTTAAATACTTTGCTAACTATAAAAAAATCTAAACAGTGACAATGAAGAACTACGGCCTGTTCTAGTAAAATGTAAATAAATACTTTATTATATAAATGATATTATATAAGCTATATTAAATTATGTGGGATACAAATGAAAACACTTTAAGAATATATCCAAGAATACACAGCAACTTGTCAGTCCTAAAGTTGCCATGTGTTAAAGTGAATATTTCAAAGGGCTTTGTTTCATTTAGAGATTTATTTTAATTATTTACATACCCATACCTTTTCATATGGTATGCATTTTACTTCAGTGTAATTCTGTTTTCCCTTTGCTGTCTTGAAATCACCTAAAATGTTTGCCCGCTATTTGGCCAGTGGAGATTGGTGGCACCGACTGAGTAATTGAGTTGTGCTTCCCTGATTTCCATGTCACTTCCGTTCCTCACTGTGTGAAATCAAATGGTTGTGACAATCTGCTTTATTTGTCGAAGGCCTTTCAGACAGAAGCTGCATTCACATGTACAGGAACATGTTTATCTCAGTAACATGTTTAACACCTAAATCTCTACCAGCTGCCAGTGGAGTTGTGACTGAGTTTGATGAAACGATGAGTGAATATTGATAAAATGGTGCACAGGGACACTGTTTCAGCTTGGTCGTCATTTTTTTATGTATGCTGATTGTGGACTTTGCCCTTACTAGCTGCTATATGAATGGAATCCTTTCTGTTTCATTAAGACTGAGTAAGTATGTACTGCTGCTTACTGAAGAGAGTTAGCTCTCCTCGTTGTTTGTATACTTGTAAACAAAAGATGGAAAAGGGAGCCTGTTTGTGTGTGTTTACTGCTTTATTGGATTATAGTTACTGATGATGGAAGAGTGCAACATTAAGAAGAAGCCAGATAAAATGACTATGAAGTGAACGTGTTGATTTCTGCTGCACCAGGAATTTTACTTGAGAATTAAATGGTAATTATTGAGAGCGATAAATTTTTCAAGGCCAAAATTGCGTAGCACTTGGTACTAACAGTAGTCAAAATGCCTTGGTTCAAGTCCAAGTTAATCAGGGTTTTCTGTGTTGAGAAGCGTAAATCTTTTTCTTTTTAAAGTGTGTCCTAATGTGTATGTACTATATATTGCCAGTGCCTAGTATGCCTAGTTTCAACTGTCTGTAAATCTTATATTTATTATTTTCTTGTGTGTGTTTGGCTATAAGTCCCTGTAGTAATTTATTTTCCTTGTAATTTATGTTAAAAATGCCACTACATAGCATTTCCTGAATAAAAAGTGTAATTCCCTTTTGAGGACGACATACATTAGCAGGGGCCCCCAGCGGACCCCTGCACAATCGGACTTTCCCAGTCCTGTCTATAGGCTGCCCTGCCCTGTACTTATGTAGGTGTGCTGTGCACAGGAGCGTTGGGGGCTATCGGAGCCCGCATCGCTCCTGTTCCATCATTTATCGCCACTTTGTGCGTGTGATTTTTTTTGGAAAGGCCCTCTTTTGGCCTACAGACATCGGTGCAGACAGCAAGCAAGCAGAAGAGTAAAGCCAGTCAAATGTAAGCATCTTGATAGAGTCATCATTAAGGTCTCCTGTAAAAGGAGGCATGTTGAATGCTGGGCTCTGTCTGTAACCCTGAGCCAAGTAAGCTGTTGTATGTTTGTGCTTTATTAAAGCAAAACTATATAGCTAGAAGATTGCCTGTGGAAAAAAATTCTGTTTTACACAGCAAACTGGCTCTGTGTGCCCGACTTTTGGCTGGTGAGAGCTTATGCAGTCCAGCTGGTGACCCCAGCTGGAACACAGCAGAGAGTCGCTTGGGAAGGATGTGGAGAGACGGAAATTGGGGATGTTACATGATTACTGACAGGAAGAAACCACGGCACCCATAGAAGGAGCATCATTAGAAAAGGAAGGTGAGGCTTAGCAAGCAGGAAAATGGCTAATGGCTGCATATATGAATGTTTTTTTTTCTTCTCTGCATTCCATCCCCTGTTTCATTTGATCCCCATACAAGCCCTGTAGTAAACGTCTTGCTCTGACGCCATACCTGCATTGGTCCCTGGAGACCACCTGATGTACTTGTGCTTGGTCAGTGTTTTCAGAACTAGGCACAAGACATCCTAAAGACAAACTGCACTGCGTCTGCACTGATGTCGGGGCCCAGTTGACCTGCTGAGTGTCTGAAGTTGAACTAAGTGGCGGTTCATCCAGTAAGTGTGTCTCTCCCTCACTGGCAATCCTAATAATCATTGTGCAATAAAACTCGAGAGTATTGGCACACTATCCCGGCTGGTTTCTCTCTATTTGTGCTGGTGTCTTATATCTGAGTGAAATTTATTTCACTGTATAAAAATGACTTGCACACATGAGAAACTTAATGCTTCCCTCTCATTTTGACAACTTTTATTTGTGCCTCCTGTCCTTTTATGTATGCGTAGATAGGTGTTTGCATGTGTATTACTATTTTCCTTAACGTAAGGTAACGTTTAGTGTAACGTACGTTTATTGTAACTAAGCTATTTCATTAGTTCTCATGCTGTTTATGCATATGAATATGAGAACATATATAGCATATAGGGGTTGGGCAATGAAACTGAAAAACCCAGTTTTAGACAACAATAATTTATTACTATGGTGTAGGGCCTCCTTTTGCGGCCGATACAGCATCAATTCGTCTTGGGAATGACAGGGAGAAGTCCTGCACAGTGGCCAGAGGGATTCTGAGCCGTTCCTCTCGCATAACAGTGGTCTAGTCACTACGTGATGCTGGTGGAGGAAAACACTCCCTGGCTCACTACTCCAAAAGATCTCAAGGTGGCTCAATAATATTCAGGTCTGGTGACTGTGCAGGCCGTGGGAGATGTTCAACTTCACTTTCATGTCCATCAAGCCACTTACATGTCTTGCTGTGTATATTGGTGCATTGTCATCCTGATGCATGCCATCACCTTCAGGATACAATCTTTGAGCCATTTGGTGAACATGGTCCTCCAGAATGGTTCAGTAGTCCTTGGCAGGTGGCACGCCCATCTAGAAAAGTTATGCAGCCCAAACCAACACTACTCCACACCGTAACTCTCCTGGATGTGTCAAAGACAGCGAAGGGGGACTCATCAGAGAACAAAATATATTTGACATTGTCCACCGCCCAAGATTGGCACCATTGTATCTGATGGTTGGCGTTGGCATAAGCGACCAAAGGTTTGGCTGTAGTAGCCCGACCATGAATATTGACCTTGTGGAGCTCCCGATGAATAGTTTTGGTGGAAACAGGAGAGTCAAGGTGCGCAATTAATTCTTCAGTGTGTTGGGCAGCTCTGGTTTTATGGTTCTTGAATACAATCCGGGTTGGTACCCGAACATCCCTATCAGACAGCTTCCTATTGCATCCACAGTTACTCCTGCTGGACGTGGTCCATCCTCCGTGGTGATATGCTGACATTAGCCTGCATACCGTGGCTCTCGATGCACCACAAAAGACTTGCTACTCTGGTCAAAGATGCACCAGTGAAACATGCACCAATGATTTATCCTCCTTTGAACTCTGATATGTCTCCCATTATGTTGTGTGCATTGCAATATTATGTACAGCTGTGTTATTGCTCTGCAATTCAACCTTCACACTCTGTTCTGACGGATGGAATGTGCAGTCAGTGAAGATTGGCCACCAGGACACACACATATAGGTGTGAAACCTCAAACACTATTTCGGCCAGAGTTTCGGTTTCGTTGTCCAACCCCTGTATGTGCTTCTGACCATGTTTTCTTCCAACTGCATACACCACTGATCCCACCCCCCCACCTCCGAAAGCTTATCTGCAGAGGAGTGTGTCTGAGTCACCAGCCACTCCACGCTGGTGCACAGGTCACCTCAAGGTCCCATCCACCCCCACCAGGGATACGGATGACCTGTGCTGCGTAACAGGAATCTCTGAGTGCTGGCACAGGAGACACAGCACTGTAAAAGGCTTTTTTTTGTTTTGGTTTGTGTTTTTCTTTGTTTATAGGTTAACCAACCTAAAATCAGCCTGATGCTTCATGATAACATCCCACCCCCCTTGCTTGTGCCAACACTGTGAGGTGCGTCACACCCCCATGCTGAAACGGCTGGCCTGTAAAGACACACGCAGCACGTACGTCACATCAGGATACCCCGTGTTTCTTGTTCGCTCACCGCTACGTCAGACATTACAGGAGCGTCCAAAGGCACAGGGACAGAATTTATCACAGTGTATAATATGCGATTCCTTATGTATCGATCTGTGTTTGCACTGATGCCGATTATGTATTATCACAACAACACGATATGGGATGCAGTATTATTTCATATTCATTCTCTCTGTATCTCGCAAATCACTGAGAGAGTGCAGTACTGCTTACTTGATAGCTGCCCGTCACTTCAGATTAGTGATAGTACTGTCAAAGGGGCAGTATGAAGTACTACATATTTTAAATCTATGTTATGGCAATGCCGTGGAGCGAAATTAAGTACTCCGGTCACGGATAGGCCACAGAGCTAGTCACACACACACCATAAGATAAAAATTAAATATAGAGGTATTGGAGTATAAAGTACGGAATATAAATTAGCAGTATGTACAGTGTCCAGTACGCAGAAGCAGACTGGATGCAACATAAAACAGAGCCAGGTAATTCACTATATAATAGTAATAACTCAGTTCCTGTGTTATAAAGAGCATTGCACATATGGGCTTATTACCACAGATACTGGTGAGAAAACTCAAGACACTTGGTCTTTCAATGGAGTTTACCCATCTGGGTCCTGGACTTGACTAACAGATCACAGTATTTATTTCGTTCCATGGCATGTGTGTCATGTATGGCATGACAGTAAAGTTTCTTCAATCTTCTTGAATCTTGAATATGGTGTTTCAAGAACATAGATTTAAAATATGTTGTAGTTCATACTGAATCCATGCATAAGAATTAGAAAACAGGAACAGGTATTAAGTTTAATTTTAACAATATTATTACATGAATAAATATGTATACATAATACAGTCACATAATACATCCATTTCCATCCATTTTCCAAACCGCTTATCCTATTGGGTCGCGGGGGGTCCGGAGCCTATCCCGGAAACAATGGGCACGAGGCAGGGAACAACCCAGGATGGGGGGCCAGCCCATCGCAGGGCACACTCACACACCATTCACTCACACATGCACACCTACGGGCAATTTAGCGACTCCAATTAGCCTCAGCATGTTTTTGGACTGTGGGGGGAAACCGGAGTACCCGGAGGAAACCCCACGACGACATGGGGAGAACATGCAAACTCCACACACATGTGACCCAGGCGGAGACTCGAACCCGGGTCCCAGAGGTGTGAGGCAACAGTGCTAACCACTGCACCACCATGCCACCCTCACATAATACAGTTTTCACATTATTCCAAAATGCCTGTATTAGCGCTACTGTTTCCAACTATATATTTTCAGTAAAAGACAAAATGATGGGGTTTTGTGGTCTTCATGGATTAGGACTGTGCCTGCGATCAGAAGGTTTCTGGTTCAAATCCCGTGTCTGGCAGTATGGTGCCGCTATTAAGCAAGGTTCTACAAATCCCATGGTTCCTAAGCCATTCTAAGCCCATGGTGGTATCAGCAGGGGTGACACTCTTTTGATTGGCTACTTCAGCTGTGACGTCACTCTCTCCTACAACAGTAACAGGATGTCAGTTGTAGAAACCCTGCAAGGTACCTGGAGCGAAAGAAGACTATATATCAAGGAATTTCGGTTGGCACTGTTAGGTAGAAGGAACTATATTTACATTTAATTTTCTGGCAGATGCCTTTATCCACCCTGAGAATGCAGACAGCCCCTGGAGAAGCTTGTAGTTAAGGGCCTTGCTCAAGTTCCCAGTGATGAGATCACCCATCTGACCCTGAGAGGTTATCCAGCGACCTTCTGATTACAATTGCAGCATCGGGACCCGCTGTGCACATTATCCTTACGGCCATGTGTTTATCAAAATAATTATATGGAATGTAGATATTTTGTTTGTCAAGGAAATGAACAACACAGTGCAAACAGAGCCCTCAGATGGGAAGTGAAAATGGAAACTGCCAGTGAAATGGCAGTTTTTAAACAAAGCCCTAAGAATGGATGTTCCTAAAATAGAGAGTTCTTTGGAGTTGGTGGCTTTTTCCGCCAGATACCCCAGAGGTAAATCAAAGGTGCACCTAGCAGAAACCATGAATGTTCTGTAGGTACCCACCAGTGCTAGACAGCTTATTTGACAGACAGTCAGCTGGTGTTGTGTCACTGCCCCCCTGTGGAGCAGAGAAGCGACGGCAGGTTTAGTTGCTCTACTCCTGTACATGAAAATCCACCTTACATGACATTAGTCATTTTTGGTCCAGCTATTGAAGCCGAGTGCTCATGTGCACGAAGGCAGTGTCTCGAGCTGTAGGCAGGAAGCTTGGTCATCGATTTCTGCTCGCGATCCTTTCACTTGTATGCTTGTTCGAGGCACAAATGAAATGATATATCGCTCTATATTTACATTCTTTTACACTGCACACTGATGCAAAATTCTGCCTTTCCCGACAGTTGACCCCAAAGAGAAAAAAAATAGAGTGTACCGGTATATGACAGGACGGTTTAATAATATCCCTCTTTCTCACGTGGTCTGTGCCTGTGTCTACAGCTGTACCATCTTGTATAATGGCATCTAAATGGATGGTTACTGATTTAGTGGGGAAACTTGAATGATTAAATGAATGCTGCACTTGGTAGAGCATGCAGTTAGGCAGCGGAGCGGAGGGTGTATTTAAAGTACGGATATTGCAATAAATCTTGTGGTAAATACGGGGGGGGGGGTGTCTGGATCAGTGGGTCTGGATTCGACCATGATTGCAATGTTGCCACTTCAAATCCTGGGGCTGCCAGATTAAGGCTGTTGTTGGGCCCTTGAGCGCAGCCCTTAACCCCCAGCTCCAGGGGCGCTGCACACTGGCTGACCCTGTGCTGTAACGCCCCCCCCAAGCTTGCACTCACTGTTATATGTGTCTGTGTGTCTTATGGAGAGCAAGATGGGATAAGCAAGAAGACAGTATCCCCACGGGGATCAATAAAGTATCGCTATTCTATTCGAATAATTATAATTACCTACACCCTTCACTCCACAGGCAAAAACTTAGGCTGAACCATAATTGCAATAAATTAATTAAGGAAGAGGATTGATTAAATAAACAGCTGTCAAGTGACAACCTAATTTAAGGCTCTTTGTTTACGTGGTGAGTAACCTGCAATAGGTGCTACAGTATTTCATCTACTGAACATTTTAGGTTTGCAGCTTGTGTGATGTTTACATTGGTGAGTCTTGGGCGCCCAGCACCCTGTTGGTGGGTTGTGGTTTTTCCCTCCTCAGTCCACTCTCAGTGGGTACTGACCACGGCTGACCATGAGTGCCCCACAAGCCTGGCCCTTTCGGAGCTGCTCTGGCCCAGTCTTCTGGCCAAAATGAGTTGGTCCTTGTCAGAGTCACTCACATCTTTATCCCTGCCCATTTCTTCTGCATTCTACAAGTACTGTATGTTAGCTTACTGCCTAATATATCCCACACATGCACCATTTTATGAGATAATCAACCTTATTCACGTCACATGGGGTTGGTCATAATATTTCAGTTCATTTGTGCCTGTTCTCCCGTACAGGACAGCTTAAATAGATGATCTGCTCACAAGTCAGGGCCACGTTTTAGGATCAGTATCTGGAAATAACAGTCACAGCAGAGTAATAGCATTTTATTCATTTAATTTATCATTTAATCGTTTAATTCCTTTAAGGTACAACAGTAGGATTTTTTTTAGAAACCCTAGTCTGTCAGACCTCACCCAGTCGCTTCCCTGGAGGACCATGGTAACAAAAGAATAGAACCCCACCCTTCTGGGCCGTTATGGAGAACCAGGTTTCAGGTTTTACCCAGACACCCATCCCTCCATTCTCAAACCTAATTTGTTCTGTAAAAAAAGAAGAAACAGAGGGGGAAAGTTCAAAAACAGGAAACAGTATTCCTATTATAAATTATGAAAAAATGACGACTTCCAAATCAATGTATTTACTCAAAAATACACTTAAACCTACAGAACCATTAAGAATATTATTCTGTGCTTTGTAAGAAATAAAAAGAAATGTTGAAGAAGTGTTTTTCCCATAAAAGTAGGTAGCTAGTAATGGAAGGTAATTTAATGTTTAAATGGATTTTTTTTTTTAATATACATTCGGTTATAATATGGCGAGTTTAGCTGTTGTTAGTTGGCCATTGGGATGTGGAGGCAATCAGCTGGTAGCAGGAGAGAGTGGTGTTACAGTGAGACCCAGAAGGTAAGGACAGGGTCAGAGTCATTTCACCCTGGATTTGTGTCATTTTTAATTAGATATATGTTCAGATAATTCAAAAAATTTGGTTCCTAGTTCATCCGGTATATCTAACTCAGGATTGACATGCCAAGTGTTTCGCTCTGCCACTGACTCTCACACACAGACTCTGTTCCTCTTCCTTGATGTCCACACACCTACCTGACCCTCTGTACCATCCTCTCCCCCTCTGCATGCAGCCTGCTGATGGGACGGAGCCAGCCGATAGTCTAGTACAACGTTTCCCATTTGCAGGGGCTTGATATGTAGAAACAGTGAGGCGCAAACAACCCAAAATGCAGCCTCCCTTGGGCTAAACAGCCCACCTGATTCCGGAATATATCTATTTCATATTTCACACCTCACATTTCATCATCTACTGAAATGCCGTGAAAAACGCGTCTGCTTTGAGACAGGGGCAATGAGGCGACTCTGCCGTCTACAGTCACGGAGCAGGTCAGTGTGTTAAATCCCCCAAAGGTGCAATTCATCCTGTGCACCCCTGCAGTGTGCTGTGATCTCATAGCTGAGAGGCGAGTTAAGCCGGTTTCAGCCATGCAGGAGGAGTCGTAGCCAGCAGTGAGAACTCCACAGCTGGCTGCGGGCAGGGAGGGCCCTTCGGGTGCCCTGAGCCACAGCGCCCCCAGCTGGAACACAGCCGTTTCGTAACATCATATGCCATCACAGGCATTGGCCGTGTTCCAGCATGTGTCACCTGGATGAGAAACCAAGTGTCACCACACATTCTATCCTTCTATCTTAACCACTTATCTAATACAAGGTCAAGGTGTCAAGTTGGAACCTGTCCCAGAAAGCACAGTGCACCAGGCAGCAAATGCCCTGGACGGGAGACTCATCCATCATTGAGCAGATAGCATAGAATTCCTACTGTACTGTTCAAAAGTATGGTGTCACCTAGAAATTTCCCATGGAATAGCCTTAATTTCTCAGAACAAGAAAACACGTGATGAATTTCAGAAGAAAGTTCAGTAATACGTTTCTTAAAGCAGTCATCATAATGCATAATAGATACCTTCATATAAATATGGTTATAACTATTTATAAAAAGGAATATGCAGTACGAATGCTTTATGAGGTTCTCATTTATAATGCACTATAGATAACCTCATAATGCATTATAATGGTCGATATAGTCCATTATCATGCATTATGAAGATATTTATAGTGCATTATACATGATGTCTTCATAAAGCAGTCATAACGCTTAATAAATATGGCTATAATACATTCTACCTTTTTTTAAATAGTTAGAGCTGGGTTTATAATACTTTATAAATGCATTTTAATGTATTAAGAAGGTATCTATAATGCATTATGATGATTGCTTTAATAAAGTTCTACTGAACTTTCTTTGTTTCTGGCCATTTTGAGTGTTCAATTGAACCCACAATTGCTGATGCTCCCGATACTCAGCTAACCTAAAGAAGGCCAGTTTTATTGCTTCTTTAATCAGCAGATTAAAATTTCAAATGGGATTTCTAATGATCAAATTTGCCATTTAAAATGATAAACTTGAATTAGCTAACACGGCATGCCACTGGAACACAGATTGACGTGTACTGACATTGGGCCTCTTTACGGCAATTTAAATATTGCATTAAAAATCAGCCATTTCCAACTACAATAGTCATTTTATAATATTAATAATCTACACCGTATTCCCGATTAACTTAATGTTATTTTAAAGGACAAAAAATTGCTTTTCTTTTGGAAAAAAGGAAGTGATCGCAAACTTTTGAAGGGTGGTGAATGCATTTTTCTGTTTACTGAGCTATTCCATACTACAGAACTGTACTGTATTATGCTGAAAACTTTGTAAGAATGTAAAAGCACTTGGGGTAAGATACTGTAATGGGTAGCATGGCTGATAGGTTACTGACAGTACCATTTTTGCTTGTGCCTCCACTCCTCTGGCGCCCTCTTCAGTTACTGCATAGCGAAAGCTTGCCACCTTCTTTGTTCTACCTGAAGGTCAGCCCCATCGTCGTTTTGTAGCACTAAAGCCACGTCATCTGTAATTGGCTGGCATACGGAGACCCTGGCAAGCAGCCAACACTCCCTCATCAGCCCAGCTAATGGGGGCTAATCTGCACCCACTGACAACAGCTGCACAAAGGGGTCCTGCCAGCCACTTCAAAGACACCGACACTGATAGAGCTGTTATACCGTAAAGGGGTCCTGCCAGCTGCACCACAGACACCGACGCTGATGGGGCTGTTATACCGTAAAGGGGTCCTGCCAGCCGCCCCACAGACACCGGCGCTGATGGGGCTGTTATACCGTAAAGGGGTCCTGCCAGCCGCCCCACAGACACCGGCGCTGATGGGGCTGTTATACCGTAAAGGGGTCCTGCCAGCCGCCCCACAGACACCGGCGCTGATGGGGCTGTTATACCGTAAAGGGGTCCTGCCAGCCGCCCCACAGACACCGGCGCTGATGGGGCTGTTGTACCGTAAAGGGGTCCTGCCAGCCGCCCCACAGACACCGACGCTGATGGGGCTGTTATACCGTAAAGGGCTCCTGCCAGCCGCCCCACAGACACCGACGCTGATGGGGCTGTTATACCGTAAAGGGGTCCTGCCAGCCGCCCCACAGACACCGGCGCTGATGGGGCTGTTATACCGTAAAGGGGTCCTGCCAGCCTCCCCACAGACACCGAAGCTGATGGGGCTGTTATACCGTAAAGGGGTCCTGCCAGCCGCCCCACAGACACTGGCGCTGATGGGGCTGTTATACCGTAAAGGGGTCCTGCCAGCCGCCCCACAGACACCGGCGCTGATGGGGCTGTTATACCGTAAAGGGGTCCTGCCAGCCGCACCACAGACACCGGCGCTGATGGGGCTGTTATACCGTAAAGGGGTCCTGCCAGCCGCCCCACAGACACCGAAGCTGATGGGGCTGTTATACCGTAAAGGGGTCCTGCCAGCCGCCCCACAGACACCGACGCTGATGGGGCTGTTATACCGTAAAGGGGATGAAGAAGAGTGTCAAGTATGACATTAGGAGCCACAATAGCCAGTGAGGGAAAATTGCATAAACAAGCACAAATGCACAGTATGCACAGTCATTGTCAGGTGCATTATGATGCAGAAGTACCTTCTGAAACTGTCATCACAGCGTGATGCATTACAGGTGCAGGACTTGCGCCCTCTAATAATGTTACTGGCTGCCTTCTGACTTATGCAGTACTACAAGCTGTGGCTGAAAATGTGCTGAAATGCATTAAATTCACGTAAGGCTGAATGCTTTTATTCATGCACACATAGTGCAAAGTTGTACTGAAATTATACAGAACCCTGTACAAGTGGAATTATCTTGCCAGGGAGGGAGAAAGGGTATGAGGACGGGGTCCCTGCCTTTCGCCGCGTCAGCGTGCTATTGTCTCAGCTCCCAGGACATTCGTATGACTAATGAAACATATTAAAGTCTCCTGGCCTGTCGGACAGTCTCTACTGCAGAGGAAAATGAGAGGGCATTCCTCGCCTCTCTCGGGACATGGGGAGGAGAGTGAGTCTGTGCAGAGGTGGGAAGTAAGACACAGACAGATGCTGGTGGGGGGAGCAAGCGGCTGGCTGGGCCCCACCCCCACGCGTCTTGGGATTTGCTTTGATGTGTCCCGTTTAGCCTCCCGATCCAGCAGCTGCTTGCCGAGGAATCTGCTGTTTTAGTGGGAAATGCGCCGAGCATCAGGTTAAATGTGGGGATGAAGTTTCATCCTGCTTCCTACATTAAGTCTCAAGAAAAGTCCTCAACAATTCTGGTAATGCAGAACACCTGGAACTGCCAGGGAACACCAAGCCCACCATCCCCAAACAAAAGATACATTTTATACTGCTGCCTTCACTTAGAGTCATCATCCCAGCCTTCACCCAGAGTCACCATCCCAGAGTCACCATCTCAGCCCTCACCCAGAGTCACCATCCCAGAGTCACCATCCCAGCCCTCACCCAGAGTCACCATTCCAGCCTTCACTCAGTCACCATCCCAGCCCTCACACAGAGTCACCATCCCAGCCTTCACCCAGAGTCACCATCCCAGCCCTCACCCAGAGTCACCTCCCAGCCCTCACCCATAGTCACCATCCCAGCCTTCACCTAGAGTCACCATCCCAGCCCTCACACAGAGTCACCATCCCAGCCCTCACCCAGTCACCATCCCAGAGTCACCATCCCAGCCCTCACCCAGAGTCACCTCCCAGCCCTCACCCAGAGTCACTATCCCAGAGTCACCATCCCAGAGTCACCATCCCAGCCCTCACCCAGAGTCACCATCCCAGCCTTCACCTAGAGTCACCATCCCAGCCCTCACGCAGAGTCACCATCCCAGCCTTCACCCAGAGTCACCATCCCAGCCCTCACCCAGAGTCACCATCACAGCCCTCACCCAGAGTCACCATCCCAGCCTGCACCAGGAACCTCAGGTAAACCACAGGCAGTCGGACGATCTTCTGCTCCTCTGCCATCTTTCATTCTCACAAAACCAAGGGAACATGGTCGTGTGAGTTAAGCATAGGACAGAAAATAATCAACACGCGTTAAAAATATAATTTAATACCCCAATGATATGTGCATTAATGCAAGACCACGTGCAGACTCTTTGACAGAGATATTTTAAGCTATGTTAATAACCCATTTTCTTATGTGTTTTGTTTTACCTACGCTGTGGTATACATTTGGCTCACTAGTCACAAGGTAAGATCTACAGATAGAGAGCTATTACTGCATTTCCTGGGCTGAAAAAAGCAAAGTCATGGTTGTACCGCCAAAGGCGAGAGTTACGTATGAAATCTGACAAGAATCCGAGGAACTAATAGAAAATCCAAATTTGCACAACAGCAGCATGGCAATAAGTGGTATTTCTGTTGCAAACTTCACTTCCCGTTTTCACTGTGCTTTTGGGGAGTACTGTACATGTCCCTCACGGTTCTCTAAGCCAGCACCCCCTCAGAAGATGGCGCCCTAGGCGGCCGCCTGTGTCGCCCAACGGGTTGACCAACTGCTCCCAAGCGTTGGTGCTGTCACTAACACAGGAGAAACACGTTGGTTTATGAATGGGCAGCCCGGGTGCATGAAGGTACATTACAGGGGTTCGATTGCACTGAAATTCGGTAATGTTTGGCTCCGCCCCCCTGAGAATGACATGCTCAAACATGTCATAGTTTCATCATAGATGGCAGCATCCTCCTCCTGAGCCACAAAACCATTAGCCCCCCGTGTACTGGTCGGCCTCTGCAGCGACATACTGCGCTACACGATGGAACAAAGGTCAGCAGAGAACCGAAGAGATTCCCTCATTTCCCCTGACAATTTGAAAGCAGGCAGCTCACAGTTAGATAGAATGGACGACATTTCAGAAAAGAAAGGATGTAGTTTTAATGATCGTGGGAAAGAGCTCCTAGAATTCAGTGTGTGATTGCTGGCAGGAAGCCAGGCATCATGCGGCGCTCAAGGTTTCTGGTTTTTTCATGTGTTCTTACAACAGCCAAGAGCTCGAGTTACCCCACAAGAGGATACCTGGTAATGGATTAACTCATCATAATTAATCACGGAAGGAGACAACAGGGTCATATTTAATTGCGAAGATTTGATTTCCTTACCTTTTCTTTAATGACCTGTGCCATCTTCAAGAATAAGATCGAAACAGCAGATTACTTTAAATACATATAATTAAATAATCTGGTAAAACAAAAGAAGCAGTTAGACAATCTTCATTATAGCCTTTGCACGCTGTGAAGATTCGGAATTTCTCAAGGATGAGACAATCTTTCACGGCTGTTCATTTGGATCATTTTCGCATGTTTCAGCACGGTGACATGCTTGAAAAGGTCCTGTTTTGAAAACCTTGCCTCTGGCATTATCTGAAGTTTATAAAATCATTAGACCAGGAAATTGGAAGGAAAACCTATGTATGAACATGGAGGTTTGGACACCACTGCATCGGTTTTTGTTTCTCTGTATGGGGCTGGTTCCATGTAGCTGTTTTCTCAGTGGGCCACAGACCACCCCACTCCACACAGAATATATTTTTTTCCTCAAAATTCTTACAACAGTAACTTTATCATAGCCATGTGGATAAAACTGATGGTTGTATGTATTTTTTTGTGCTACTGTATCATTGACATTTTTATTAGTGCCTCCATTTACACAATGTAAATACGAAGAAATAATCCCTTTGTGTTTAATTTTCCATTATTCAAAGGAATTACCCAGTACAGGGAGCCTGGAACTTATCACAGGCTGCAAAAGACGCAAAGCACTGATATACCCTGTATGGGATGCCAGGCTATCACAGGGCTGGGTACACCCTGGACCGGATTCCAGGCCGTCACAGAGCACAGGGCTGGGTACACCCTGGATGGGATGTAAGGCCCTCGCAGGGCACAGGGCTGGGCACACCCTGGACCGGATTCCAGGCCGTCACAGAGCACAGGGCTGGGTACACCCTGGATGGGATGTAAGGCCCTCGCAGGGCACAGGGCTGGGTACACCCTGGATGGGATTCCAGGCTGTCACAGAGCACAGGGCTGGGTACACCCTGGACGGGATTCCAGGCCGTCGGAGGGCACAGGGCTGGGTACACCCTGGATGGGATGTAAGGCCCTCGCAGGGCACAGGGCTGGGTACACCCTGGATGGGATTCCAGGCCGTCACAGGGCACAGGGCTGGGTACACCCTGGATGGGATGTAAGGCCCTCACAGGGCACAGGGATGGGTACACCCTGGACGGGATTCCAGGCCGTCACAGGGCACAGGGCTGGGTACACCCTGGATGGGATGTAAGGCCCTCGCAGGGCACAGGGCTGGGTACACCCTGGACGGGATTCCAGGCTGTCACAGGGCACAGGGCTGGGTACACCCTGGACGGGATGTAAGGCCCTCGCAGGGCACAGGGCTGGGTACACCCTGGACGGGATTCCAGGCTGTCACAGATCACAGGGCTGGGTACACCCTGGACGGGATTCCAAGCCGTCACAGGGCACAGGGCTGGGTACACCCTGGATGGGATACCAGGCCGTAGCAGGGCACAGGGCTGGGGTATACCCTGGATGGGATGCCAGGCCGTCGCAGGGCACAGGACTGGATATACTCTGGACGGGATTCCAGGCCGTCATAGGCCACAGGGCTGGGTACACCCTGAACGGGATGCCAGGTCGTCGCAGGGCACAGGGCTGGGTACACCCTGGATGGGATTCCAGGTCATCGCAGGGCCCAGGGCTGGGTACACCCTGGACGGGATTCCAGGTCATCGCAGGGCCCAGGGCTGGGTACACCCTGGACGGGATGCCAGGTCATCGCAGGGCCCAGGGCTGGGTACACCCTGGACGGGATACCAGGCCGTCGCAGGGCACAGGGCTGGGTACACCCTGGACGGGATTCCAGGCCGTCACAGGGCACAGGGCTGGGTACACCCTGGATGGGATGCCAGGCCGTCGCAGGGCACAGGGCTGGGTACACCCTGGACGGGATGCCAGGACATTGCAGGGCACAGGGCTGGGTACACTCTGGACGGGATGCCAGGTCATCGCAGGGCCCAGGGCTGGGTACACCCTGGACGGGATACCAGGCCGTCGCAGGGCACAGGGCTGGGTACACCCTGGATGGGATACCAGGCTGTCGCAGGGCACAGGGCTGGGTACACCCTGGACGGGATTCCAGGCCGTCACAGGGCACAGGGCTGAGTACACCCTGGATGGGATGCCAGGCCGTCGCAGGGCACAGGGCTGGGTACACCCTGGACGGGATGCCAGGTCATCGCAGGGCCCAGGGCTGGGGTATACCCTGGACGGGATGCCAGGACATCGCAGGGCACAGGGCTGGGTACACTCTGGACGGGATGCCAGGTCATCGCAGGGCCCAGGGCTGGGGTATACCCTGGACGGGATGCCAGGACATCACATGGCACAGGGCTGGGTACACCCTGGACGGGATGCCAGGACATCACATGGCACTAGACTGGATACACCCTAGATAGGATGCCAGGCCATCACAGGGCACAGGGCTGGGGTACACCCTAGATAGGATGCCAGGCCATCGCAGGGCACAGGGCTGGGTACACCCTAGATAGGATGCCAGTCCATCGCAGGGCACAGGGCTGATCCAAAGGACATGGTAGAGCCACACACAATATGAGGAGAAAATGCAAACCAGCACAGAATAACATGGGGCTGCGCTTGAGTTCTGCTGCCTGGTTTCTCACATTTATCAAATTTAATTCTCTAAAATGCAGTTGTGCTGAGCTCATGTAAGCCAAGCAGGGCTGATACCTCCACAGTGCTGTGGAAACTATGCAACTGAAGATCTCAGTACAACTGCTGGCGGCAGATCATTACACAAATGGCAAGTATTATCATGCAGGGTATCTGGAAAGGGGGAGAGTCACGCTGGGACACCCAGCAGAGGGAATCAGGGATCAGAGCGATGGTATTTACTGCTATTCACTGACAGCTATGAAGCATGGAGTGAGCCACAGAGGGTACTGATGGGGTCTGGGCAAGGTAAGGCAATGTTATTTACTTTGTTTTTCATATGCTACTAACTGGCGGTATTTATAGATTTCCAGCGCGCTATTGTCAATGTGTGCATTATATATATAGTCACAGCTCAGGAAAAAATTAAGAAACCACAGCAAAATTTTCAGCTGCAGTCATTTCAAAATTTATGGGTATGCGTCTGTGTAAAATATACATTTTTTGCAACCTCCAGCCTGGCTCTTCCCTGCCTATCATTGATGAAGGGCTTCTTCCTTCCTTTATAGGACTTCAGTGCTGATTCTAGGAGCCTGATACAAACTGTCCTAGCAGTGCACTTCACACCTGCTCTTAATCTTTCCAATACTTTTTGAAGGTCACTCAAGGTCATCCTGCAACACTGCCGGATAAATTGACAGTCATCTCTGGCATTAGAATGTTACTTCTACGCTCTACCTGCCTGCTTTCTGGTCGTTCCCAGTGTCTCCTGCTTCACCTTATTCTTCTGTACTGCTGTCTTACAAACTTTGAGCCTGGAAGCAGCCTGCAGCTCAGTGTAGCCTCTGCCAGCAGAACCAGGATTGAACCAGGATTTAAAAATGCAGTTTTAAAAAAAATGTACATTAGCTTCTTAATTTTTTCCAGAGCTCTACATACAAGTGTGTGTGTGTGTGTGTGTGTGTGTGCGTGTGTATATTATTGGGTTATGTATATATTACATTGTGGGGAACAAATGTCCCCACAATGTGATACAAAAAAAATATTTCAAAATTCAATTTTATAAAATTCTGTAACTACAATCAAAAATCCCGAAATGCCAAAAGTCTCATATTTTGTTTGGTTACTTATGGTTAAGGTTAGGGCTGGATGGGGGTTAAGGTCGTCATGTTAGGATTAGTTTTCCCCATAGAAATGAATGGAGAATCCCAACAAAAGTAACGTCTGCAAACTACGAAATACAAACGTCTGCGTGTTGTATGTGCAAATTTCTGTGGCTTTCTTTGTGAATATTCTGGGTATATTTCATGGATCACTGATGAAGTCCAAAGGTTTCTTTCAAGAACAGGCAGTAACTGTAAAAATGCCCCAGATGGTGCTCTTTGCTAGCCAGGCCAGTGCTGTGCATAGCAGGCTCTGCCTTTTGATGGGAATTTCAAAAGGAAATTCACAGATTAGGTCAGAGGAACAGTAGAGAATGTCTTACTCCGAGCAAAGCACTGGGGCATAGTCGGCTGTAAACTTTATAAATAAAATGTTCTGGAATCCTTATGTGAAACTATATGTATTCTCCAACTGATGTCTGTTCTGGATAGAAAGCCTGAGTAGGGCAATTTTTTTTAATGCAACAGGCTGATTTGTTAACAGGTGGATGTTTTGATGCTGTGGTTAAGCAGTGCCCTCTAGAGACAGCAAAGCAAACTGCAGGGATTGAGGCTGAGTGGGGAATCTCTTGGGCCAGTGACCGGAAAGCAGTTCCATTATTGCCTCACTTTTACCTACTAAGCACATTAATAAAATTATACTGGTGAGCAAAACAAAAATATATCTACAATTACTCCATTAATTACTCCATTAATTTATTATCTATTAATTATCAGTAAACTGACACTATGTATTGCATTTTTTAAGCTGTTGTGTTTTTCATTATTATTTAAATACAACTTTCAATGTATTATATGCACATAACAGCCTCCCCCTTGTATCTGGGTGGCATAGCAATACAGCCAACTTGACTTGACTTGCCTCAGCAATGTTAATTCCTGGGCCTTTTGGGATTAATTAAAGCAATGTCTTCAAAAAAGAAATAATTCAAATAGACTCATGTACCTCATCCAAATTTATAGTGACTTGGTTTACGAAAGGAGGCCATTTAAAGCGAAGGGGGTGACTTTCATGTGTATGACTTTCTTTGGCCCTATAGAAAAGCAGGTGCCACGGCCTCTAAAGGCGCAGACTAGAGCACGATCGTACCCAGTTTGTAAGACAATGGGAGGGGGTATGGGATCCATAGCTGCTCTGAGGTGTGTGGAATATAGAATAGAGGCTCCCCTGTGATTTCAGTGCAATGAGAGATCAGAGAACAGCTTTCAACGCCAGAGAAGACAGACAGTTTGCTGCCGAAGGCTCCCGGTCAGAACAATGTCACTGTTCTCACCTTACGGTCATTGATCTACCTCTGAACCCCCCACCGCACTCACCGATCTTACACCAACCCACCCAGTGTAGACTGTGTCACCGAGAAGGCCCTCCAGATGGTCAGCGCATAATTGGCGGGAAGCGATAAGGCAAGGCGATGGGATTATAGATGACCTTCCTGGAATAAAGACTCAAACCGCTTTATGACCAGGGTACATAAGAACATAAGAAATTTACAATCGAGAGGAGGCCATTCGGCCCATCAAGCTCGTTTAAGGAGAACTTAACTAATAGCTCAGAGTTGTTAAAATCTTATCTAGTTCTGATTTATCTTGCGCTACACTAGCAGGAGGACTATTCCATACTCCAACTACACGCTGTGTAAAGAAACTCTTTCTCACATTTATTTTAAAATGTTCTACCGCTAATTTCCACCTGTTGCCACGAGTTCTGGTATTTGAACTAATATTGAAGTAGCCATTCGGCTGAACAGCATCCAGACCTGTTGGAATCTTATATACCTGGATCATAACAAGGTTCATAGCATAGATATTCTGTTATGTTTCAGGCTATTTTCCTGTCCAGATCAATGTAAATGTGTTGCAATTTAAGTTAGTGTTTCTCAAGCTGGTGCCCGGGGAACATCAGGCAGTCCACGTTTTTGCTAAATGCGGACTGTCTGGCAGGGAGCTGGGGGAGAGCAAGAACGTGAACCGTCTGGGAGGTCCCCTAGGAGCAGATTGAGAGACACTGGTTTGGATAAGTATGTAGCGCAGGGTGAAAACTCCTTTTGTCTTAGGAATCATTTCAACAGATGAAAAGAAGTGTGTTCAGAGATGCTTTTCTGCCCACCGCTGTCGTACCTGGCTGTTATTCTTACGTCTATGGCCTTTCTGTCGGCTCTGACGAGTCTAAACATTCCCCTCTGATTTCTCTCATGTTTTTTGTGTCACAGAGCTGCCTCTGATTGGATGTCTTTGGTTAATTGCACCATTCTCTGAAAGCAATAGACACAGTGGTACGTAAAAATCCCAGGACGCCGGCTGTGTCTGAGATGCTGGAACCGGCACGTCTGGTACCACCAATCATACCGCATTTAAAGGCACTAAGATCAGACGCCTTATAGCCGCTTTAATCCTCAGTCACACAGTTACTGAGCCTGGCTGCATGCTGCATTTATTCAGTTGCAACCACATGGTTTGCAGTTTGTGTGTGTGTGTGTGTGTGTGGGGCGGGAAGCTGGCTGTTTAACGAGCAGGTGTATCTAATAAAATGGCCACTGAGGGTTTGTGTTTCAAAGGAGTTTAAAACTACAAGACATTTAAGTTGCTCGGTACAGAGATATAGCCTGAGGCAGATAATACATATATCCATATTCTGAACTTTGATCACCATAGCTATGGTGTCACACACTTATATATCCCTTTGTTACATACCACACAGCTCTCTGGCGCAGGAGTAATTTTTGACTGTATATTTAGGCGTTTTGTTTGATCATATACTTATTCCAGTTTTTTTGTGAAATTCATCTGTTTGTGAAGTAAAATAAAAACATCTAATGTGACTTACAGTTGGAACATGAGCGTCCTGTCCGAGATCTGATCCTTCATTGCCTCAAACAACCGCAGGCAGGATTCTGAAAATGGATATATACCGGTAAACCTGGGAAGCGGATATTTTCTACCAAAAGAATCAAAATACCAGATTGTTCCCCACAGGATGAAACCTCAATGGGAATAAAGGAAACACACCTACCCACAAGAGAGGCTGCTTAATTAGTGCATGTGTGACTCTACATTCTCAGTCTGCGCTGTGGGCTACTGGGCCAGCCTCCCTTTGTGTTTAAGGCCAATATCTCACATATTCATAAAACTTCCACTTCTACCTGTGCAACAGTGTGTAAGTCAAGCAGAAACTGAACTTCAAGAAAGTTTTAGTGACACTTTACTTGAGGGGGCACACATTACTTAATAACTATTACTACTCAAGTACAAATCGTGTAAATCATGAACAAATATAGTAACTGCATGAAATACATGATTGATTAATGATGAATGAACATGGGATCAATAACTAACTAGCACTCGTGTTCTGGTTTAATACGGTAAGTAATAAATTCCAAAAGAGCAAATCTGGCAGCGATACAGTGAGTTTTTATTTAACGTTGAGAATGCTTGTACAAACCTCGCCAGCCTCATGCCTTCCGTAATAGCAATATACTTGCATTAAACTCACAGTAGACAGCGTCCAAATGGAACTTGACTATGGCAAATACGTATTGATCCAAAAATGTGCGAGATGATTAGCTTGATTTACTTTATATCAAATTGAATCTAAACAAATTTCAAAGACAGCTTAAGTAGCCATTTAACAAATATATATATTTTGTTATTTGAAAATAAAATGAAATGCAAAAAAACTGATTTGCATTAGATAATTTTAGTGAATGCAGTTTGGTAAATTGTAGCATTGTATTATGTTAGATCTAGAGATTTGGTCTGCATCTCAAAACCATATGAAACTTAGCCTTCAATGGCTTGCAGGTTAAAACATGCTTTTGTAAACTGTTGACAGCAACCTTCCAAAATGCATCAAATGTGCAAGTGACTGCTAGTTATCAGTGCATGGTTCATTTATCTCTTTGGCATTTTGAAATTATTTCCGATCGACGATTGTATGAGGGAATTAATGGGTGTCTCAGGATGGGGTGCTGAAACACTGGGGGGTGTGTGAATGACTTCTTGAAAAGCCTGGTGACGAGTGGGACAGAATACAGGGCACAAGAGGGATCACTCGCCTGCTCCGGAAACTGACTGGCTTCCATTTCTCTATTACGGTGGTTCCAACAGTAATTACGACAAAGAGATGAAAGAGCCATAATTGAATACCCATGTCATTATGGAGAACCAGATGGACATCACTCTGCCATATTTGTAGCGAGAAAGATTACTGCAGCATGACAAATGGCATGGGTTCAGGTAGTAACAAGGGATGACATCTATAAAACAACTCATGGGAATATTTTGAAGGCGGAAAGAAGAAAATTATTGGTTCAGAGAAATAACCAATCAAATTACAGAAGAGGTGGGTCCGAGTAACTAGAGGAGGCGGGGCCAACCAATCAGATATCTTGGTTCAGCCCCCTCTAGTTGCTTGGTTATGAGTGAATTAGATCAAAGTCACATGGTATGATTCCCATCAGAATGGTAATATAAAAACTTTGCTTACTGTTCCTAGCAGATTATCACACTAGTATGCTGTTACACTACACCACTCAGAGTGAACTGTACCCAGTTTACTACTGTCCTGAACGGATTGTCAGATTAAACAAGCATTCCTAGACCAAAACCAAACCAATCTGTCAAGCATGAACTCCCAAAGGATGTATCAGAAACAGCACAAATGATTGGCTGCTCCTCATGCCCAGGTTTCATAGGCACTTGACATCTTGTGTAAAACAGTGTTTCTGTTATGAAGGTCAATGTAGTACTATGACCTGGCGCACAAGACGGCAGCGTGTGTCTTTGTGGGTTACAACTCTGCGCCTGTGATCAGAATGTCAAGGGCTCAAATTCCAGGACCAGCAAGTTGAAGCTGCTGTTGGGCCCTTGAGGACCCAGAGCTGCTGCATGCTGGCTGACCCTGTGTATCTCTCAAGGGAGAGCATCATGGGATATGCATAAAGAACGATTCCATATATTTGCACTAATGGCAAATAAAGCATTTTTTTCAAGGTTTAAGCAACTTAGATATATAGATTTTAATAAGCACCTGCAGGTGAGAATTACTATCCAGTAACTACTCCAATGCATCAGTTATTTTAGGATGAGTTATATGATGCCTGCAATGGTTTTGCACATTGTTGTGTAAGTTTTAAGGGTCTTGTAAAAGGCTGTTCAAGTCATGGTCTTCAATGGCTGAGCACTATTAATTTTCTAGGCAGGTGTGAAGCCTCCGGACCCAATCAGAATCAGTAATTATTAAACTAACTACCTGGGAGAACTGAAAACTAGGCCTGGATTTGGAATCGAGGGTCAGATTAGAAGATCCTGGTCTTATAAATCAGTGCAAGGTTTATATATGTGTGTGTGTGTGTGTGTGTGTGTGTGTGTGTGTGTGTGTGTATATGGGTTATGTATATATTATATTGTGATTAAAAACGTGTTATTTTGATGTTGTGGAGTCAGTACCCACAAGTGGAAATTCAATTTTATAAAAATCTTTAAGTACAATCAAAAGAGCTACTTATGCTTTAGTACTTATGGTTACTTATGATTAAGCTTAGGGCTGGGTAGAGGTTAAGGTCATCATTGTTGGGATTAGGGTTTTGTCCGTAGAAAGAGTGGACAGTCCCCACAAAGATATGAATACAAGCATGTGTGTATTTGTTTGCATGTTATTCATGCGTGTTTCATCCCACAATCCGAACATGGGCACTTTGGTATCCCAGAACTGCATGTAATGCAGGATTGGTCACTGCCGCCCAGTCCATGGTGTTCTCCAGCCTTCTTCCCTGTGCTGTCTGCCTGTCCTCTCTGTTACCCTGACCAGGGTAAGTGTTTGGAATGGAACGCATGGATCATGCTTACAAATGCATGAATTTTTCACGCCATTTGAAGCTCAGAGGGTCACTGCACTTCCTTTGAGATTCCATTTGAGTTGTAAGAAAGTACTTGAATATTCTGCAAGGTTTTTTTTATAAAATTAAAAGGCAGCCAGAAAGGAAAATGATTTTCCTTTTCTTTTGAAATTACAAATGAACCAAAGTCAAATAGAAATGTGGAATCTGGAAACAAATATCCAGATCATTTTATCCGCATATTTTAAGTTACTTGGGATTGATTCTAGGTTGTCTAAGCAGATCTGACAATCCTGGCACAGTCCATTATCCCCGTGTATCCAGCAGAAAGTAATTCAATATTCTATAGTGAATCACAGCCTATATAGTAACAGTAAAAAGTTTGGACACATCTAACCATAGAAAGGTTTACTCCTACCATTCTCTATATTTTAGAATAGAGGCGGGAGACTACTCTTTCCCACAATTTCCACAATTCTTCAAGTCAACCTCTGCTGTAATCATCACGCACAATGATGTGCGTGTAGATGGCATGTCGAGTGAAACTGGGACCCTGTGTCTTCAGCAGGTCTCTGCATAAAACGGATTATAAACAGCAGCTGCCATGTGATAAGTCTGGCTTTTCCTGCCACACGACTCCTTTGAACAGCAGATATCACTTGCACTTATCTGGGAGAGTTACATAAGGGCATGAAATCTATATAGATACACATCTCATGCATGACAACTGTGACTAGTATCTCATTGTCAGATGTATGGTATTTTTATCAGTTTGCAATAATAGACAATGGTCACGAATAAGGATATGCAAATGCCACAGTTGCTTTGGTATAGGTATCATGCCCAGTAAACTAGGTTCCTTTAGGCACCAATATTTTTACATCCCCAGTAAGCTGGTATTTTTCCCCTGTAATAGAACAGCGTGATTGAAAGGTTCTGACAGTTGTATTTGCCACCTGAGGTGAATTCTTGCAAGTCATTAATTTTTGTTACCATATAAATAACTGTGGTGCTTCCCTGTAAGTCTATACTCAGTTTATTTATTGCCCAGTTATATCAGGATATTGTTAACATTTTGACACAGATTCCAATGTTATTCGAGAGCATAATCTGTGTGTGCTCAAAAACCAGCGCTTTCAGTAGTCTGTGAAAAGGTAAGGCCTTGTACGAATTATTTTTAAATGTTTCAAAAGAAGAAAGTTATTAGTGAGATATTGCATACACATTCTTTTTATTTATTCACGTTCAAAGGTCAACAGGAGGCTTTAAAATGCAATAATTCTGCTATTTGGTGCAAAGAAATTTGAATTAAAGTTTGAAGTCGAAGGTTTACTGACTGGAAATGTATGCATCATTCTGGACTTTCATTTAGTTAAATGTTGTGTGGAGCTGATGCAGGGACTGGTGATGTCACAGGAAGTGGCACTGGCTGTCAAAGAGGTGAGTGGCTGTCGCAGGTGGCGAATAACTGCGAAAGGGCCACTTAACTGCAAAGTAAACGGAAATTCCAGATTTACCTCAAGCTCCCCCTCCTGCCAGATAATGGTCTGGCCCCGGAGAGACTTTCAGAAGTTCAGGACACCCTCAGTAGCCTTGAATGGACCCCGTTTTTGCTATGGGCAGAGTGTCAGGCATTGTAAGGAGTGACTCAGCAGCCCCAGGAAAAATGATGCGTTTGCATGTGTTCTGGCTGAAACTCTTATTCTGTATGGCTCTTTCTCTCTGTATTTTTTTGTCTTCACAGTATGTAGATTTTAAAAACACACACAGTCACCCACCCCCCCCCCCCCCAACACACACACACACACATACATATGCATTTGTATTCATATCTTTGTGGGGACCCTCCATTAGTTTCTATGGGCAAAACCCTAATACCAACAATGACCCATTAACCCCTACCCAGCCCTACCCTAAGATTTTTATAAAACCGAGTTTCCTCTGGTGGAGGCAGGAAAAATGTCCCCCCAAGGTCAAAATAACAGGTTTTTTGGGGACATTTTATCATACATAATGTAATATATACATAACCCACAGACACACACACACACAGACACACCCAGATTCACACTCTCTCTCATTCATCTCCTTCTCCGTCACGTGTCAGGCAGCCAGTGTGTCCCGCCCCGCAGTGCCCGGAGAAGCCTGAAGCGCAGCAGTATGTAGCGGGATCTCCCCGGCGCAGGCAGAGGACTTTAACGAGAGTGAGAGACCTGACTGCCAGAGAAGAGAGTGAAGAGCACTGAAAGAGTTAAAGGGCTCGAAATCAGGGACACGGGTTCTGCTGGGAGGGCTACCTTCTGCCCAACAAGAGGAGCAAAGCAGGGGGAGAAGAAGCCGAAGCCTCCAACCATCCGCCAGTGGCCTGTGCATGGACTGTGTAGCAGGACAGACACTTTGGGCTGGAGGAGATACCTATCTGACCTGTCTGATTCATCAGACCTCCTAGGCAAAAGAACCCCCACCCCCAGCAGGGACCTCTGTGCCTCACAGGCCCTGAGAGGAGCATGGCAGCCTGACCCATCATGCCCAGCCGGACCGCTTACAGTGCCGGTCTGCTCCCTGTATCCGCCACCCAAGCCCATGCCCCCACCTATGCCCCCATCACCCTGCTGTGCCTGCTGCTGCTGCTGAGAATCAGCACCATCTCCGGGGTCCTGTTGGGTGCCAGTGTGGGGCACAAGCCGCAGGGGACGGCGGGCCATCTCTCCTGGGCGCAGGGGCGCCAGACCCGCAGCTACGGCCACCTGGAGGGGGAGACACGACTGCGGAGGCTGTATTCGGCCACGCGCTTCTTCCTGAGCATCGACACCAAGGGACGGGTAAGCGGCACCCGGAAGAACAACCACACCGACTGTGAGTATCCCGCTCGCCGCCGCGTGACACGCGCAGACTCTAACGTCAGCTTCATGCCAGTCAATGGCTGTAGCCACGTACAGCGTGATCGCTGTCAGGTGAATGACACCTGGCCCCGTCTCCATTCATTTCCGGGTGGAACCAGAGGGCTTCTAAGGTGAACATGGGAATGAATGATGAATTTGTCTTTGATGTCCGGTACGTGTGAAGTCCACGCCGAGTCCTGGCTCCACCTTGTCGGTGGCCCACAGCCACTCCAGCCACCCCCTACTTGTCTCCCAGTTCAGCTTTTCCAGACCTTGTTCCCAGTCCCTCGGGAACAGTAACAGAGGCGGCTCCCCAGTGCCCCCAAGTGGGCAGATGCTGGAAAAGTGCAGTCAGTAAGGTCTGGCGGTGCTGAGTGTGGAACAATCTGGGGTGGGGGGAGGGGGCTGGAAATACAGCATGGCAGCCTCAGAGGTGGATAATTCATGTCTGGAGAGTAGATGTCCAGACCAAGATTTTGTTTCAACCAACCAGTTCAGTATAAAGAGTCACAGTCACAGAGTACTCAACTGGCTGGTTGAAACAAAATCTTGGTCTGAATTTGTCCTCTCCATACCAGAACTACCCTACTCTGGGCAGCGTGGCTGGGTAATGTTTGTAGTTGTGCATGAACACAGAGGGTTATAACTGACTGTTTCTTTGGTTATAAGAATTAACCTCCAGTGTGATGATGGTTGCAATCCAATAGTTTTCGTTCTCAGAACCAATTAAAGCAAAAAGGCCTCAACCATCTCAGGACTGAACTGCGGCAACTCCATGTAGCAGGAAGCATATAACCTGAAATCACAGAGGCAGTAGCAACTACATCACTCAAGGTGCTTCAAATGAGCATTGCCAAGACATAACGTGCTCTCCTGGATAGCGTGGGAACAATGTGTGCGATGGCAAACAGAGTAAAATTACAGTACGAGCAAGGTATTTGATATCTGAGTTGGGCACATTAACAATTATTCGTTAGATTTTTCTGGATTGTTCTGTTTGCAAAATAGCAAAAAACGTAAGGCTGCCTTCACATCCTGCTGTAGATGTGAGTATTGTGGGTGTGTGTGGCTGAAGACATGAAGAGACTGACCAATCAGCAGAGCTTTTTTGTGATGCCCGACGTTTGTAGAGCACACCAGAACCATTTTAGGGATTATTTTTATACCTCCTTTGGTTTTAAAACATATAAAATAAGTAATTTAGGGTGCTTTTTATAGCAGATTTTACTTTAGTCTCGAGTTAATTAGGTGTAATATAGTATACTTTTTAGTTCATAGTAAAACGCATTGTTGCAAAATCTCAGAATGAGGTGGTTTGTTACTACTGTACTCGCTGAAGAATGTGGTGACTCTTCTGGCACCTTCCATTTTCCAAAAGAATATAAGCAGTGGTACATGTCTGACCTCTGAGTGACTGCTGATGTTATAGACAGCTGTGCTCTCCTTTCATAGAAAAGGCAAAAAACACGGAAAGACTTTGCGACAGATTTATGTGCTTGTTTAGTTTGGTCAGGGGAACTTTGGAAAGGATTTATGTTTTTCTGTGTTTGTTTATTTATTTTAAATTGAGTTGCCATCATTTATGGCAGAAGGAAGTCCAGTAAAAATAATAATACTACTAATAATTTGTAAGAACTCTTGTTAATAGCATGACGAGTTTTGACATGACAGGCATGAGATGGTGGTAGAGGACATGAACAGTGCTGGCTGTCATTGGGGTTGATGTCTGTTGGACTTGTTTGTTGTGATGCACTGGCAAAAAACACTAAAGGGGACTCCTAAACTCATGGGAATCTTTTTCCAGGCAGGCATGGAAGGATAAAGCGGCTTGATGATTTAAAATATATTGAAATGACCTAAGATCATAATTTGGCAGTTTTAAGAGCGAAAAACAACAACTACCTAATGTTTTCTGTAGTTGTTTTTTTTACTAGGTTCATTACTAGGTTTGTACTGGCATGAAGAAGCTGTCTGTGTGTTCTGTATGATCCCCTGCGTGCCTTGGGGGGGTGATACAGTCTGTAAAGACTTAATCTACTCATAAAATAAAATTGAAATTTATATTTTCGCAAACAGAGTGAGGTTTAAAACGTGGTTCATATGAAGGGCTGGGTTTAACTGCTTCCCAGGCAAGACGGATTTAAATCCTAGACGCAGCTTTAACACAATGCTCGGGGTTATGTGCCAGTCTAGATATTGTCATCGCTGTTCTTACCACAATGCCAGTCTTACTGCCAAAAAGTGTGACCTTTAGGAAACGTTTCGTCTCTCTGCAAAACCAAGAGTCAACATCTTTACAATTAGTGGGAAAACTTCTGATTTCGGTGGCACAGAGGGGGTTTACATGCCTTTAGGGCACAGTTAACCTGGTCCTCAGGGACCCCCAGATGGTCCACATTTTTGCTCCCTCCCAACCCCCTGCCAGACAGTCCACATTATTTTTGCTCCCTCCCAGTTCCCTAGGGAGCAAAAACATGGACTGTCTGAAGGTCCCCAAGGACCGGATTGAGAAATACTGCCTCTAAGGCAGGGGTGGGCAGTCATATCCATAAAGGGCCATTGTGTATGCAGGTTTTCGCTGCAACTCCCTAATTAGATTACTAATTAGAGGACTGATTTGCTGAAGAGTCCTCACACCTGGGTTTGAACAGCTGACCTAAAGGTTATCCCAAAGACCTGCATACACACCAGCCCTTTGTGGATAAGGTTGCCTACCCTGCCCTAAGGGATTTTCTATCCCACACAGCTCAGATACAGTTGACTATTTTACCTTCTATTAAACCTTTGCAGTGAGAAACAGCTGCATTAAGGCAACAGCATGGAAAGTGATGTTTCAGCACATGTAAGGTCACTGATTATTTGACTTGCGGGGTTTTCGTCATGTGAGATACATTAATGTTTCCCAGAAGAGCTCAGGGATTGACAACCGGTAGACCATGCAAAACTCATCAGTATTGCACCCCCAGTATGGCACATTGTAATTAAATACTAGTGATGATAGAAAAAGACAACGATTCCTTAAGATAATTTTCTGTTTTGTAGGATAACCTGATCAGTGAGCTTTGTCATCCTGTTGAACTGTGTTAGGTTATGATTAAGAGGATTACCTTCCCTTTTTTAACAGACCTACATGCTTTTTGAGGCGTTGCGTTGACGTCTTGTGCAATCATACCTGAATTAAAATGCACAGGAGGAGCTTGAGTTGCTGTTTCAGACACAGGAGCAGAGCGTGTTAGTAGATTAGAGCATCCCTCCTTTCACTGCTGTTTCCTCACCACTCTCTGCTGTTGGTGATGTCACGATGGGCTGTGCAGTCAACAGGCGTTACTTTTCCAGCTGATCCCAAGCTGCGTTTTATCCAAGCAGCATGTCAGCATAATCAAATAGCCAACAGTAAGCCCTGCAGGGGGAATCTGTTATTAAAATTGTCAGGTTGCTTTATTTTAGACTCATTGTAGACTTGCAAAAACAGCAGGTGGGCAGCTGCAACTTGTGGTTTGAAAATTTTACTACCAATGAAATTGTCATCAAAGATAAAGATGATTATTAGTCCCCAAAATTAGTTCACTGCTTGAATTTTCAGATCTATACTATTTGGGGCCTTTTGCTTTGACGTGTGTTGTGATTGTTTTCTTAAAGAATGTTGTGACAAGGGTGGGGCATGTTCGACACAGGCACAATCTGCCAACAGGGATTTTTAAGTAACAAGGGAGAGTCAACTACAGGTTTATATGTATTTTGTAACGCGAACTCTATCTGCTGTATAATATGCTGTTGTGAAATGCTGTCAGTTGTATTTCCACCGAAAATCTTTGCATCCTGCGGATCAGATATCAGTCTTTACACAGAGGAAGTAACCTGAAAAATATGATGAAATGATATGATGGTTTGAAAAATGTAACCACAAAAGAATTAGGACTTTTGTGATGTTTACAGGTTAAAGGTAAGACAGGAATAAACATCTCAAGACTTCGGCTGACCAAATAACCATAATAGCTGTGGAATCTTCAATATGATGTAATAAATATATTCAAAGACTGTAGGCTTTGCTATCTATCTTCATCCTGTATCTGTCTCAGTCGATGGTGCTATAGAATATCAGAGATTGCTACATTTGGAAATAGTACAGATAAGCCCCGGGAACATCTGCCCCATCTTCCCGTAGGGTGAGCGATTTGCATGCTGTCTCTCTCAGGATCTTCGTCTTAGTTTACATATTCTCTTTCTGGCATCGGCTGTGCTTTTTGGTCGGAAGCTAAATTTGGATTCGCAGCAGCAACACAACACTGGCCTTCCTGCTGCACTCGAAGGACCGCCTCTCATACCAGCCTGCTAACGTTAACGGACGCAATTGCGTAGATGGGGGGGGGGGGGGGGTTATTACGTCACCTTAAAGACGCACGGTAATGTTAGGAGCATCTTCACAGCACGTTCAAACGTCAGAAATGCAACTGCAGACGAGTTCGGTTGCCCGAATGGCGTGAGGCGATTACGTAAGTTACTGTGGATCATTAATAAAAATATAAGGGTGCATATCTTTTTAGATTTTGCTTTATGCTGCTATTTAACTGCAATACTATTTATTGGAACAAGGAAATACTTTGTCCCCGCGACCCAGTAGGATAAGCGGTTTGGAAAATGGATGGATGGATGGATGGAAATACTTTGTCTCAGAGATATTACGCACTGAAGAGCTTTGTTTTGAAAATATCTTCCACTGAAAGTCATACTACTTCAAGGTAGAGTGTGGCTACTGGGTATGATGAGCGCAGCACAGACGGCTGCCAGATTATTGTGACGAACAAGGGCCTTTGCCTCATTTCTGGCACTGAGGAAAGCCATTCAGGTAGCCTGTGATAATTTCCCCTTGAGAGTCCATCAAAGGCGAATCACCAAGCAGCAAGTGGTCAGCACTGCAGGCCTTTTCTGGCTGGAGTATTGATCTAGGTGTCAAAGGTTAAGTTGAAAGAGCACATAGTCTGCCAGCGCACATTACAATCACCTGACAATTGCCCCATTGTACTTTAAGACCTGATCATTTTAATGCATGTTTCTTTTTTGATATTAGTGCTGTTTGCCAGCTTTAAAAAGCACAATGCAGGTCCCTCTGATGTGTTCCGGTCTCATTTAAAATGAGCCCTTTGCGTTTCCTCCACACCCCACGTCAGGTGGGAAATGCATATAATAGTATGACAATCAAAGCCTCGAAGCGAAACTTGAAATTACGATAGCACAGGGAGTTATTTGAGACAAGTACTTCACCTGTTTGAAATGACTTGGGACTTCACTGGTTTCATCTGAGGGTTTTTTTTAAGCCACATAAAGCAAGACCTAGACTTACTTTTAGTCAGTAAAGGGTTTCCTTTAACCCACTACACTATGGCAAAGTAGGTGAGGACATATTGCATTACGTATGAAGGACATCTGCATCTGTGTGATTCTTTTGCTTTGGATGCAAGTAGCTTATGCATAACTAAATTTTCTGAGTGTGTATCTTTGATTGAACCCTTGTTATTTTGGAAAAATGTCCTCAAAGTTGCTGGAGCCCCGGCTTTCCAGGTGCACGGGGGCCAAGCCGAGCCTGGGAGATGCAAAGTTCCTTTCCTCTAATGGAGAGCTGCTGTTTTTCAGGCCTGATGGAAATACGATCCGTCAGCACAGGAGTCGTCGTCATCAGGTCTGTCAGCACGGGGCTGTATTTGGCCATGTCCAAAAGAGGGGATCTCTATGGATCGGTAGGTACACCCTACAGCACTGTCCGAAATTTCATTTATTTGAAGGGTCGGTCTTCAACGTCGGGTTTTGAGCCCTATCACCATTCTGTGTGGAGTTTGCATGTTCAGCCCATTTCCTCTGGTTGTTAGACTAATTGCTGCTTCTAATCGCTTCATAGTGCATGCATAATGGACTGGCATCCCATCCAGTGTGTACCCCTGTCTTCTGTGCCATGGTAGAAGGAGGGATGAAATGATCTACTTATCTATTCTTTGTTATTGTCTACAGTTTCATAAGCTTCCAGAACCGTCAGATTTTTCCTAAACTATGAAAACCTGAGCTTAGCTTAACAGATGTAGAATGTAGACTTCAGCCAGAGTCATGTGGTGTAACATATGGACATGTGAGGGGTCAGACCTGTCTTAGGGCCCTTCACAGCTTGCACAAACCTGGCTCAGCACTAGTCATAAACTTCTCTTTGTTTCAGCAAATACACGTTCACCAAGCAAAACACAATCACCAAGCAAAACACAATCACCAAGCAAGACTACAGAGAAAGCCCAGGCTGAAAAGGGACACTCTGCGTCCCGCTCTGCGTCATTCCTTACTATTCACTATTAGTGCAATTAAAGCAATATGCATTTGACTCTTGAATTTCGGACATATTTCCCCTCACATTACTGATCTTCTCTTTTTATCTACTTTAACCTATAGCCCTGTTGGCTCATAGCAAACATCAGTACCATAAACAGATGGCCTGATATGACACCAATGATAAACAATGTTCATAAAATGAATCTAAAACAAAATCTTTCAAACACTTCCCCAAATCTCCATCCATAAATAGATCACTAATTGAGTTTAAGTTTTTTGTCTATACAAATGCTCCTCTACTTACGAACTTTCAACTTATGAACTTTCAGACATACAAACGAAGTGGACTGTAAGTCCAATCTGTGCTAATTGGACTCCTGTTTCCTGTCCACAACATCAATTTTTTTTCTGCGTGCCAGTTCCGCCCAGTATGACCTCTTTCCACTACTCCCCCCATGCAGCAGCGTAGCGTGTGTACGTGTGTAGTGTATACCCTTAAAATGATGTTGAATAACGACTTACGAACATTTCAAGTTACGAACAGCCGTTTTGAACGTAACTCATTCGTAAGTAGAGGAGCGTCTATAATCATTACCTGAAGTAAGATTTTACAGCAGGTAATTGTTTGTTTTGTTTTCTATACGTAATGAAATGACCAAAATCACAACCTGTGATATTCTTGGCAGTTTCGTTGCCAGTTAGAATTTGCTGTTCAGTATTATAAATCAGAAACTGATGGAGCACCCCTTTATTTTAACATTACATGGGAATACTGTTTAAAAAGAGGATGTTGGCAGTGAGAAAAGAATGCCTTTAAATTATATTAATTTTATTCTCAGGTGACTCCTGTTACAAACAAAAAAAATCTCAGGATGATAAAATTTATAGGAAAAATCCAGTTCTTTGTTCAGATTGTAAGTAATACCATTTCTGCTGGGTATATAGGACACTGTTGGATCGTCTGCAAAATTAGATATAATTTTTGGGTGGGATTCCCTTTTATTTTCCTGCACCCCTTATCCAGGTGGCATACACTGCAGCGGAATGCCAGTTCCGGGAACGCATTGAGGAGAACGGCTACAACACATACGCGGCCCGCCAATGGAGCCTCAAAGGACGGCCGATGTTTGTGTCACTGGGGACTCGGGGGAAACCCCGGAGCGGCCGCAAGGCCCGCCGTCGCCACCGGTCTACCCACTTCCTGCCCATGCCGCCCATATAAGGAGGCAGCGACCCTGTCTGCAGCATCGCTGCCACCAACAGCATGACTGTAAACTAATAAGACTAAAAATCAGTCTCTGTGTTTTTTTTTTCAGAAGGGGGAGTATGCAGAAGGGGGGGGGGACTTGTATTTATTCATTTTTAAGCTGCTAAAAGTTCATAGATGAATACTGATACTGATGTTGTTACGGAAAGGGTGGTTTGAATTAAAGTCAAACCATTATGCAGCTAGGTACTGCATATAATTCAATTTCAACTTATTTCTTTCTGTTCTTGCAAGAACCTTAAAATTATGTACTGGATGTGGATATTGTGGGGGCTGGGGTGCCAGTTGAACATCATCGGTATCAGCACAACATAACTGAGAGAAGTCCCTCAGGATTGTCGAAACCAAAACAAGATGCTCAATTCATTATACAGGCTAAGCCTGCAGCAACATCCTTTGGCTGCTTGTCTGGTTACTTGGCAACACCTTTCCTGACTCATTCTGTCCCCCTGTTGGATCACACATCACTGTTTTTAGTCATTTTTACCAAAGCACTGCTAGAAACGTTTTTGTATGTTGGTTTGCTTAATAAAACATCTGGTAATGGTACACGTTTCTTTAAAGATTTATGTGATTCTTGTTTTCATTCCACTGAAGTTTAGTCTGTCCGTGACACAGGAAAGGTGCTCCAGAAGTTTACAGAGGTCAGCTGTATTGTAAACAACGGCCACAGATATTCATATGAAGCATAAACAAATCCTACCCCAATGATAACAAAAGTATTTAAATACAGCATAAATGATAGGCCTGCAGAAAATATACAACAGTTTAAAAACAATCATCCTGTTTACAACAATTCCTTTCAACGAACAGAACGATTTACGTGATCATGCGAACAGAAGAAGGGCTTCCCTTTGCACCTGAGGCCCAGATAAATCTCCCTGGCAAATTGATGTCAGAGACCTATTCTTCAGCAATAGGTACACCTTCTATATATGACACTTTCAAGCTTTATAAAACTCAATATATGCGAGCTTCTTTGTAATATTGTGCGTTTTGGATAGTCTACGTTTGAATGTGTTTTAAGACAGATATGACCTCTAAAATATAACCATTCGCATTTACTTCTAAGAGAATGGTGACCCCTACTGTTCATTTGCCTGTTAAATATTTGATATTTTCCCTCACGCTACGGCCTGTATTTTGCGCATGTGTAAAAAAACAGACATCTGATGTATTGTGTTTTGTTAGCTTGAAACATAATAAATATTAATTCAACAAATACATTTCTGGTTTTAAATATGATAACAAAAGTTGCCTGTAAACTTTTCTGAATAATATATTACTTGGGTCGGCATTATTATATAAATTCTATATGTTTCATATACATGTACACTCGATGAATCCATACAGTTTTCATTAGCGAATCTGAAAACGGAAGTGCGGCGCAGAGAGATACAGTTAAAATAAAATGTCCAGTACGATATACTAGTGCACAGTGGGTAATGTCGTTCACTGGAGGATAATTTTAATGTTTGGAAATCATTTCATATATAAAGTGCGTATTTTCAATTATATTGAACCAGAATACAAAAAAAACAGTCCCCAAATGTTATGTACCGTGTGTTTGGTTTTGCGTTTCATTCTTCCACTTCCATCTATTCTCACTAACTTAAAATGCCAGTCAGGAATTAACATCAAATCCCACTGTGCACTGCGAGAACGTATTTACGTCGGGAAGGGCTGCCTAGTTTATCAGGTTTTGGGAGTTGTAGTTTTTTATACGACGCTTTCTTTTTACCCGTTTTGCTCAAGGTTTGTGGAGCTCGCGTAAGGTACACTGCTCTCTGCAGAGAATTACATCACACAGACATGAACATAGACGTCAGGTAATTCTCAGTTAATATCACTTGTTAAATCGGGTGACGGAAAGAATTAAGGACATGTAATTGAGGCTATTTAATCCCATGGGTTTGCCTGTTGCGCATGCTACAATATTGTCATGACAGTTGTCGCTTAATATATCTGAATTAAATGCGAGCCTAGTTTATTGTGGCACATGACGTAGTCCGCGATTTGGTCTCTGCTGTTGAGAAAATATTATTAGGGAGATATAGGAAGCGATTATTTTAACAAAATACGTTTTGGCGGATATATAATAACAGAAACCACGCATTCCTGTACTATGTATGCACATAGATGACAGTAATTGATGACAATAATAGATCACCGAATATTACACCTCAAACACAATGGCCAGTGAATAAATGAGCCTCTCCTTTAAGATGTCATTTTGGAGCTCGGAATGAAAACAGTGTTTTCCTGGACACTGCAGCATTTTGTGAAACAAGATGCAATATGGGCGACATTGTTATTGTTGATATCCGGTTGTAGCGCTGGAGTAAATATATAATTTTGACCGCCAGTGTAATTAAACGTAATTATTTTTAATTGAAATGCAACAAAATATTTTAATTTCACCTGATGGAAATCGCATACATTATTGATTGGCCACGTCATCGTATCATTGTATCTATGACATATTGATACATATAGAAATATTATCATATATACATATTGCTCGGAAACTTGATCGTTTTTTATTGCTGCTCATTACAATTGATGTCTTTTTGTAACTGCTAGTAATTATACGAGGTTTCCGTTGTGCACAGCCTTCACAGCTGTTCAGAGAAACGACAGCGATGAAACATGCAGGAAGTAAAGCTTCAGTTATGACCGATAACCATTTTTACGATGTGACAAATGGCGACATGCAAACCAACAAATTCGTTGCAGCGTCATGGATTGTTTCGGCTTTAAAGCAGCGCAGTATTTAGATAACTTTTATCCATTTGCGGATCTGGTACGGATTAACTAAATAGGTGAAGGATTTGCAGTTGTCATTAACGATGTCTTGAGAAAGTAGGTGTGTGAAGTGTGACAGCGGTGGTTGTGGACGTGTGGGAGACACAAATCCTTCACATCTCACAATTTCCTGACTGCGTCACTCTGTCACTATCACGCCGCTATAACGTGACAGTCGTCGTCGCTGTTTTCCGGATTCCATGTGGAAACGCCTCTGAAGCACCCTTGATCTCTGATCTCTAAACTCTTTAACAGGAACGGGAAAATGATTACAGAATGATTTTTTTAATTTAATTATTTTTTCCCCTTGTCCTGTCCGGCAGCTTTAGCAAGCAGAATCATGGTCTGATTGCACTGCTGTGCCAAACATGTTTGCTTTACCATGAGGTGCTCTATAAACTCTGTATAGGCCTCTCATGTTGATAGATTTCTTTTTGTTTTATTTATTTATTTCGGTTTTAGCACATGTAAAATATTGCAGTGGCTGAGCTGGCCAAAGAGGATGGACAGAGTAGGAGGGGGGAGAAAAAGAAAGAAAGGAAAAGAACAAAAGAACAAAAAAAAGAAGGAGTAAGTGAGAAAGATAAGTCAAGAACCATAGACGTAAACTAGAAAGCACAATCTTCAATTGCTGCATTTGTAACGGAGAGGGAAGAAAAAAGAGGCAAAATATCAACAGCATCTGAAAGAAGTGCAAAAATGGATAAATACAAAAATAAAGAATAAAGAAAGTAACACAGCTATACAAACATTCAAAAATTGTTCTGTGTGAATGGAAGGATTACAAAATGATTTGACCTACGTAAAATCCCTCCAAAAGCATAAGCCGTGATTTTTACATTTTGCGCTATTAAAGATCAGTTATCATTACATGGGGACAGCTTAGGTTAAACCAGGGTTTCCAACCAGGGTCATTTTGAGCTCGAGTCCAGTCTGCACACACATTTACATGTATGTTCAGTTTTATTACCTTCTGCAAACTACCCCAACGCTTTTGGTGTAGCTGATTTTAAGTTCATTATTTATAATTTTAGGTTTATATTACTTACAGGAATGATATAGATTTGCCGTAAGACTGAGCGTCGCGGCAGATGCGTGAGATTTGGCAACCCTGATTAAATACTGGAATTTTAAATGAACAAACAACCTTTTTTTCTGAGGGTCGAGTGTTTGGGATTTAGATTTAGTCTGAGCCATCTCTGTTTAATTTTTTATTTTCTCTGCAGCACTGTTTGAATATATGGGAACATGTCCAAGAAAAAAGGCAGGTATGCTGAAATACTCCTTAAGCACCACAGGCTGCTCTTACCTCTGTATGATGTACAGTGTTCTTTTTCATGTTGTTGTTTATTCATTACTATTCTAGGTTAGTAGGATATCAGTTTAAATGGTGCATCTCTACCACAATTTGTCTTTCAGGATATTAAGGCTGCATAAATTGACACGGCCCAAGGCAGCTGCTCTGTGTTTAATGGGCAGTTCTGTTGGGTTTGATCCACCATGATAACTTTGAGGGATGGAGGTTCGGGTCAGCAGTGCAGTAGCTAGGCCCGAGACCTGACCTCTAACATCACATGTTTGTGATGAAATGGCTTTTGAATTAAGGCAAGACTAAGACAGGCCTCTGCATAACCAGAGCCCAGATACAAAAGCTGTTTGTCAATGCACTGAAATGGTCATTAAGGCCAAAGATGGCCCAACACACTATATATTACCCATGAATTTAAAACAACATTTGTGACACCAGAGTGGGCTCACTGTTGTTGTCATTATGGCGAACATTCTGACGCATTCAGCTAAGGGGATATGAGTGGTACCCATTTTGGTGTATCCTATGTTGTGTATACATGCTATGAGATGGAGCAGCTCCCATTCAGGTGGTGGGGGTACTGTGTGCACCCGGCGGGGGGGTTCCGTGCAGGAAACGCAGCAGTGGGGAGCTGGGCGACACCCTGACTCCTGACCCCAACAACATGGTGGGCATGCGGATCCAGCACAGCTGGCGGGAGAAGGGCGCTCTCACCAAGTGGAAGGGCACCGTCCTCGACCGCTTGACCGTCAACAACTCGCTCTTCATGGTCAAGTACGACGGCTTCGATTGCGTCTACGGCATCGAGCTCTTCAAAGATGCTCGGGTCTCCAACCTGCAGGTCCTCACTGAGAAAGTCGGTGAGTGACAGTATAGGGCCGCTACGCCGGTTTGGTGTGGAGGGTGTGCTGTTATCTATTTGATCCGGTGCTTTATTTCCTATTGCAAAATTAAAGATAATTTACATGATACATCAGTATTATTATAGGGCTGGGCAATTAGTCGAATTTTAATTTCAATTACGATTTTGGCTTCCAACAATTATCAAAACAAAATAAATTGAGATAAAATGATTATTGTGCCGCATTTTGTTTCACAATGTTGCTCCCGTTTTGTCTTATATTATAAATCCAGAGAACCCCATTCCATCCCCTTTAATTTGTTTCTCATTTGAATTAAATTTAGAGTTCATGGAAAACTACGGTTAAAAATATATTTTTTTCGACGTTCGATAAAATTCATGATATTTCTAAAGTCGGTAAGTAACTGTGTTAAATAACCATTGTCTCAGTACTGACCAAAATAATCATGATTATGATTTTTGCCATAATCAAGCAGCTCTAATATATTAGACGTAGAAATGCTTTTATTGTTTTCCACATTCCTTGCGTTAAAAACAATGTCTGACATCTATGCCCTCTTGCGCAGTGAACAATAAGATCAAGGTCCCTCACGATGCAGAGGAGCTAGTGGGCAAAGCGGTGGAGCATCTATTTGAGAAGGAAGATGGAGAAAAGAATGAATGGAGGGGAATGGTGCTCTCTCGAGCTCCCATCATGACCAACTGGTACTACATCACCTATGAGAAGGACCCTGTGCTCTACATGTACCAGCTCTGGGACGACTACAAGGATGGAGACCTGCGTATTTTACCCGAAGCAGGTAAACCAGCACTTGCTGACGTATGCCTGAAATTTCTAGAGGAACGGTTTTGAGTAGGGGCTGCGCAATATCACGTCGCGATTATATTACGCATGTGCAAAAATCACCAGAGCTTTGGATAGCGGGTGTAAAACTTTGCTCGGACACCAACTTTTCGGTACCATCCCGGCATTTGCTTACGTTCACAGTCGGGCAAGCAGATTAGTATCATAGTGTCTATTAACATAGTTGTGTGAAGAGGCGGCGAAGAAGGGGGACAGCTTAGCAAAGACACGACATCTTTTAAAAAGGAGATATTGTGGATAAACAAGGCAGAAAGATGGTGCTGGTGTGACGGTACTTTTTGTATTTTAAAGTCTGACGTTAAAAATATAAGGATATGCAGTATTTATACAGATTACTAACTTTTGGGCATAATTATTAGCATTAATAATTAATTTTATGCACACTACTAATCTTATCAAATTGTGGGTACAAGTAAACATCTATATAGTACCTAAAAGCTGCTGTCTGGACAAATTTTTACGCCGTTACCTAGAGTCCAATAATGCACATTATTGCATATGTGCACTACATGTACGCTATATTGCCAAAAGTATTGGGACACCTGCCTTTACACGCACATGAACGTTAATGACATCCCATTCTTAATACATAGGCTTTAATATGGAGTTGGCCCACCCTTTTTACAGCTATAACACCTTCAGCTCTTCTGGGAAGGCTGTCCACCAGGTTTAGGAGTGTGGTTATGGGAATTTTGCCTTGCGATGGGCTGGCCCCCCATCCTGGGCTGTTCCCTGCCTCGTGCCCATTGCTTCCGGGATAGGCTCTGGTCCCCCCGCGACCCAGTAGGATAAGCGGTTTGGAAAATGGATGGTTGGATTATGGGAATTTTTGACCATTCTTCCAGGAGAGCATTTGTGAGATCAGGCACTGATCTTGGATGAGAAGGCCTGGCTCACAGTCTCCGGTCTAATTCATCCCAAAGGTGTTCTATCGGGTTGAGGTCAGGGCTCTGTGCAGGCCAGTCAAGTTCCTCCACACCAGACTCGCTCATCCATGCCCTTTTGGACCTTGCTTTGTTTGCAGTCATGTTGGAACAGGAAAGGGGCCAAACTGTTCCCACAAATTTGGGAGCATGAAATTGTCCAAAATGGCTTTCTTTCCTTTCCTTTCACTGGAACTAAGAGGCCAAGCTCAAGCCCTGAAAATCAACCCCACACCATAATCCACCCCCACCAAACTTTACACTTGGCACAATGCAATCAGGCAAGTACTGATCTCCTACCAACTGCCAAACTCAGACTCGTCCTTCGGATTGCCAGACAGAGAAGCGTGATTGGTCACTCCAGAGAACGTGTCTCCACTGCTCTAGAGTCCAGTGGCGGCGTGCTTTACATCACTGATGGTGGTGCTTTGCATTACACTTCATAATGTAAGGCTTGGATGCAGCTGCTCAGCCCTGGAAACCCATTCCATGAAGTTCTCTCCGCACTATTCTTGAGCTAATCTGAAGGCCACATGAAGTTGAGGTCTGTAGCCATTGACTCTGCAGACAGTTGGCGACTTCTGCACACTGTGCACCTCAGCATGTGTTGTCCCTGGTCTGTGATTTTACGTGGCCTACCACTTCATGGCGGAATTGCTGTTGTTCCCAATTGTTTCAACTTTATTATAATACCACTAACAGTTGACCATTGAATATTTAGTATTGAGGAAATTTCACAAATGGAGTTTTTGCACAGGTGGCATCGTGTCACGGTACCACAGTTGAATTCACGGAGCTCCTGAGAGCGACCCATTCTTTCGCGAATGTTTGTAGAAGCAGTCTGCATGCCTAGGTGCTTGATTTTATACACCTGTGGTTATGGAAGTGATTGTAACACCTGAATTCAATGATTTGGTGGGGTGTCCAAATACTTTTGGCAATATGGTGTATGGCAATTATATCATGATATCGTATTGCGTAGACCAAGTTTTGAGAGCAAGGAGATTAAAAATGTGAATATTTATTGTATTATAATTTTTGATGTATTTTGTATGTTTCCCTTTGTTTTTTAGAGAACAAGCACCTACTCCCAGCTGACAGGAAGCCAGGGGAAGAGATAGAGAGCCTCGTGGGTAAGCAGGTGGAGTACGTTACTGACAAGGGCGTGAAGAGAACCGGCTTAGTCATCTACCAGGTTCCTGCCAAGCCGTCAGTCTACTACATCAAATACGACGATGACTTTCATATCCATGTCTATGACCTGGTCAAGACGACCTAAAAGGACCCAGCCTTTTGTCCTTTTTGCTTGCTGATCATTGCTGGCCATTTTGATGTCCCATTGCATTCTGGGAAAGAGACGGTGGTATACTAGGCTATTGTTAAACCCACAATTGTCCAGATGAATCCGTTTATAAAGGGTCTTTTTGTCCGCAGCATTCACTTTGGGTGTCGTTCTATAGACAACCACAGAGGGTTTAGGGTGCTTCCTTACAGTGATGGAAGGATCCTTCAAATGAGCAAAGCGCAACAGCAATGAAGGCACATAGATATTTGTGAGTTTGCTAGATTGTCTGACATGGAGCATCCTGTATGAAATACCTTAGGCTGTGAAGGTCATACGCAAGCTATATTTATTTTCTAAATATTTTTCATTCTGTCATACATTCTTATTTCAAGAGGGTAGCTTTACAAGTTATTTGACATTTTTTTAGAATGACTTTCTGAGCTGAGAATAACATATCATTTCAGGAGTTTTAAATTTACAATTTTAATAATGTGAAGGAGCAGAATGCCTTGTTTAGGGCAGCAGTATCTGTGCTTTAAATTTTATGTGTTAATACAATCAGTACTTTGATGATTAAGAGTCAGTGCACTATAATGTGAGATTTTTAGCTTTTAAGAATGATTGTCACATAAAGCATCATTGATTCATTTGAATGAAGATTTAGGTAAATGAGAAATGTCATTGATATAAATTCCGAACAAACAAACTACAAAGTAGATTTGGCGGAGTTGACGATGGTGTCAGAACTAACTAACGTGATCGCCTACTTCAATCCCAGATATTTGTGGTAATTTGAAAAATGCCAGAAATCGATATTTTTCTTTTTTTCTGCATTTATTGTTATTTTGGTTTCTAATTTAAAAATGTATATTTAAATGGTTTAATGTCACCTTGAATGTATTGTGTAGATTGACGCTATTCCATGACTTTGATAATGTATATTTTTTTGAACGTGCTGTGAGACAGCCAAACCTTTCTGCACAGAGCCACCCATAAAATATATTGAAAGGAATCAGAATACAGTGAACACAGAATTTAATAAGTTCATGATTTGCATTTTAAATTGTGATTCACGTGTATTTAAGTTATATTTTAATAGGTACTAACCTAGAAATAAGACCCTAGAGTGGCTATAAAAAAGTTTTTAAAGCAAGTTGCTTATAAACCTGAAACAGATATTGAAATGAGCTATAATAGACGACCAGTGGGGGAGTGTGCGTTCATTAACCTTGGTGATGGTCACAGTGATCTAGTAAGAATGAGTGATGAAGTGTAAGGTGGTTTGGCCTTAACATCTACTGCATTGTGATAAATACTGTCTGTCTCATCACCAGCTCTATGAGAAGTCCAGCAGGCTGGGCTTGAGCTCCCAATCAGAAGGAGCCCTCGGTGATCATGTGACCATGTCATGTCCCTATTTGGTGCACCGTCAGAGTGTCCTTTGCTCAATGTAGCCACTGCCCTATTGACAGATCCAATCTGCAGGGAGCTGAGTTTTTCGTAGCGCTTTCACAGCGGTTGCTTCTGGCCGTCTTAGCCAGCTTCCACCCTGGTATCCCTCTCGCCATCGTGTAAATGCATAAACTGTTCATTTGTGCACAGCACATAATGTGTCCATTTTATAAATCACACAAAGCAGGCTGAGACTATAACAGCTGAATACAGCACAGGTTCCTTGTACATACACATTTATCACAAACGGGCATAATTAGTGTCCTCTGGGACGAAAATAATATTACTTGTGATATTAAACCATACAGCTATATATATATTTAATTTGTGCATTATATGAATTGTATGTATCCATCCAAATTTAAAAAGTCCCATTTTGGGCAATTAGCATGAATTCATCTCTGACCACAGTACCAACAGGCATTTTCGCCTGGTTTTACTCAACCGGTAATGAATTAGGATAATGCACTCTGCTAACGTTCGCTCATATTATCCCACGGGTAGTTCGTATACTTGTCAGTAGGGAAAATAAGCAGCACACTGTCACCTTACTTCATTAACTTGTGTGAAGAAAAAAAAGTTTTGCATGATAATTTGCATTTCTTGCATTATTCCCATTGTGAATACCAAACTGTCCATTAAATGATGCAATTAGGTCCTCGGAGTGTGGTTGTAATCTGTTTTTGTGCTTTTGATTTAATGTACTTGTAAATGCTCCCTAGAAATACCCTTCAAATGTCTTGTTGGATCAGGCTGATTTGATCCACAGCGGTGCCCCTTCACTCTCCTTTATGTGTGAGGAAACAGACAAGCTCTCTCTTCACATGTTGATAACTGTTACTGTCATTTGAATAAATCTTTTGTTACTAAATGATTAACTACTGGTGTGTGGGAATGTCAGTGACAGGAAATAAGTCAAAAATATGACAACACACAAGAACCAGACAATATATACAAAACATTAACCGATTCCTAAGGCATGTCGCAGTACCATCTGCTACAATTTGTTTTAATGTAATTTTACTAAAAACAGAAAAAAACATTCTTTTGTACATATCTATGTACATTATTGTAAATGAATTTTGAACATGTGTTCAGTGTTTCCAGCACTGCTGTTGTGTCCAAAACAGTTGAAAATGTCATTAAATTAAACACTGGGATGCTGTCCATAGAAGCTAAGCTGTAATGGGATTTTGGGTGCTGGTTTGCATTATTGCTATCGACATTAAGGACACTGTTGTGTACTTCAACGTTGCTGTTCAGCACTTTTGAAAGATTAGAATGGTTAACCCAGAAATGCTACAAAGTAGCATTAGCTCTGTACATAAAAGTCTGTATTTACAGCTCTAGTAATTGGCGTGGTTTTGTAAACCGTTCAACAAAGCAGTACAAAGTCAACGCTATTTGGAGGTGTATTTGTTTGTAAATTGTCCATCTATGTTATTTACACAATAATATTCTTAATCCTGGATAGCAGGGCTTCTTAAATCTATGATTTTTCTATGAGCGTGGAAGTAAGATCACCCTTCGGACACTTATGGGTATGTATGTATCAGCGCTTAGGACCGGAAAACCTCATGGCCAACACCAATTAAGAACAAATCATGTTTTCTGGTATTTATGGGTATCTAATCCTTGCTTGTGCTAGTTCCTTTGTAACGTGTGGTTTTGTGCATTCTCCAAGCTTGCTGGAAGGCTGCGCGCTTAAACCTTCCCACGCTGTACTTGTTATCACTGCTGTTAACCAAAGCTTTGCTAAGTAGTGTTGAATTCATCATCCCGTTTGTGTAATGATACTATGGTTAATAAAGAGATATTTTTTGCACTTTTGATGTCATTGAATATATTTATACTCGCTAGTCATTTTATTACGGACACCATTAATCCTGGGATGGCCTGCTCTGGCTTTCAGAACAGCTTGTACTCGTCTTGGTGTGGACTCAACAAGGTGCGAGAAGCATTGTTTCGACATTTTTGGCTCATGTTGACACGATCACGTCATGTAATTACCGTGACTCTCCTGTTCCTCCACATCCCAAATGTGTTCTGTTGGATTCAGATCTGGTTATGGGGGAGGCCATTTAATTACCCCGAACCCTTTGGCACATTCCTAGAACCAGTTTGACTCATGCTTTGTGACATGATTGTATGAGCTTGTTTTCAAGATTCAAGTTGTATTTGTACACTGGTGTAATGAAATGCTTTTCCTACCTGTAGCCCTGGACTGTGCTCAAAAAGAATACAGCTGATATGAAGAATATATCCATCCATCCATCCATCCATCCATCATCTTCCGCTGGATCCGAGGTTGGGTCGCGGGGGCAACAGTCTCAGCAGGGAAACCCAGACTTCCCTCTCCCCGGCCACTTCATCCAGCTCCTCCAGGGGAATCCCGAGGCGTTCCCAGGCCAGCCGAGAGACATAGTCCCTCCAGCATGTCCTGGGTCTTCCCCGAGGTCTCCTCCCAGTGGGACATGCCCGAAACACCTCACCAGGGAGGCGTCCAGGAGGCATCCTAATCAGATGCCCGAGCCACCTCATCTGGCTCCTCTCAATGCGGAGGAGCAGTGACTCTATTCTGAGTCTCTCCCGAATGACCGAGCTCTTCACCCTATCTCATTTCGCCAGCTTGCACTTGCGATCTCGTTCTTTCAGTCACTACCCACAGTTCGTGACCATAGGTGAGGGCAGGAACGTAGATTGACTGGTAAATTGAGAGCTTTGCCTTTTGGCTCAGATCCTTCTTCACCATGACAGACCGATGCAGCACCCGCATCACTGCTGACGCCGCACCGATCCGCCTGTCGATCTCCCGCTCCATATAAAAGCAATAATATAGATATGCAGTTTAAGTCCGAAAGTAGTAAAATGAGGAATGTCTGAAACAGTGTGGTGACAGTATAAAGCATGTTTCATGTTACCTCTAACGCAGGACTATTCAAATCACGGTCCTCCAAGTCCGAGTCCTGCTGATTTTCCAGCCTTCCTTTACCTGTGAGTCAGGTGTGAAGCCTCTGGCCAATCAGAATCAGTCATTATTAAACTAACTACCTGGGAGAACTGAAAACAAGGCCTGGATTTGGAATCGAGGGGCGTATATAAGGAGCCCTGCTTTAAAGAGTTCTCATGTAGTAATCGGACAGCCTGCGAGAAGAATCTTGATCTAAGTCTCTTGGTATCGACCTTCCTGTTGCATTAGCACTTGATAGCATAGTAGGTGTTTGTCTCTACATTGTCTCCTGGAGAGAGACTATCAATCTGTTCATTCATTTTTGAATATTGCTGCTCCCGCTATTAGTTGCCTGCCTAAGGATCTGAGTGGTCCGGGCCTGAGGACTGCAATATATCCTTCTGGGACCCTAAGCATGCACTTACTTCTGCCCGTTCTTCCATTCTCTGACCCTGCAGCCCCATATCTATTGGATACTGATGCCAGCAACACTGGGATTGGAACCGTCCTCTCCCAAGGGGAAGAGAGCAAGTGATCGTGTACCTCAAAGTCCACGTCAGAGTGGGCAGAGGAGCATGCAAATGCTGGACCAGAATCTGGCCACCAGAGCGACCAGGCTGGGGACTCATGGGAGTTTTACTTGCAGAAAAATGTCCTGAGGGCAGAAGGAAAAAATGATTGGTTGAGAGAGACAAACAATACATACAACTGGAAGGGATAGAATAATCGCATGCGTACATGGTACGGAAAGACAATAAGTGCAAAATGGCAAAAAGACACAGGTGAATGTAGTAAATTACAGACAGTAGGTTTCCAGCTGGCTGGTTTCAGAGCTGCTGGATGTGTTGAACAGCCAGAGAAGAAGCTACAGTGGAACATGTGTGGGCCATGGATTTTCACCTGGGGGGGATACGTCTGTGGAGAGACGTGCATCTCATCAGCTTAGACTCTCCTTCTCTCTAAATCTTTACCTTAGTTATTATTCTGTATACTAGAGCTGGATCAATGATACAAAATCTAAATACTTAAAAGTTGTGAACTTTTCGAAGACATTACAAAACAATGCAACAATTCTTTCAATTCATTCAGGCTTGTGGCATTTCACCCATTATTACTGCTCCACGTGGTTTGTCTTGTTTTCTTTCGCATCGAAGCCGAAATATTTGCAGATCGGTACGTAACTCCCCGACTTAAAACCGACTGTGACACATCTGCAAAGCAGCTAGAGTTCAGACATAGAAATCCATGGTTCCTGCTTGACATGCTAGACGCATGGATTACGCGCTGCAAACCGGTTAGATCGGCGCAATCCAATCATGCGCAGCTACAACCAGCACCGCGTAAAGTTACTACTTCTCATTGGATCCGTGTCTAATCCGGCACTTCCTGACATTTTCGTCTTGTTTCTATTCGCTGACAAAAGTGTCAGTACATTATCTCATAGTTAGTGGCTTTCCGAATAGTTATTATAGTAGAACATACTAAAAGTGCACGGACTCTCTCGTAATACCAGCGCCGGTCAATAAAATTTCTATCATCTAAGAGAAATGTGCATTTTTCATTCCTTTGGCTCTTCCGTGATGTTTCTTGCGAAACTAACTGCAGTGATTGTTATAATAACAGCGTTCCTTTGGAGGGACACATTTGATCCAGGTGAGTTTTTTTCTTTATTTTTTCTTTTTAATTTTTATGAACTGTACAATATTTAATGCACAACAATATAGAACAATAAATAACGTTTACATTATTTCCATGGATCACGAAAGGAGAGGCGCCTTATGATATGAATAAACCTATATGTTACATTGCCTTTCAACGCCTTTCACGTGTACTATTTTAAACAACCAGTATATGCTGTAACACATAAGCACATAAGCTATACATTTTCTAAAAAACAGTTGGATGTTCTTCCATATTTTCCGGTCCCCCTGCCCCCCTCCCCCGTCGAAGAACATGCAATCTGCCAAGTCGCCAGTCAGACAGTACGTACATTACATGCATACAGCTATCAGAAGCCAACTAAGTTTAATGCAACTAAGCTGCCAATAGATGCCTAGTTATACGTGTGAGTAGTATTAGAGCAAGAGCTATACATGGCAGGAACATCGCATCATAATAATTAACATCAAATTGCAACACTAAGAGCACTAAGAGATCATGAGAGATTGTAGAGAAAAGCCAGTACAGATGTTCCTGGATCAGATGGATCTTGAAGGTTAAGAGGGAATCTGATGACTGGGTGTACAGTACTGTGCAAAAGTCTTAGGCAGTCAAAGAAAATGCTTAAGGCTGTATATTTTAGTAGTAATTGCAAGTTTGCTCAGAAAACAGCACAATTTAATATAACATATGCAAATCTGAAGTAACACAATAAACAAGAATTTCATCTGTTTTCTAAAACGTTGCTGATATCTTGTTGGAGGGCTAAATAACCTGCGTTTTGTTTCCTAATCCTCTGTTCAGGGGCACCTCAGCCATTTAATGTATTTGCTAAATTTCTCAACCAGCTCTAATAATTCATTTGATTTGTTAAATAACTCAATGGGGTATTGATTAGCCAAACATGGTGGGGTTGTGGTTGAGTAAAAAAAAAAACCATGGTTTGGACAATTGCTGCAAATACTGCGGTGATTTTAGGAGAGGTTTTGAAACGGCTGAGCTGTCACACTTAGACAGACTTAAGATCAAGTTGAAGATCAGTTAAACATCATTTTGCTTCACTGCCTAAGACTGTTACATAGTACTGTAGTTTGGTAGCTTATTCCACCACTGGAGGACCCCACACAAGAACCTTTTAGAGTAAGACCTTCCACGTGGTGGATGGATCACCAGGCAGGGCTGGCTATCTAACCAAGTACGGGGTGATGTGATATAGGTGTTGATAAGCTTCTTGATGGAGATGAGTGCCGTCCCATTAATGACAAGGGCTTGAACCTGATATGCAGCCCAACAGGGAGCCAATGTAGAGAGACAAGGATGGGGGTCTTGTGAGAACATTTCGGCTAATGAAAAGGAGGAAGCTGCAGCATACATTGCCCAGGCACTGTCTAGAAAAGGCTTTCTGTCAGAGCCCAGTCAAACACAAGACTTGCAATAGAAGCCTCCCAGGGGCGAGTATTCATTTAAAATGTGTAGAATGGCTTTGAGTAGAGTTTATAAAAAGGCGATAAGAAGTCAGGATGCTTGGACTTTGTCAATGTAGGATGGTTCCAGCTTGACTTTGTGGTCTGTAATGGACGCAGGGCATGGTGCAGGCGAGAAAGGTGATGGTCCACTTACGGCTCCAGACAAAGGGGCTTATTAAACAAGCAGAACACACTTCAGAAGGCACAAAATAAAGGGGACTGCAAAGGATCAAAAGGCAAAAGGGGAAAACAAGAACTAACTTAAAGACACCATAGAATGATACAAGAAGGGAGCAGGACACAGCAATTGGACAGAGCAACACAGAGTAAACCTTTACAGATAAACATAACATGACTCACTGGAGAATTAAGCAGGAGCAGGAACTTAAATACACATAAGACTAACAAGACAATGCAGGACAAGTGAGAACAATACCCAAATAACCAATCAAAGCACAGGACAATGAGCAACAGGTGGAGCTAATTAGCAGAACTAGAAAGCTTTAGACATCAAAACAAGGATAAAAATCAGACACTAGTACTACAATGCAAATCAACTCAATGCGGAACAAAATGGAGCAAAACAAAAGTAAGAACAGAACACAAAAAAGGGCAAACCGATGACTGAGGAAGAAATAGGATACACACACTGGGGAAACAGAAACTGATGGCATCCGGTCAGCCTTGAACCCCTGACCAACAGTCCAAGCCACACGTTCAACCTACTGAAGGATGCAGTGCTCTGGGGAATAGGCAAAATACATTAGAGACAAGCATGATGACAGAGGAAGGAACAGGATCTCTAGCAACACCTGCTGGCCAAGGAGGGAAGAGACATGAAGGGCAGGGATAGATGTGCGCTGACCCTGACAGTGGTCTAATGTATGCCTCGGTTTTTTTGCTTAAAATTAGTAGCCCTCTATGCAGCAAAAATGCAACACTGTCAATGACGGCAAGAAGATGAATACGGCAGCAGCAACATGTCGTGAACAAGGTTCACATCATTGTTAAAAGTGAAGGAAATGGCTGTGGGTCAGAGGAAAGGGAACTGCTGCTGCACAGTGTGTTTTGGCCCTTTAAATAAAACATAAACCCTGGCGACCTGCGATATGACTGAAATGATGGTCCACAAAGCACTGCTGATAACAGTGTGTTCCAAGCAGTGTTACAGGATTGTAGGCACTAATCCCAACCAATTTATTTCTTGTTATTGGTCCAGTTAGTTCTCAGTTGAAACTACAACTGTATTATGGTTTTAATCTTTTCAGTTTTACATATTTACAGAGGATGCTGATATTTGTGCCAAGTAGTTTAATTTCTGTATGAGACAAATAATAAATAATTGAACTGAATATTGATAAGTATTTTTTTTTATGGAACAGTGAGATAAATGAAACACCTTTGGCCAAAAGTGACTGACTGCTTACATGACATCTAAGAGGTTATAAAGGGCCTGTCATTTTACTCTTGCTTTTGTTATTGAAGTCTCTATTCTTATCTGCAGTTACAGACCTTTGTGATCATCTATGTGCTGAGCTTCCTGTGGTCTTTGTGCTGTAGGACTTGCAGTCTAGGTTAAATATTGAGCTAATTTTATGGTCTGCCTTTAAACGATTAGATGCTGTATAAATGCCCAGCCTTGAAAAAAAGGCCAAGCTTGGCACCCAGCTCTCGAGATATGTTTTGGTTTTCGGTAAAGTTATGAGACTCATCTTGGGCACTCGCTTCCATAAATGGGCGGGGTCTCCAATAAGAGAGGAAATGTACAAACATTCATTTTTAGTACTATAAAAGAAGCTTATTTCCTGAAAATTATTCATCTTTGGCCTAAAGTGTTATGGCACAAGTCTCCAACTCCAGTCCTGCAGAAGCCCAGTCCTGCACAGCTTAGTTCACTCCCTGATCCTCCACACCTGATTTAGCTCCAGAAATGGGTGGTAATTATCAGAGAAGTAGAACCAGGTGTGTTAAATGAGGGGGGAACCCAAACATGTGCAGCGCTGGGACTCGCCAGGACTGTGTTAAGGGTTGGAAGATGAATCAGTGGATAGAGTCATGAACTGTGATATACAGCCACTTTGAATAGTGGGGCAGACAACATTTGAAGCATCGGGTACCATATTAATTATCAGAGGTGGTTACTTAAGATGTTACTTGCACAGGGTTTTCAGAAACAAATGCAGAATGATGCTTACAATTGTATTAGAGATAAGATGTTATTGTATTGCTCCTCTTAAATTGGATTGACAGGTGTTGTTCTTGACAGAGTCCCTTAGGGGGGCCCGGGTGCTGGTGACAGGTTCTAGTACAGGCCTTGGGGAGCAGATAGCCTACCACTATGCCCGGTTTGGCGCCCAGGTCGTCGTCACGGCAAGAAGAGAGAGTGTCTTGCAGAAGGTCTGTGAGGTTTCTTGCTATATGCATTCTATATATAGAGTCTTCATTCAAACTGATTGCACTGTTTAGGATCTTCTAAATGGACTCCCTCTTTTGATGCAGGTTAGCCAGAAGTGTCTGGAGCTGGGAGCTCAGAGAGCGTTGTATGTGTCGGGTGACATGGCAGACGCTTCAGATCCCGGCAGAGTGCTCAGATTTGCTCTCGACCAGCTAGGCAAGTGACTGGCCTGTATGGCTCTGCAGTCTGCTCGATGTGTGGTCTGACTAAAATGCAACCAAACCGGTTTGTTTTGTTCTCACAGGGGGCCTTGATTACCTTGTGCTGAACCACATTGGACCCTCACCTTTCGCTATGTGGGATGGCGACGTAGAACATGCCCGCTGGCTTATGCAGGTAACTTCGGAGCTGATCTACACGTTTCTCCAGCTCTGATCCAATTCAGTACAATGTTAAAATTTAATAACGGTAAGCTTGATTCCTGTCCTAGGCTCTCTGTGTGTGGAGTTTGCATGTTTGCCCTGTGTCTGCTTTCTTTGGACATTTCGCCATGAGGTTTAGCTGAATCGCTGCCATGAATTGCTCATAGCTTGGGTGTGCCTTGAGATGGACAGATATTGAGTTTCCTGCCTCGGGATTCCCTAGAAAGGGTCCAGGCTCAACACAATGCTGTACTGGATTAGTGACCAGGGCCACCGTAAAGGGGGGGTGGGGGGGGGGGGAGTTAGGATGATTCCATGGGCCCCTGACTTATAGGGCCCCTAAAAATTTTCAAACGTAATTTGATTGGTCTGGGTTAAGGGCTCAAAATGATATACTTTCATGTGCCCGAAAATCTCTAGTAGCAGCCCTGTTAGTGACAATGGAAAATCGATATATGTATTATATAGGTGTATTATTAAAGGGTCTTTATTGTTGTATAATTCATATTCTTTGCTTTGGAAGGTGAACTTTCTCAGCTATATAGAGATGGCTGCTAAGGCGATGCCTTACTTGGAGGACAGCCGAGGATCCATCATTGTTGTGTCTTCATTATTGGGTGAGAACCCATCCTGAGGCACCAGGACCCTCTGCCTATCATCTTAGTGCACCGCCTCACTCAGATCTCCATGCCTGTCCTCGCTATACATCATCACCAACATGTACTCTGCTCCCGTAGGGAAGATGACCACTCCTTTCTCTGCGCCTTACTCTGCCACCAAGTCTGCACTGAACGGCTTCTTCGGCACGCTGCAGCACGAGCTGTCCATGCAGAAGAGCAATGTGTCCGTAACTATCAGCATCCTGGCTCTGATTGACACAGAGTCTGCCATGGAGAAGATCAGGTGACAGCCATGAAGTGGCGCTTAATCTTCGGGCTCACAGCCAGTGTGTCGGTGCACTTTGGGTTCAGCTTGGGCTTGGTGAAGTCAACATGGCATTGTGGTATTGGGCCATTCTTATGTTAACATCTCCCCCACTCATGTCTTCTAGAGGACACTCAAACGCGGTGCCTTTCCCTGCCACTGAAGCCGCCCTACACGTCATCAAGGCTGGACAGGCACGTCAGCAGGAGTCCTTCTACCCATTTTACACCTACTGTCTCTGCCTCATCCGAGATTGGTTCCCTTACTTCCGTGATCTCGTCATCCGGAGCTCCTTCTACTAGAATCTGGGGGATGAGGATGCTTGAACCAGAGTGTGTGTTTGTTTGACTGGATGTGGAACAGCTGTCATTGAGGTTTGTGAAGACTGTGCTGGAACAAGGTAGACAGAGAGGAGAGAGTATCCCCCCCCCCCAGGCTGATACCAGGGAAAGTGATTACAAATTGTGCTCCATCAAATTCATAGACAAATGTTGGGGGGGGGGGGGGGATCTAGAAACATCTGTGTTTCTGTGTAATTAGCATATTACAATACACTGTTATAGACATTTTTTCTAATTAAAAAAACTGAAAGTGAAAGAGAATAATGGGTGACAATCTGCTTCTCGACTTGCTATGTAGCAAATGCATGTGCAGATGTTATCAGAGTCTTGGCCTTCAGTGTCACCCCCACACTCATCTCCATCCTGCTTAATTTCCATTTTTTTTCTGCTGGGTTTTGCCAAATTACAGCTTTTCTGAATCGCTAAAGCACATTTCCTCAAACCTTCCGCCCTTTTCCCAAAGCATTAAACACACAAACCTATTTTCTAACTACATTCACAAAACCCTATCTTACAAAATCAAACGATGTACTAGAACTATGCTGTCTTTCCTGAAAACCAAACTGGTTTCAGATCACACAAGTCAGACAGAACATGAACACTACTGAGTGGTTATTGGGCATGATAGCAAAAAACTGAGAACACAACTAATCAAAACTGTTGCTGGAATGTAGAGAAATGTTTGCTATAGATATGCTGTCTTGCACGCTGGGTTGCAAAACTGGAATCCAACAGACTGTAATAAGAAAAAAATAATTGTTGAGTAAAAATGCTTCTATGCAATTATATGTATAGCAGTATGTTATATTAGTGAATTTTAGCATTCGGAAAAGGACAACGTTAAAAAAATCCGAATAAAAAACACATTACAGTAAAATGTTGCACGACTATCAAGCCCGATTCAAGGAAAAATATTCATTCTGCCTTATCGTCAGAGGTGGAGATTTCAGGTCCAGAAAGTATAAATCCAGACCAGGATTTTGTTTCAATCAACCAGTTGAGCATAATGAGTCACAGTCACAGAGTACTCAACTGGTTGGTTGAAACAAAATCCTGGACTGGATTTGTACTTTCTGGACCTGAAATCTCATCTCTGCTTATCGTCATGTCTCAGGGCTGGGATAGGACTGAGAACTTCATTTACATCACACACTTCACTGGGGAAAGAATCCTCTGTGGTGTCCATCCATACCTTGACGTCGACATTCGACTCTCCTATGACACTGGCGCGCTCATCCAGCATGTTCGCTATGTTCCAGGCACCTGTTGGCTTTTTCACAGGTTTAGAAACATGTGAACAGTCGTGATGTTCAATCATGACTGTTGCGCCCTCAAAGTTCACCACAGTGCAAAATGTGTTTTAATGAACAAGAATATGTTTCGAGTTTTGCAGAAAAGGGCGACGCGGGTCTGCACATTGTGCCTAGGTGAACACTATTTACGGTTTTGTGGAATGAATTATTAATTTGATAACTACATTTTGGCAAGGATTATGTCCCAAGAACGCTGTTTAGTATCTTGAAAAATAGTAATATTTTAGACTGAATTGTAATACAGCTTTTGTTTGTGTGGAATCCAAAGTATGGTTTTCTAAAACATTAATAGGATTTTTAAATATGGCTTAAAATCCATATTAAATAAGGCACAGTTAGCAGGGCCGGGTCGGTTGTTTCTGGGCCACCCCAACCCCCTTTAGGGCTTTCAGAAACTAAATAAATAACTAGCTAGTACAGTCAGACAGTTGTGACTTGTTAGTTGAACACCTCAGGGGTCCGATGCAAGTAAGTGGTTTGAATGGTGTCCAGCACGGTAGCTGGCTTTGAGCTGAAATTGAGATATTACATAGTATAGTTTCACCACAAGATGGCGGTAATGAACAGGGTAGACAAAGTAACCGGTGGCTTATTGGAAGCACTGTTGCCTCATACCTCCGTGGTTGGGGCTTGAATCCTGCCTCTGCTGCTGTGTGTGTTTGTTTATATTACATTGTTGGGACCATTTTTCGGGTTCCCACAAAGATCTATGAATGCAATCAAAAAACTAAAAATACTATAAATCTTTTGCTTGGTTGCTTATGGTTAAGATTAGAGCTTAGTAAGGTTTTCCCCATAGAAATGAATGGAAAGTGCCCACAATGATATAAGTACAAGCCTGTGTGTGTTTGTTTGCATGTTATTCATGCGTGTTTCATCACACAATCCGAACATGGGCACTTTGGTATCCCAGAACTGCATGTAATGCAGGATTGGTCACTGCCGCCCAGTCCATGGTGTTCTCCAGCCTTCTTCCCTGTGCTGTCTGCCTGTCCTCTCTGTTACCCTGACCAGGGTAAGTGTTTGGAATGGAATGCATGGAACATGCTTACAAATGCATGAATTTTTCACGCCATTTGAAGCTCAGAGGGTCACTGCACTTCCTTTGAGATTCCATTTGAGTTGCAAGAAAGTACTTGAATATTCTGCAAGGTTTTTTTTATAAAATTAAAAGGCATGTAAAAAATTTAAATAAAATTAATAAAATATAAAATTAAAACGCCCGTCTCACGAGGTGGCCTCCTGGATGCTCTGCCAGCTGTCCTGAAGGAGCTCCCACAGCTTCTGAGCTCTCATTGGCCGCTCTTCCTTTAACTTCTCCAAAAAACATTTCTATTATGTTTAGGTCAGGTGATCAGGTCATGTGATGCGACACTCTATCATTCTCCTTTGTAGGCCACTTGGCGTGTCCAAACTTCTGACTCGCACTATATATATTGCATCAGGATATTGGTATAACATAACCTGGAGAATGTTCCATCCTACATTTATTACAGTTTGAATATATGCACCATATGCTTGATATATTACCATTTAGGCACTTGACAGGTTGAGTATAGACTATAGCCTGGATGTGTTACTTTCTGATGCACACAGCCTGGCATTTATTACAGTCGATGTTTTGCAGCATGACATTCCTGTATAACCAGCATCAAGGTGATTAGGATGAATGTGGTCAAAGGCTTCCAGTGTTGGCTTCACGATCAGCTAAAGATACTCTGGCTGGGACCCTTCTCCTTTACGCTTGCAGACGTTTGACCACTCAGTCACCTTAATCAGGGCGGAACCTCTGATCAGGGTGGGGTTTCAGTTCTGCGGTCCTGTTGTGCATTGGTCATGCCCCTGCCACTCTCTACCCCACTTCCACAAGGCACACAGCCTAGGGTCATGATGGCTGCTTCCCAGGGTCCACCGGGCTTATAGTCCACTCTCACATCATCACAGCTAAACATAGCAGGACGCTCCACCAATAGGATTTATACCATGTGCATACAAACCACACATGGACGACTGCTTGAGTATGTACCCACAAACAGGAAAGCAGGCATGCAAATACACACATGGGAGACTGCATGAGTATGCACTGACATGCAGGGAAGCAGGCATGCAAATGCACACATGTGTGACTGCAGGAGTAGGTATATAACCTCACACAGGAGAGCAGGCATGCAAATACACACATGTGTGACTGCAGCAGTATGTATATAACCTCACACAGGAGAGCAGGCATGCAAATACACACATGTGTGACTGCAGCAGTATGTATATAACCTCACACAGGAGAGCAGGCATACAAATACACACATTCTCCACAGAGGGGCAGTTTTTCCTTTCCAAAGACAAGTAAAGCCTTTCTGTCTGTATCCAACTAAGGGTGTGGACTGGGAGCTATTCATTCTCTTTCGATGCTCTATGTGCCCCTTTTGAATTGATTTGGCAGTTTGTAACCACTTGTGTGACAGAATCACGGAGAAGAGCTGAACAAAGGGATAATTTACAGGACTGTTTTGAAAGAGCTTCAATTATTTCTGTCATCGTGCATTTGCTGGTTTTGTGGTGCTGCAAAGCATCCCTCGACGTCTCTTCTAAGCTGGGAAGGGCGATATATAGTCATTGCTACTACAGTAACACTCACTGGTTGTGATTAAAAATGCTCTCTACATTTTACCAGTACATCTGGTTTATTGTCATTGTTATGCACTGGAGAGACTGCACTGTGTTTGGATCAACTAAACCAATTCCTAACTAATTCCTCTTTTTAAAAAGCCAACTGGGCAACTCCATGAAAAGTTCCATTTGATGTCACATCCATAACACCAATAAAATGCTGTGTATTTCTACCAAGTAAATTTATATATTAATATTCAGGATTTAAGGACATTCAACCCAAGAGGTTACATGAAAAGAGATGCAGATTGACTCATTGGTATTAAGCTTGTTCATGCTCTGAAGTATTTTGTTTGCCAATACGAGTCTAAATGTCACATCCATAAGGATAGAGTTGCCAATTTATTAAGTGAGGCAGCAGTCTGGTGAAAGAATGATAAGGTTTGAAATGTAAGTGTTTACCGTGACTTTTCTTAAAGGTACAGTACCAAGAAAGCTAATTTAGGTTCAAACAGAATCAGGAATCACTGAATTGGCCATGTGCTATGAATTTGTTTTGGCGATATTGGTGCTTGCATTCACAGACGACATATAAATGAACAAACATAGGGGGGCGGCATGGTGGTGCAGTAGTTAGCACTATTGCCTCACACCTCTGGGACCCGGGTTCGAGTCTCCGCCTGGGTCACATGTGTGTGGAGTTTGCATGTTCTCCCCATGTCGTCGTGGGGTTTCCTCCAGGTACTCCGGTTTCCCCCCACAGTCCAAAAACATGCTGAGGCTAATTGGAGATGCTAAAATTACCAATAGGTGTGCATGTGAGAGTGAATGGTGTGTGAGTGTGCCCTGCGATGGGCTGGCCCCCCATCCTGGGTTGTTCCCTGCCTCGTGCCCATTGCTTCCGGGATAGGCTCCAGACCCCCCCGCGACCCAGTAGGATAAGCGGTTTGGAAAATGGATGGATGGATGGAACAAACATAGAATGAGTAGAAATAGTTGAATAAAACAAGGCAGTGCCCAGGTGTAGTAAAAGTGCGGTAAATCATGACGTGTCCGTGGGATTGGCGAGTCAGGCGTAGGGATGCACGGCCTTTTCCGTTGTCCTTGATGAACAGAGTGTGTGGCCTGTGCACCGCGCCAACCCCGGAGCTGCTGACAGTTATGGTGTTTGGCTTAATACCAAAGGCCTGTGAGGAATTACAGCCCCCCCCCCCCCTCACCGTGCACCCCATCCCTTATTCTGTGTCCAACATGCTGCTTTTACAGCTCAGCGCACATTCAAAGGGTGATATTAAGAGGGTGCTGACTTCTGGGGGGGCAGGGGTGAAACCACGGACTTCACCGGCTCCGCTGGGTGCCGTTTCCCCGGGGGATGGGCTCCCGTAACCACGGTGACAGCCCGCAACATCATGCTCGGCTTAGCATAATCTGCAGAATAGAACGTATTAGCATTTTATTTCTTATCAAGCTTTTCAACAGTAAAACTGGTGCAACAGAGGCAGTCCACAGGTTACGAATGAGATTATGTCTGTCTTTAAGTGGAGTTTGTGGGTAAGTACAAAGAATAATAATAATAATCGCAATTATAATAATACAATAATAATAAAAGTAGCCACATAGTACTGTACATTATTACGTTACTGCGCGTTATTACATTCCATTGTATTTAACTAGAATTTTTTATATAAAAGGCTCTATGGCAGTCCGTTTGTAAGTACGAGTTGTCCATTTGTCAGATGTTCTTACCGCAGGGCTGCCTGCATCCGCTGACTGCTGTTTTAGTCTGGAAGGCTCATTTCACCTATATTCTGCTCTTTAAAGTCATATGTTCTCTCTTTGTGAGGAATCACCCATCGAAATGGAGTCACCATCTCTATCATCTCATTGCACACCTTATTGTCATTGTTCCTTTTCATCCCCCCAGTGTCCTGTAGTAACTGACAGGCTTTTGGCAGAAAGGGAGGCTGACTGAGACAAGCATTTATCCTGATTGCTTCAGTGTGAGTGTAGTCTCTGCATGTGAAACACAAAGGCCACTGTACGCGTGCCTTTTGTGTGTGTTAACGTGATGGATTGTCACGTGCCACACAAACGCAGACACACCGTGTACAGCCCTGTCCTGCATGTAGCACACATACGCAAGCCGCAACCCACTCCTGAAGAGAAGCACCACCTTTTTCTGTTCTGTGGAAGCTAATAACTATTGCTTCTAATGTAAACACTGAAATGTTAATTCATTTGTATATTGAAAAAGAAGGGGGTGAGGTCAGTAATGGAGCAGAATCCCAAGTGGATATGGGAAGAAGGGAAGGTGAGAAACAGAGTTTAAGAGACCAGTTTGTCTTTGAGGTGCCCGGTATTAGCCAACATCACCCTCAGGGGTCCATAGGCATGCTGGGAGAAGATGATCCCTGTTTCACTCTCCACGGGGGGAAGGCATTCAGATTGTCGACAGATGAGTGAAATTAATAAAATGCATGTTTGTCTCATAGCTTTCATGTCTTAATGTGTTTTTTTTTCCAGTACACAAAAGGGTTAAATGAGGTAGAGGGCAATAAGTGTTCTGTAAGGAAACATGTTTAAATAGCAGAAAATGACTCACATTTTTTCTCAGCTACTGTTAATAAGTACTATATGTTAAAAGATCTTGAGATGGTGTGTAGTAAGAATAGTCTGTTCTTTAAGCTGAAATCCACATTTTCCGGAAGTTTGTCCTTCTAGCATGTGAAGTTGCATATGGGTGCTCAATGGTGACACCACCCCACCCGCCACCCCCCCATGGTGACCCCCCCCAGCTAGACTCATGGGGCATTGGAAACCATTATGTGTAATACATTCCCCATCTGGGAGACATTACAAATAGCCACTTTCAAAGGACACCGAAAAAAAGCACGGAAATAAAGAGATGCTAATTGTAGAGGATTCAGGAATGTTAGTATCTTTCACGCATCTTAGTCTATTCCTCCAACCCCGAGACTGACCCCCTTTCCTGAATACACACCCCCATCCCTTTCCAAACACACACACACACACAACCTCCTTCGGGCCCGGCTCTCTGCCTGGGTATTAACCACAGCATCTGGGCCTGGTGGACGCCTCTTTGGGGATTTAACATACTGCTCGATTTTAGCTTTAGTCTGTCTGCTGAAACATCTGGCAGGCCTTCTGCTTCCCTCATTAAGCACCGATCTGGGACTCTCCATACAACCTGAAGTTGTACAGCTGCATTGGAAAACAGACAGGAAGTGGACATTTTAGCCTATTATTTTTTAACAGGAAATAGCATAAGTTTAGAGGATTTACGGAATGATTAAGGTCTCCAGTTTTATAACTTAATGACAATGATGTTCTGTTCATTTAACTGCAAAGATGCATCTACAATACAGACAAATGATAGAGTTGATGATTATATGAGCCAGTGCAGGACTTTCCTATCCTGACATAGAGTGACTTTTACACGCGTCTTGCTTGTGAGATATTCTGGCTGGTTTGGTACAGTGACCAGCTGACCTCCATTCTTCCTGGCACATTGCGGAAATTGCCTCTTGGGGGGTTCATCTGGCCTCATCCATCAGCGCCCCACCCCCAAACTCCTGCCATGGGGAGCATCCCCCTCATGCCAAATCTGGCATAGCCAGAACAACAGGAGCCAAAATAAACTGAATGCGACCTTTACATGGCAAGGGGTGGTATTCTGCTTGCAGAAAAGCCCATTGTACTTTATCTTGAAGAATTCACCTTCTTTGATATCAGGTAATTAGATAGAGAAAATTCCTTTATGCTGAATTTTTGGACTGTGAAAATGTGTCTTTAGCAAATAAATATATTTAAATAAACAATATTTAATATAAATTAATATTATTGGGTAACGCTTTACGTTAACTGCACTTTCATAATGCATTCATAATGTATTCATTGAACATTTATAAGTACACCTTAATATCCTAACGCACCTTAACAGCTTTATTATACATTAAAAACAAACTTTAAAATCATATAATTATATAATGTTTGTTATTAATGTTTATTAAAGCTTATTAATGTTCTATGAATGCATAATGAATGAATTATGAAGGTGCAGTTATTGTAATGTACCGTAAAGCATTACCTACTACTGTCATTGGGCAATGAATTGGCTGTTTAAATGTAGTCAGCAAACATTTTGTTGTCTAAACACAGGAATTTAAGTGGTTCAAACCAAAATGCTCCACTGATTTATTAACAAGGTGGACATCTCTAAGGTTCATAGCTGTGGCTAAGTACCCGCACGTTCATGGGACCATTCAGATGACATTCGGTAGAACGTGAGCCTGGCTTCCGCATCTTCATCTTGAGTCTCCTTGTCAGCTATATTTAACTCAGTCTGTCTCAGTTCGATCCACATGGGTTTTTTACCCAGTTCTGGAGAGCGGCAGGCATGGAGACCGAAGCAGCACTCTGACAGGTGTTTGCTTTGGCACCGGGCTGCCCCGTAAGGAAGCTGCAGCCAAATGCTGAGCTGTGGCCTTGAAAGAGGCCTTCAGCCTGGGATCTAGCAGCTGAGAGCTGGCTCCCATCCAGAGGGGGCTGCCGGGCAGGACAAACATCACACAAGTGTGACCTCATGGAGCTCACACATGGTCAAACGGCCATTGAAATCGCTAAACCTTTAGCATCACGTGGCCAAATTTGGCCTAGTGGTCAAAGCTGCTAAAACCGTAAACGTCATGTGAGTCATTGTGCCGAAGCCATTCGTTCTCAGTTTTTATTTGGGGCAGGTATGTAGCGTGTCCGGGGTGGGGATTACCTTGGCACAAAATCCAAGCCACCCTCCCATTGAATCATGAAAGTGATTTGAAGTTCTACCTCATCATGTTGCCATAGCAACACATCCAACATCTTAACCATGCTGTGTGGCAGACTTACTTATATTAAGCTGGCTGGGAGGTTTGTCGTGTTTAACTCTGGCCAGTGAAATAGCCACAATTTGTTTGCGATTTGGTATATGAGGCAATGCGCTCACTCAAACACATCTCTAGAACAATAGGAGCGTTAAGTCTCTCTTACAGAGCCTCATAGTGATATAGGTTCGGTAGGCAGATAGGAATGATATCCATCTCTTTTACATACCCGCTTCTCATATTCAGCGTCACAGGGTTCCAAAGTCAACCACAGAGACTACAGGCACAAGGTGGGGAACAAACCCAGGATGGGGCGTCAACCCACCACAGGGCATTTGGTAGCTCCAATTAACCTCAGTATGTTTTTGTACCGTGGGGGGTAACCCCACAACAACACATGGAGAAGATGAAAACACACGTGGAACACGTGGCAGAGATTTGAATCCAGGTCCCAGAGGTGTGAGGCGACAGTACGTACCACTGCACCACCATGGCAATAAAGGGAGGATGCATCTTATTAAATTACTCGTCATTTAACTAAAATATGTTGCACTGAATGTGGCACAGATTCTTTGTGTAGGGCTACAATGTTTGGGCAGCAGAACCTTTCTCTGTGCTGTGAGCAATACCGAGGATCTCTGTGAAGCTGTCAGTCTGCATTGCTCTATGAAAGATATATGCCGCGTCCTTTATTTCAATCCATTTCTGCTTGTGCTTTATGATTTATTTCCATCCTTGCTTACCACTTCTATTTTTTGCCCTGCTAAATTTCCTTTATTATTAGTTTTTAAAAAATCCCATGGCAATGTGTGGAAAATATCATTTGAAGAATGCTCCTGGAAATAGGAATAATTTATTGACTTCTACATTGTATTGCAGGTGCACAAATAAAGGAGACTCGTAAGTAATTGCTAGCGATACTTGTCAGACACACACAGCGTCAGGGCTGTAATGTTGCTGGTGCCTCTGACAATGGGATTACATTTCCAGTGACAGAAAAGCACGAATTACTTTATCCTGACTGACTGCCAACGTAGGATCTGAAATGAGTATTTTAAGTAATTGTTAATATGCATTTTTATAAATGGGTTATCATATACTGTACACATACAATACAGCTATACTAATAAGCCTGAAATACAGTAAACCGTGGGATAGAAAGTTCGAATGGCGTATAGCAGATTTAGATATGCATGGGAATTATTGCCAATCTTCTTCAACGTTTCCATGGCAGTTTAATATCTACTAGTTAAAATTTCTTTCTTGCTTGTTCTATCACGTAAGCGATGGCTTGTTTGCACTGAAATATACAGCACATTCACTCAGTGTTCCGCTAGTTCATTCTTTTATACTTAAATTGGAGCACATGCATACAGTACCCAGTATGGCATATAACTGTATTAATCTATGCAGATCTGCTTTCCACAACACTGATAATCCCAGTCTTACTAAGTCCTGAGTTTGCCAATTTTTCCTGAATTTGTTTAGGGACTTGTGACATATGGGTCCTTGTATATTGATATTGTTGTTATATTATGGGGTTTTGGGTTAAGTGTGGAGATCTTTCTTTATATGACAGCTCACACTAGCAGAGGCACGTTAACATGGTCAGAGGCCCCTGGGCTTTCTGAGTTTTCGTCGGACCCCCTACTATTTTCTACAGTGGTGTAACAAAGGAGATCGAAGCAAATGCAGAGACGGTTATAAATATTCCGCCAGATTTTTTGGAGCAACCGGCATTATCTGATTTCTTTCAGCTCTTAGGTTTTTCGTTTGGCAGCTCCGCCGTCGACGCTTCACAACCTGGACATCGATCTGATCAGATCACTAATCAGTCAACCAACCACCAGGCAAAAACTCTAAGTCACTTACTGGCACATAACAATACTGAAATATGTTATTACACAAGGTTGGTTGAGGCCCCTGGACTTTAGCCTGGGTAAACCCATGCATTAAGGTGCATCTGTACTCTGGTGTACTGTGAGAATTTCGGGGAATCCAACCTCCACTTGTGCCCCCTTTAGCCACGCCTCTGTGGCCCCTGGTTCGACCCCAGCAGAGGTAAGACAGCACCACAATTGGAACTCCCAGAGAGAGGATATGGAACAAATTAGTATTGTAATGCAGAGACTCGAGCCTGCAGGGCAGGGATTCATATGCACCCCCACCCCTGCATTTACGCCCCCCCCCCCCCCCCACCGGGTCTCAAGCCACTCCAGACAAAGTGGAGTGATAATACATTTCTTGTATTAATTTGATGAGGCTGCTTGTTTTGTAGTAATAACCTTCATTCATTCTCTTGATATGGGAAAAACATGTTTCTTTTTCTTTTCCATTTTTCATTCCAGTGTTGCGGCTGAACCCAGATAAGTCAACATTAATGTTTAATGTGCTCGTGCCTGATTTTGACAACACAGAGGAGAACCTCAGATCTGTATGCTGATGATGACACTTTAATTTATTAACTATACCAGACTTCTAAGTCATACAGCTGTGGATTTATTGACTCCGCCGGGATTTTACTTCCTTTGTTAACATAATACATATTAACACACTTCATTTAATGCCTTCTGCTTCCTCCACTCACCCGGGCATAACTAGACTACATCACATCACTTTCTTGTATCTGCCATATCACCATGTTCCGCACCCGACGCTTTCATTGCAACTGTTTCTATTGAACTTTAAATCTCATCTCCCATAACTGTTTTTTTTAAATGTCCTGTCTAATTGTCCTGTATGTTTTGCACTGTTTCTACAGTTTGCACTATGGAATTGCACTTTATTTAAAGTATCTGATATATACGTAATGCCCTCCCCTCTGTACAGCCCTCGTCTTGCTTCTTGTTCCACCACGATGTTTCACTAATACACTGTTTTTGTATCACTTTTTAGTCTGACTTTTCACAGTCCAGAAGTGTAGCAGGTTCCAGAAGTTCCCAAAAGATTTTTTTTTTGCCCTCATAATAAAATACGTATAATAAAAATGTACAAATGTTCTTTTTTTCTTTTGAGATTTCAGTGCACGAATGTTTGACTGTGGAATTTCAGCAGATCCATTTGAAAAATTGCACACAGCGTTTAAAACAACAAGAAGTGATGATCGCTTGGGGAAAACAAACAGGGCCGAATGGGTTTGGAGACTGAGACCCTGGGGGGATGGGATACGTATGTGTGTGTGTGTGTGTGTGTGTGGGGGGGGGCATGTGATTCCCTTTTGTTCCACCATGTGTGCCCCCCCCCCCCCCACCCGCCTTTCCTGTTTTAGGAGAAACTTATTCGCTAACAAGGCTAATTAACTGTTATTAGTGATCATACTCACCGGTGGTGCAGTAATAGGAAGCGGAGGAAGGTTCAAAATAACAAAAGGAGAAAAGTCATTGGAAGTAAATTGGGGATAAATTGCAGTAAATTAGCTGGAAATGCTTCAAAGCAATTTGAAGGCGTCTACAGTGTATATTCTCAAAATATCATTATTTATTTCTCAGAGAAACATTTCCATGTGAAATCTATTATTTCGCCATACAGTATTGATGAATGGAGATGCCCACATTCAGAACAGCTAGAATAGCCTTTAATCATGAAAAAAGTGCAATAACAAGGCTAATGAAAAGAGGTGTTATTGTTACTATATGCATACAAACACACATGCAGTATGTACATATATGGTATGTATATAAACAGGACTGACATGTGACCTTTGCCTGGGGCTCCAGCCTTTTCCACAGGAATTCCCACCAAATGGTGGCGACCGAGTGCATCTTACTCGGAAAAACTGATTTCTACTTCTGATTTCTATCATTCTTTCCTTTTTTTAAAAGAAAGACAAATGGTGGACGTGAATGAAAGCAACAAAACTCAGATTTAAAAGTTCTTTACAATAATCATATTTAAAAAAATGTGGCTGTAATGAAGTGTTTAAATAAAATGAGGTTAATTAGTGGCTCTGAAATGCACTTTTGACTAGCGACGGGAAACTGATGAAGGGATCAGACGCGACGTCACTCGGCCCTGACAGTCCATTTCTGCCACGAATATTCTCAGTTACGCATCACCCAGCATCCTCTGTGGCAGCACATGTGTACGCATCATTACGGACAACAGTTCGTCTTTTGACGTTTGGTCTTTTAATGTTTCTTTTCAGTTCCTCTCACCTGCATTCTCTCACCATGTTTGTTGTACATGAGTTTTACTTTATTTCTGCTGTACTGAAAGCCTCACCAACTCTCCCCGATGTTCGTCATTTTAATGAATCTTATCAGCACTTTTCTCTTCATTGTTGTGTAGTCAATGGTTTCCAAGGTCACAGATACATTGGTCATGATCTTTTATCCAAGTGACTGTTCCCTACACAACCACACAACTGTATGATTCACTATTTGTATGAATAGGATCATAAAGTAACACGCATTAGATTTTGTCATGGTAATGAGGTAAGAGGAAAAGTGCTTCATCCCTGCCAGCTCACATTCTCAGTGTGTGGCAGGTTTGATCCCGAAAGCCCCACATTCTGATGCTAAGGACCCACGGGCTGAGTAAACATGGCATGTGGGGGGTTTGGGTTTTGGGGGGAGGGGTGTGAATTGTGCCCCCCCCCCCAGGGTAGCAATGTGCCTTATGCATTATATGCTCCTTAACCACCAACTGCAAAGTAGCAGGTGTCACTGCACGGTGATCCGCTGGCTTCCGATCTACCAGCGTGTAACTGGCTCCAGCTCTGAATTTCACAATTTCAACATTCCCAGCAGAAAAACAGACACTTTTAATTGCGATCCTCAATTTCTGTTGGAAGCTGAGAAGAACGATGCTGGCGGCTATAGGGGACAATCACCCGAGGCAGAGGACTTCAAGAAAGTGCAGGGAGTGTTATTTTAATTTAAGATTAGTGCTCAAACTGCCAGCATCCAGCACATCTGCTTGGCGTTGATTCTGCGGCTGGTTCCTGCTCGGTTTGTCAGGAAATATGGCAACAAAAATCAGCTAAGACAGAAGCAGCAAGTAATACAGGCAATGTAATGCATTATGATAGGGATAGTTCTGGTTCTGCCTTCTCATTGGTTGATCTCTGTCTGAGGTGACACATGACAACCTTCTGATGTTTAATTGCCATTTTCAAGCACAACACTAAAACATATTCTCTGTATTTTCAGAGTAGAAATATCAACCTTTCGATCAGCCCAACATACATACACCACATACATACATACACCTTTACCTGATAACTATTTACATTTTAATCAGGATTAGGACAGGAAGATCTGTCTATTAAGTAATCTGACTTTGCAAAGGTCTACAGGAAAAAATCTTTTCTATTTACAAGTTTTGGACAATTCCTTGAAGATCCAATGAAAAGAGTGGAACACACTCCACTTTATATGTAGACCTTATATGTAGACCTTAAATTCAAGAATGTGACAAAACAGACCAGCTTCAGTAGGTCCATTTTCCCAGGCAAAGAATTCAAATCAGCCTGGGATTTCATGCCTGGAAAAAAAAAAAATTCTAAACTTTACAAAATACATTTAAAAGGGTATGACTAATTTCTCAGAATGTCAACATCAATGTCAGCTTTATATAAGAAAGCGCTTTTCAAACAATACACTTTGATCAAAGTGATGTCTAGCATAGAAACTAATGAACACCTCTGAATTAAAAAATACTAAAAACCAGTTATAAAAGTAATCAATAATAAAACTAAATAACGCCCACTGCAAACAAAAATCTAAAAATCAAAGCAAATGAAAAGCCAAAGAATAAAAATGCATTTAGAGTAGTGATTTAACAGTAGCTGACAAGGCTAACAAGTGTAAACAGTCTAACGCTTTTAATATTTCTCTCACCTTATAGTTTCTTCTTGGTTGAGTGCGTAGGGGAGCAAACACATGGCAGCAAGTGAAAGACCAGGCAGGTACAAAACATCAGCAGCCATGTGTGCAAGGAAAACTCATCACGGGCCTTGGATGAGGTAGGTTCCCCTCCATCAGACCATCCTGACATCCCTGTTTTTACAAACTGTGCTTCCACCTGCCCAAGTATTCACAACTGTGTGAATAATAAGGTGGTCTGTATGGGTTGGGGGGAGGGGGAGTTAAACTGCCAGGAAGTTAAATGTTTTCGCTGTTTTGCAGTGTGTGTCGAACAGATGTTCAGGCACGCGAGAGAGCTATCTGCCATCTGCCAGCTCACTGAGAACGTCAACCCTGGATCCATTAAAAAAAGCTGGAAAAATGCAGCATCCAAATCACTCATGCTTCCCCCTCCCACTCTAGAAGCTATATCTTAGTTTTTTTTTGCCAGCAGTTTCTCAACAAAATGACAAAATATGATTCATTATAAGCTTCTCCAGAAATGACAATGAGTAAATGATTAAGCTTTAACATCTGATTCATATGCAGCATCTCCAATACCTAATTTCAGCCCATAGAATGATAGATGATAGTGTCTATGATCCTGAATGTCACATAAAGTCAGAGGTGGAAATTTCAGGTCCAGGAAGTAAAAATCCAGGCCAAAATTTTGTTTCAACCAATCAGTTGAGTACTCTATGATTGTAGCTCTTTATGATTAATTGTTTGGTTGAAACAAATTCTTGGTCTGGATTTTTACAATCAGGTTCTGGACTATCCACCTCTGCACACAGGTGAGGCATAATGTCACATACAGTAATACCCCTGGATTTTTTCATGTTACTGCAGCAATTCAGGATTGTAACTATTTGCTTAACAGTAGGATCATATTATTTGGCAATGCTGGTTTTATGGTAAAAATATTGGAATCCCCCAAATCTATGCTCAACAAAACAGACACCACAAGTGTCTCCAATTCCATGGAGACATATAGTGTCTTAAGGCTGTGCAGGGAGGGAAAGCGGGGGCTCCTGGGTAACCATTTCTTCTTCGTGTGGAAAAACAGAATCATAGCGGGAGATTGGCCATAAGAAAATATGCAGCCAGATGGACCGGGATTTCAGCAGATGTATTTAGAAGCAGATAAAATAGACAAAAGTCACATCTGCTCATCCGTTCAACCATCGCTGTGGTAAAAGACCTGGTCTGCAGTAAACAGGCGGTGACCTTGGAGCAGATTCAAAAGGCCGCTCCTTCACTGAGCCATTGTTCTGTTTATGTGACCCAAAGAGGTGAAACTCAGAGTTTCATGCATAGTTCACATGTGCAGCAGACAAGTTTCAGCCACAAACAGACGAAGGGATTTTTAAGGGATAATTGCTAATAATTTGAGTCAGAATAAAGGTCACGCTTTAATTCAGGGGATGCAAACAATGTAGTACATCCGTATTTAATGCATCAATTAACCGGTAACTAAGTATTAGCTACATACTAATCCCAGGCTTGTTCATCATTCATAGATGCATAAAATCATTAAAACTGCATGTCTTTGGGAAGCGGAGCACATGGAGGAAGCTCAAGTAACACAGAGAGAACGTCCAAACACACATGCAAGGTAGGTGGGATTGAGCCCCGATGTTGCCCTTGGCCACCAACCCATCCACAAAAACCATCAGCCGGTTCTCAAAAGACAGTTTCATGCATTTCAGGTAGGTGTCTGTTTGTGTCAGAGATTATATTTCATAGGAATCAAGACAAATTTCTAAAATATCTGCACAGGTTGCCTCAGGATTGGGAGCCATTGAACCAAATGACACCACAAGAGAGTAGTTTACGCGAGGATTTTCTTTTCAGTAGGGACTGGTTTGACGGGCTGGTCGGTGGTGAAGCTGGCTGAGAAAAATACAAGCTCCTACCTTCACAGGTGGCATTGTAGTCGGGGCACCAGTCGCCAACAACCTCGCAGATTTTGTCGCGGAAACATCCCTGTTACAGGTAAAACTGAACCCAGAACAGTACATCGGTTCTGGTGGCATGCAGCTGGCTGGGACAGTTAATCAATAAATAAAACATATTAAGCTCCTAGTTTTGATGTGATTAAGAGGATTACACGTCCAGACGTCCATTTACAATACTCGCTTGTCATAAGCAGAATTTGATCTTTTGTACTTGGGAGTAACAAAAAACGGCACCTTGCTTACAATGTATCGGATCAAACACACACAACCAAAAAAACACTTATGCAAAAGTGCACAGTTCCAGCACAGAACACGACCTCACAATACCGGCGATTTGCTGAACCTGACAGTGAACAGCTCCATTGAAACTAACTAAAACAAACAACTGCTAAATCAATGCATAATACCTTCTGTTAGTTAGCAAGGTAAAAGGCTTAAAACACACTATGCCTAATGCAGAAGTCGACTGTTTATCCATCTGGCATAGATATCCAAAGTGCCAATTAACTCCAATTTCAACTCAGGAAAATAGTTACACCCCCCCCCCCCCAAACTGCTCTATTGAGGGTTGCAGGGGTCCAGAGCCTATACCAGACAAACCTGCAGCAGTAAGAGATAATCTGTCTCTTTGTGTAAAGTTGTCTTCCTGTGTTACGCGTCGTGTTCTCAGAGTAGTGGAGCCTGAATAGCCTGTGGTCCAGAGCTAACTCATTAACTAATCTTTGAAGAGACTGTTTAAAGTTATTTATTAATATCTTGACATATTTAACAACCACGGTCCACTACAGTCCTGCCATGGAGGTGGGATGGTGCTCCACCGGAGAGGTGCTCCACACCCAGCATGATGGTGATGTTAGTGGAGCTGACGGTGTTGGCAGGACAGCTCCATTCCCGTAAGATAAAGATGGAGGAGACTGATAGCATCAGGGGAAACGGTATCAAAGGGTTTTAAGAATGTTCTGAATTACTTTATCGTCAGAGGGTTGATTAAGAGGATGTGACAGTAGGATTTGCTCCTGAACGCTTTGCCAGCAAAGGCATGGAGGGAGTATTATTCAAACTAAGGCACGGGGGGGGGGGGGGGGGGGGGGGGCGTAGCTGTCACACAGGTTGCATAGAAGTCAGAGGAACAGTCTCTGAATCTCAAGCACGGCACAGTAGCAACCTCCATTACACCCTCGGTCGATTGATGCACAGCACAAGGGAGGGTCTTGCGAGCAGCTCCTTATATGTCTTTCTAAAAAAAAAATCATCTATTATTTCATTCATCCATCTTTTGTACAGGGATTGGTGATCTTGTTGATGACAGGAAGCACATGAGAGTGGAACAGGATGATATGAACTGTGAGTCTGTGATTGGGCAAAATCATCATCTGTCCATCTGTCAACCACTTGTCCTGGTCATGGGTGTGGGAGGTCTGGAGTCTATCCCAGGCAGCACAGGGCGGGGGGACGTCCTGGACGGGACGCCAGGCCATCGCAGGACGCACCCAGAATATGATGATTTAAAGAGACAGATTATCCTAACTGTACATCTGTGGGACTACTGTGGAGCATTATATATTATTGCATTATTGAAACAAAAACCTTAAATTAAGTTAAATAGAAATTACTACAGTTTACTCATAGGCACAAGAGGTGAAGATGAATTCCAAGGGGTTCTGTTAAGGGGTTCAGTGGCACTGAAGACAGGCGTGGCCCCATTCAGATCATGCAGTACTATTTTTGCGACACACATGCAAAATACCAGTTAGCATCCAAGTGTCTGTCTCTCAGTGTTAGAGATTATATTTAATAAGGATTATTACAGCTTACCTGGAGTCACAGATGGGAACGTGCCAGGTACAGTCACATTTAAATTGAGTCTGTTTGTGAGATAGTACTGTATATGTCAAGTAAAAAAAGAGAGAGAGTATGTGTCAAGCAAAAAACATTGTTTGGTTGACAGCTGCATGAGTGAAAGTGGTGTTTTTACAAGTATAACACTGCAGGGATGCTTCAAAATATTGCATTAATCACAACTGGGGAGATGCTAAAAATAAAACACCAAATTAACTATTTGAATCATCTGCTCCTAAATATGATTTTCGCTGAATGGGTGTGCAAACCCAGCTTTTACCAGCTGTGTGCACAAATGCATGTGCATGTGATTGATGTTGGAATGAGCAATGGCACTATAGCTGAAAAAAAAGATGTATTACTGTCTAAACATAAGCGAATGTCCTATGTGCTTCAGTACTGACTACTAAGGACTATTCCTGGGGGCTTTTTGGGGGGAGATATATTGGACTTACATGTAATGAACCTGCAGTGTGAACTGTGACATGTCCTCCCCCATATCGACATAACCACCCCTCCCCCCTCTCCCGAACCTAACAAAGAATGCAGTCAAGTTAAGTGATGTTTGGTTATGAAACTGTACCCTTAACGATGCTAGTCTTACTTTAAATGGGTAGTACGAGCCAATCGATAAAATTGTGTCGTTAGATTAATCCATAGAGAAATAGTCCTTGATGGCAGCCCTAGCTGAAGGACTACAAGACAGAGAGGGGGAAGCAGGATGACCAGCGACCCCTGCTGACCAAAAGGAAATAAGGTACATAGGACAGGGTCAGACAGCATGGACCTTGTCAGTATTACAGTTTTAGCCAACCACAAAAACAGACCCACTACACAAGGAAATAAACATGCATGCCTTTACAAGAGGATGGAGTATGAACTTGTGTATTAGATCACAAAAAGCTTCTGATCATAACCCAGTTTTGAGTCACGAATTGGATCACTTTTTGGATCAGTCAAAAAAAAGGAGACAACTATAACTTTGCTTTCCATATCTTAATTTAGGAACTTGGAGAACACGTAAAGTAAGTTATCTCGGGAAAACAAAAGTTCTAAATAGACACGCAAACAGCGGCAGTCAAGAGTGAAGCGAATCCCACTAAAAACGTGAGAAATGAATTTCAATCCCTGAATGCATGTTCTTCATTCGGTATAAAAATTCGAGATTAAAAAATGTACTTTAAGAAGTAACAGCAGCAGTAAAACTTTATGTCGCGCTTATGGTTAAACTTTCAAATTAATCACAAGCGTGCCGATCCGTGGGCGAGGATCCGTATGGATCACAGATCAACTCCGATCCGTTACGCCAGTATGCAATATGCTCCATTTTACCACAGATTTAAGATTTATTGAGACCTTATGACAGATCACTTGCACAGCAGCTTGGGCAGCGGAGGCAGGTGGGCAGGCTGTTTAATCTCCTTTCAAGACATCGGTACTTCGTACAGCTGACCATTTGCTGTGCAGCTCCTATTAAGCGTGGCCAAGATCAAACGGAGTATTCGTCACAGTTCATTTGTGCCCCCCCATTCTTGCTTTGTAAAGGGGTCATCAGCCTTGGCGTTAACGGGATTCTGCAAAGCTGCGCATCTGCAGCCACGTTCTTAGATATTTCTTGGAATCGATCAAGTCATCTGAGCCATATTAAGACATGTTCAGTTATAACTTAGCTTTGCCAGATGTAAATGCAAAATTATTTACTTGTACAAGTTTCCCATCGGTCCGCGAAGCCCACGACTGGATGGCCCCGCTTGCTCCACCCCTAGTGAGGCTCATATGGACCTGAGCCCCTGCTGAATGACAGCGCCGGGGAGCAGAGGTGCATGAATGCTTGTTGCGTTTGTTTCTTCAGCCCAACTCCAACTGAATGGATCGGCATGGGGACAAACGGACCCCAAACCCCGGCTGAGCGCCTGCTCTGGACTCCGGCTATTGTGTGCATGATCGTTTTGCTTTCGCTGTGGCGCAGACCAGGTAAGGCTGATTGCTAATATCCTTCTGACGGTAAACTTTTTTTTTTTGTAACCGGTAAAAATATATAAATCAGGGGATTCCTGATGTTTACCGACATGTTTACAAAGCGATATTGCGGCAGCAAATCGTGAATGGTTCGTTTGGCTTTCTTAAATATGCACCGGCAGATAGCTACAGATTAGTAGGCAAATTACTGAACAGAAATGGACTAAACTTATGAGCATCTACTTCTTAGAAACTTTAAAACAAATTGAATACAGTGCGCCCATTGCCCGTATTTATGAATACAGTTCATATAGATACACACACACACACACACACACACACACACATATATATATATATATATATATATATATATATATATATATATATATATATATATATATATATGCTTGGACTTACTGGACGTATTAATCAGTAACTCGTTTTGAAAAAAAAGTACGCCGAAGAAATAAATGTTTTCTATTTATTAGAAAACGCTAAGAGGGGAAAAGACGTTGAATAATAACTCTGAGTGTTTAGATAGCGCACGTTATGATTACTCGCTATTTAAAACAGGCCTATTCACGACCGTTGATGTCCTTTCTTTGATGAGGTAATTATTCATGATCGCTTTTGATGTTTTTATCGTGTTTTACATGCCATTTGCTTATATTGTTCTTCTGGATACCAAACAAGTTAGCTTGTTCCTTGAAATAGTAGCCGTTTCATTAAGTTGCGTGACTTTTTAAATTATATATTTATATTAAAACTAAAGGTTTAGGTTGAAGAATAAAGCGATTGAGTTCGTATTCGCTAAGTCAGCATGCAGATGTCGATCACATCGGACCGCATGCTGCTTATTTAAATGCGTCTCTCAGTGCCGTGAGTAACCTGCTTTTTTAATGCAGAGTAGGAATGTTATTTATATGTTAACATATTTGCAAAGTGTCTCAGTGTTTCATGTCTTTAAGCAGGGTATAAAGCACACTGCTATTCATTACCAAAAGGCAGCAGGCTATTCATTAACCCTAATGTTTTAAAATCTAGTCAGAGTCAATAGGACATGACATATAAACTACGTAATGGAATAACAAAAGAGCGAAAAACGGTTAGTTTGGAAAATTGGAAAGTTTGGATAAGTAGGCTACTAAAAATCAAACTAAATTGGTCAGCATGGAATTGCAATTTAAGAGAATCAAGCTTGAATCTTGAAAACTTAAGTTTGATTTGTGAGTAGAATTGAATACTTTGTTATTCTTTTCAATTCTTACTTCTTACTTTCGGCTAATTGGTAAACACCGTAAATTCTCTGAGGAGAAATGTTAGCAAGAAAATAGAAGAAAGTCTTCAAAAGGACATGGAAAATGATCATTTGTATTGAAGATTTTTAGCGTGGGGGGTAAAGTACATGGAATTATTTAAAGTAACTGACTTGATTTAATATACCAAATTTGAACATTTAGTTAATATATGTGTGTGTGTGTGTGTGTGTGTGTGTGTGTGTGTGTGTGTGTGTGACCAGAAACCCGTGTCTTCTAACTAGATTACTCAAGACTTGAGAAAAGCAATTTAATTCTGATGCGACTGAAGTACTTGGCTATCCTTCTGTACCTTATTCCAATATTGTCATACACTGTATATGAATGGAGGTGAATTTATTACACATTAATATCCATAGATGAGCAACATGATGTATTTGGATGAGGAAAACTGGATTTGGTTTTCGCTATTTCTTTTATAAAAATTGAACCGTCAATCTTCTGATATCGTGCTGCATTATAGGCCTGTTCTTATTCATGACATTTATTAAATAACCCTTATTCAATTATGAGAAAAAGAGATATTGGTATTAATTTACTTCAGTCAAATTGTTGTCTGGTTCATTTTGCTCCAGTGTTTTCGAGTTCTGCCATGTTTATCTTGAACCGACAGTGCTGGCATGATTATGTTGTTAGTGTGTGAAGTTTTTCCATGTGCATCTGCAGTGTGCGGCCAGCAGTGCCAGATCAACCACTGCAATGCGGAGTACGTGGCCTCCACGGCGCACTTCAGTGGCCACCAGGGGGAGCTGTTGCAGGTCGTGGACCCCTGCTCGGCACTGCGCGCCTACTCCCGCTGTACCCGCCGCACTGCACGCACTTGCCGCGGCGACCTCGTCTTCCACTCGGCCGTCTTCCGCATCCGTGAGCTCCTCGCCCAGCGGAATTGCTCCGGCGATGGGCCCACCCCCAGCTCCGCCCACCCCACACGTCCCTTCGTACCTGAGACATGTGACTATGAGAGTCGGCGGTCAGCCGGCCTGCCCAGGAGATACGCCCACTGTGGCCTGTTCGGGGACCCGCACCTGCGGACGTTCCGCGGTCAGTTCCAGACGTGCAGGGCGCGGGGAGCCTGGCCCCTCATCGACAATCGCTACCTGTCCGTGCAGGTGACCAACGTGCCCGTCGTTGCAGGTTCGAGCGCCACAGCCACCAGCAAGGTGAGTCACTGTGTTGTTCTCAGTTTTGTTTTAAGCTCAATTTCACAGCTGCCTTTGTGGCCCAGTGTAGCTGATCACAGAGGTGGGTTATTTATGATGGTCTCAGGCCATAGAATCTCTAATGGTTTTAATGACTGCAACCCTGCAAGCTAGATATGTACAGTACTGTGCAAAAGACTTAGGCAGTCAAAGAAAATGTTTAAAGCTATTAATCTGGGTAATGAGGGTATATTTGCTCATTTTTAGGGCAGCGTGTGGCTCAGTGGGCTGAGCGTCTGTGCTTGCACTTGGGAGATTGCTTGGTCGAACCTGGCCTCGGTACATCTGAGGGCCCTTAAGCAAGGCCCCTAATCCCCTGATACCTGGGTGGCTGCCCTTTGTGTAAAGAGAGGTGTAAAGAGACGTTCCCCAAGGGAATCTATGAAGCATAAATTGTTATTATTTTCCACTATTTGTTGATGGATCCAGGAAGCCCAGAACATGAGGCAGAGGACATCCTGCATGGGATGCTAGTCCGTCACAGGCCGTACATGTACAGATGCACACACACACTGAACTGCACGTTTTTGCTTAGAGAGACCAGATGGAGTACCCGAAGATGGGAAGAAGCAGATTCAGAACGAGCAGGAATGAAAACTGCATATCTGCAGATGTAACACTAATCCCTGAACTGCTGCACTGCTCCTCTCACTTCCTTCACAAAATGTACAGTGAAGCTGAATTTCTAGTAGATGCCACCCTGTGGTGTAGTCTGGTACTACATCTTTATTTTACTTTATTTTTATTTTATTTATACTGGATGATACTCTCGCATCAGGCCTGCTTAGTTGGGTTTAAAGGCTGCCTCTGTGAGTGTGTGTGTGCGTATGCGTGTGCCTGTGTGTGTGTGCGAGCTTGTGAGTGTGTGTGTTTGTGCGTTAGGGTACGTGTGGGGCTCTCACACTCTCCCTGTGTATTTGTGTGGTTGAGCACGGCTCTAATTTGCTCACAGAATGTGTCCCTTGCCTTGTGCTCTCCAGAATAACCTAGCATTGCTTACTGGATAAACAGCTGTGGATGGACAAATGGGCCAGAAGCTCTCTGGGTTACGATGGTCCGTGTTACGATATTTCGAATTTGCGTTTGGTAAATGTGTTTCGCTTTCAGTACATTATTCAATAAATTACATGAGATATTCAACACTTTATTATAAAACAGGCTTTGTGTTAATGATGCCCAACTGTAGGCTAATGTAAGTGTTCGAAGCATGTTTAAAGTAGGCCAGGCTATGATGTTTGGGTAGCTTAGGTGTACTGTACTGAAATGTATTCGTTGCCTTGCGATATTTTTCATAATATTTTCCATCCTGCTTTTCCAAGTCTGTGGCAGTGGTGGCCTAATGGTTAGGGAAGCCCATGTGTAAGCAAAAGATTGCTGGTTTGAAAGCCCTGCATTCAAAGTACCCCTGAGGCACCCTAAGCAATGTACCACCCCCGAGCACTGCTCCCTGGGTGCTCAATTAGCTGCCCCCTGCTATGTCACACATGGGTTAAATGCAGAGGGTATGTTTCTGTGTTGTGGTTCATCAAGAGAGACAACTCTTCACTTCATTTTTACCTTACGATAGGTTTATCGAAACCTAACCCCATTATAACCTGGGGAGAGGCTTTTTTCAAGTTCGCTTCCTCCTCCAGATTCACGAATTTGACATTCATGGTTTCGGTTATTTGCGAATTGGCCTTAAACAATTAAATGGGAAATTTTTAGACGACTCGTAAAGCCAAAAACATATAAACTATCCTGAAAATGATTTCGATCTCATAAAGTCATTAAATATATGCATATAAGTGTTTTGTAATATTTGGTAGTGTCAATGCATATTATACCTTTCGTATTGAAGTTACTTTTGGTATTAAAAGAGCTGTGAGATCTGCGTTTTCTTCTCTTGGAAGGTTTTTAGTTAAGTCAGTTCAGAGGCCAGAGGCTTTCTTAGATATTTTGTTGAAATCAGAATCTTAAACATATTTTTCAGCTGTTTGTTACATTTTATAGTTATTACTTTTTGGTTATTCAGATTGTTTTAATATCCTTATACTGTTGCTATGAATATAGCCCTTGTTTGCTGGCTTGGCATTAAAGGTCAGTGTAACTAACCTTGGGTAGCAGCTTTTGCACCTGGTTACCCACAGGCATTGAAAGCGATGTGGTTGCGGTTTGTCGTTTCTAATTTGCTGTTTTGTGTCGCCCAGATTACGGTGATCTTCAAGGTGTTTGCCAGCTGCACGGAGCAGAAGGTATATCAGGCCACGACTGAGGACTTCCCCTCCGTGTTTCTGGACGGCTCTCGCGGTGCCGGCAGCCTGTGGATTACAGAGAGGGTGGGGCCCCGGGGCCAGCAGGTGTGGATCCAGGCCCGGCATGTGGGGGCGACCGTGGTGGTGCGGCGGGGGGGGCGCTATCTGAGCTTTGCCGCGCGGGTACCAGAGGACGTGCTGGATGGTGACGAGGGCGGCTCCCTGCAGCTCTGCCGGGATGGATGCCCGCGTAGCGAGCTTATCGACAGGCCCCTGTCGGGCCACCCGGAGCGAGTTCCCGCTCTGCCCCATGCTCCCCGGCCGGGCTACAGCGCTGAGCTGGCTGCCGCACTCTGCCGCGAGGCCCTGCGCACGGAGGACGTCTATTTCCAAATGTGCGTGTTTGACCTGCTGGCCACCGGAGACCTTGACTTCACTACAGCTGCTTTGGGGGCCTTGGAGGACTTTAAAGCACTGCCCCCCAGCCAGCTGGAACAGACCACCCCCGAGAGACCTCACCTCTGTAGCATGGCCCCACCACGGACACTAGGCCCTGTGATGAACACCCCTGGGCTTTGGGTGCCAGTCACCCTTCTTCTGCTGCTTTTTTAAAAGGATGATCTACCTGGACTATAGTATTGTAAATTATGAAAGCTGGACTCCATCCATCCATCAATTTTCCATCACCTTTTGTCCTATTCGGAGGGTCAGGAGCCCAGAACGGGGCACCAGCCCATCGCAGGACACACTCACACACCATTTACTCACACATTCACTGAAGGCTAGACTGTTATATAAAATAGATACAACACTATCTGAGGAATGGGGATTCTGGGATGCATCTATATGTTGTTATGCTACTTTGCTCGGTTTCCTGCAAGATTCAGGAGACGCAAAAAGTTACTGGGAATCGTGGACTTCAAGGATCAGGTTTTGGGGGCTTGTTAAGAGCAGAGTAACAGCTTGAATGTGCAGTGCTTAATATTGCTTCCTGGTATTCTTGTAGCCATGTAAAAGTGACTCACTGATGGGTAACGAGGCCTACTCAGGCACCGATTGTGCTGACTAGAATACATAATCATAAAGCTGATTGTTGTCTTGAAAATATTCATTTTTATATAGCTTCTGAATAGGGAGGAACTGAAATAACAACTCATGACTGACTTTCACCCACAAAAGCTAGAATTCAAAAATAATACGTGATCTGTTTCTGTGTTTCACTCTGTCAACAGCTTATATTCTTTAAACCAAACCAAACCCTGTGCGGCCTCCTGCTGTCAGTCTGTTTACTTCCAGCTTAATTGTCCAAGTTAAAATATGTAAATAATAATATATTCAAAGAATGTATATACATATTCTCTGTTATGTAAATGTTTGTACATAAGTGTATTACGACAAATCACAAAAACTCTATTTACATGTAAGATGGGAAAGAGTATTTGTTGCATTTAATCAACATTAACTTTTATATAAAAAATTGTTTTGTGTATCTAATCTGCTTTATTTTCTTTTAAAAAGGGCAATCCTGAACTTAAACCATAATGGCATGATCGGTTAGTGTGGGTGTTTTTCTGAAGCACACGCTCGGTTGGTGTAGGCGTATTTCTGAAGCACACGCTCGGTTGGTGTGGGCGTATTTCTGAAGCACACGCTCGGTTGGTGTGTGTGTTTTTCTGAAGCACACGCTCGGTTGGTGTGGATGTTTTTCTGAAGCACACGCTCGGTTGGTGTGGCCGGTTTTCTGAAGCACACGCTCGGTTGATGTGTGTTCTTCTGAAGCACACGCTTGGTTGGTGTGTGTGTTCTTCTGAAGCACACGCTCGGTTGGTGTGGGTGTATTTCTGAAGCACACGCTCGGTTGGTGTGGGTGTATTTCTGAAGCACACGCTCGGTTGGTGTGGATGTGTTTCTGAAGCACACGCTCGGTTGGTGTGGCCGTTTTTCTGAAGCACACGCTCGGTTGGTGTGGCCGTTTTTCTGAAGCACACGCTCGGTTGGTGTGGCCGTTTTTCTGAAGCACACGCTCGGTTGGTGTGGCCGTTTTTCTGAAGCACACGCTCGGTTGGTGTGGCCGTTTTTCTGAAGCACACGCTCGGTTGGTGTGGCCGTTTTTCTGAAGCACACGCTCGGTTGGTGTGGCCGTTTTTCTGAAGCACACGCTCGGTTGGTGTGGCCGTTTTTCTGAAGCACACGCTCGGTTGGTGTGGCCGTTTTTCTGAAGCACACGCTTGGTTGGTGTGGCCGTTTTTCTGAAGCACACGCTCGGTTGGTGTGGCCGTTTTTCTGAAGCACACGCTCGGTTGGTGTGGTTGTTTTCCTGAAGCACTCGCTCGGTTGGTGTGTGTGTTCTTCTGAAGCACACGCTCGGTTGGTGTGGGTGTTCTTCTGAAGCACACGCTTAGTTGGTGTGGCCGTTCTTCTGAAGCATACGCTCCATTGCACACAATCGGTTGGTGTGGGTGTTCTTCTGAAGCACACGCTCCATTGATGTGGGTATTTTTCTGAAGCACACGCCCAGTTGGTGAGGCCGTTCTTCTGAAGCATACGCTCCATTGCACACAATCGGTTGTCTACCATGTATAATTAAATATTTTGAATTGGCCACTTTACATGTATTTCCTTATGTGGCGCTTTCATATATATTTGTTGTGTATGTAAATATATGTAAAATAGTTTAACATTTAAATACATGTTAAGTATATTGTAGGCATATACGTCAATCTTTGTGTATATGTGGACAATGGTGCTTGTTAAGGCCAACATGTTGTGTTGACAAATATAACACAAAAAGTTATTTAGATAAAAACAAAAAGTTATTTCGATGAAGTGAGTAAAACCTCTGCATTGCGGGAGGATAGCTTTTAAATCTCACGATGCCTTTAAACTACATCTAGAAATAGAAGAGAATGCACCAGAAATTGAGAATTTGAATGCAGATCCACTCAGGAACTTGCACAGCGACATGAAACATATTCAGGCTGAGCAAAAAAACTATTCCATGCATCAACAAGCCATGAAAAATTGATAGCTTTTGATCTGCATAAATCCTCAGCAGTGTTTTCTTGCTGTTGGGTGTACAAATTTGGCAAGTTCTTTTTAAAACTGATTGAAATACAGTCAAGTGAGAAACCATTACTTATTTTTATTTTTTATTTAAAAGAAAAAACCCATAAGTGCCAAAATGAATCAAAATAAAATCATTCAGGAGTGAAAATTGCAATAGATTTAACTATTTTGTTGGAATATATATTTTTTTAAATTTTATGAGAAACTGGTGCTAATCACTAAGCAAATGTCACCTTAGCAGCCCACACGTCACACCTGAATCACTGCTGTTGCAGTGGCATAGTGAAGCTCGACGTCACTGGTGTCCCTGGTGATGAGTTAGAAATCTATAATTCGTCTTTTAAAGTTTTCTGTAACTGTGCTTCAGCTCATTAAGCAGCATGGTGCTGCAGTGGTTAGCACTGTTGCCTCACACCTCTGGGTCCCGGGTTCGAGTCTCCGCCTGGGCTACATGTGTGTGGAGTTTGCATGTTCTCTCCTTGTCATCGTGGGGTTTCCTCTGGGTACTCCGGTTCCCCCCCAGTCCAAAAACATGCTGAGGTTAATTGGAGTTACCAAACTGCCCATAGGTGTGTATGTGAGTGAATGGTGTGTGAGTGAATGGTGTGTGAGTGAATGGTGTGTGAGTGAATGGTGTGTGAGTGAATGGTGTGTGAGTGTGCCCTGCGATTAGTTGGCCCCCCAACCTGGGTTGTTCTCTGCCTCACACCCACAGCCTCAGGGATAGGCTCCGTAGTCCCCACAGTCCTGAACCGGACAAGAGATGACACAACATGGATGGATGGATGGATGGAAATGTGATGCACCATCGGGTCTCTTTCTAAATTACTGCACTCTTAATCTGTGATGTAATCTGTAATATCAAGTTAAAAATACAAGCGCTGCTACTGCTGGATGTCGCGAGATGTGTATTAAAAGATCCGTCCATCAGCATGGAGCCCTTCGCTCCCTGCGCTCCGGAGCAGGTTCTGTTGGCTGAGGAAGCTCACAGGAAGCTTAGAGGATCTTAGCTTATGCAACTGTTTGCAAGTGGTGACAGTGGTGGAAACAACCAGAATAACGGAGGTTGAATCCTTACATGCACAAAACACCTGAATATGTAAACTACACTATAAGGGGATAATTGAAAAACTGAACCAGATTAAATAATACTGTTGACACAAGGCCCTTGATATGGGCCATTTGTTCCTGATAATAGTGAAGAAAGAGGGGGGTGTTTTGTTCCTGTAAAACATGTAGGGCTGACGGTGTCGGGATGAATCTCCTTGTGAGCTGCTGTGGAGTTTGGGTGTGTTTGTGTGTGTGGGGGGGGTGGTCATGTATATATTACAATGTGATAAAAACCTTTTATTTTAACATCATGCGTTCCATTTTTTGGTGACTACAAGGGGAAACTCAGTTTCATAAAAATATAAAAATGTCAAAAGTCTGGTTTGGTTACTTATGGTTAAGGTTAGGGCTGGGTGGGGGTTAAGGCTGGGTGGGGTTTACGGCTGTCATTGCTGGGATTAGGTTTATGCCCACAGAAAGGAATGGACTGTCCCCATTTAGATAGGCACACCAACGTGTGTGTGTGTGTGTCTGTGTGTGTGTGTGTGTGTGTGTGTGTGTGTGTGTGTACATGCATCAGCCACAAGTACGTGCATGAGTGGTGACAGCAAGCAGTTGCCAATTAGTGGTTATGCTAATACTTTTCCCCCACTCTACTCCAGTTTTGCAGACTCCCAGACAGCTCATTAGACACTTTGCTTAACGAGCCCTTGTCACCAATCCTTTTTTTTAAAAAAAAAAAAAAAAAAAAAAGCCAAACAAAGGACGCCTCTGGTGTGGTGAAGCAGAGCTGAAATCCAGATTGGATATTAAACATCCGTATCATAAATCTTGTAAAGTTACAATAATTTGCAATTCAATCCCTCATCAGTGGTGATATTAGCCCAATTTATTATCTTGGGGTGCGTCCCGGGCGCCTGGGGTCCTGCAGATAAGGCTTTATGAGGAGAGGGATTGATTTTCATTAACTGATTGTAATAAAGAGGAAGGGGAGGCTTCCCCAGCGCCGGCCAGCAGCCTCTGCCTCTCTAATTGGTTCACTTTCATGAGCTGCTGAATTTCCAGCTCTTTTCACTGGCCGGCCTTATCACTTTGTTTTTTTTTTATCTTCGGTATTATTAAAACTCGCATAAACGGCTAGACACACACACATTTTAATAAATCTGTGTTTGTAATAAGGAATTGTATTTTCCCCGTTTTTGCACTGAAGACACAGGATTCTCTGTAACTCTTGCTTGTGTGGTTGCGTGGCACAGTTCTGTAAATATGTATGTCTGCATGTAAACTGGCATGACACGCTTCTGCATTGCGTATGTCGAAGTGGGGGGTGGGGTTGTTAAGCTCAGGGGGCCTGATTTCCACCTCTGGTGTAGGCGAAGGCACCGGAGACAAGAGCCCCGTCAAATCCCTGAAGCAAATGGCCGGCACCTTGATTCCTGAGACGCAATACACGTAATACAAAGCAATATGTGTTTGTTCTTGAAGGCTGTTCCTTTACCTAACAGAACAAGTCTTATAGGTCATGAACTGCGTAATGTGAAATAAGTCCCTCATCCCCAACCTGTTTCATCTTAAGGGATTCACAGAGGTTTTGTGATTGCTCATCATTTTCAGAGTGTATTTATTTCATTAAGTTTATTAGTAGCACTTTACTTGAGGAGACACAGTACGGTATTAACCGGATATAGTTTGTGGTTAATTAATACATTAAGTAAGTTAGTTCATGATTAACTAAGAATATAATAGTGTATTTGTGCCCCCTCAAGTAAAGTATTTGAATTGCTTGTCCCTGCATTGGCTGAGCTCTGCACACGCACACACACGCACAAACACACAGACGCACGCACATGTAGGTTATACCTATCCTTATGGGGCCCGCTCATTCACTTCCATGGGAAAAATGCTAACGCTAACTATGACAACCTTAACCCCCACCCTGCCCTAACCATAACCATAAGTAACCAAGCAAAATACAAATGGACTGCATTTATATAGCGCTTTTCTACTCCTACGAGTACTCAAAGCGCTTTACATTGTATGCCTCACATTCACCCATTCACACACACATTCACACACTGGTGGCAGAGGCTGTCATGCAAGGTGCCAACCTGCTCACCGGGAGCAATTTGGGGTTCAGTGTCTTGCCAATGGACACTTTGATGGGGTCAGGAGGAACCAAGGCTCAAACCTGCAACCCTCCAGTTGCCGAACGATAGCACTACCTCCTGCGCCACCACCTTCCCCGAACAAGAGTTTTTGGATTTTTAGTTTCATAGCAGTCACAGATTTTTTTAAAATAGAGTTTTCCCTTATGAGGACCAGGAAACCGGTCCCCATAAGGGAAAAAAAAATGGATATTTATCACGTTATGGGGACATTGTGTCCCCATAAGGATAGGTATAGCCGCTCGCAAACACACATACGCACACTTACACACACACACACACACACACACACACACACGCAATGCTCCCAGAAAGTCTTGGGATGCGTGCTTAATTCTGTAAAAATGTTGCAAATTTATTCGTTTCATAACAAAAGTCCATTGACAAGCAATGTTTATCACATCTGCACACACCTTCAGCGCAGACATTTACCTTTTAAGTTTCAGATTTCTTTGCCTGACTCATTCAGTTCTGTTCCTATGGATTGCCGTTGTAGTCCGTGGCTCCCAAACGGATATGAAACACAAATGTGTGGTATTTTACGGTATTGCAACGGTGTCACCAAATAAAAAACATCCAATTAGACTGCTTGTCAATGCTTTAAAACTCAGAACACCTGTTTTAGAACTATATTTTGGATTTCAATTTATTAGTACTTGAAATGTTTTACTTAAAACTACTAGTTTTTTGTTATGTGATGTATATATATATATATTATAAACAAATTAATAAAGTAATGATTCCATATATATCATACAAATGATATATATATATATATATATATATATATATATATATATATATATATATATATATATATATATAGAGAGAGAGAGAGAGAGTGAGAGAGAGAGAGAGTCTGTATCATAGAAATATGTCAGGGCAGGGATGCATTCCTTGTCGTATGTGTTTTAGTCTCTCCATTTCCCATACCATTTAAATCTTTATTGTAAAATCGAAGAGAAAAGACTAAGAAAACAGCTCCTTTTATACATCTCTTTAAACCAGAAATAATCAAGTAATGCAGATCAGAAATAAACAAGTTAAGTAACAGAAATAAAAAAAAACATTTAAATAAATAGGTAATATAAATAGTCATCAATAAGTTAAACCATATTAATATTAAATTGTCAAAGCAGCAGGAAGCAGAGACATTTGAAAAAGGGGAAAATGGTCTTTCAGGCTGTTACTGAACCTTAGGGTAAAAAATGATGCTCTTCTTTCAGGAATCTGCTGTGCTGTGTAGAGTTATCCTGTCAAGGGGTAGTGCGCTCAAAATGCTAATAACCTGGAAACCTCATTTATGCAACAACACTGAAATATCCTGTCATTCCTTCTGACATCTGATTTCTGTTTTTTTTTTTTTTTTTTTGTGCTGAGAAACCAGTTGAACATGATCTGCGAACGCAGCTGGAGCCGATGCCATGAATCAGCGCCCATAACAAACATTCTGTGCCGTCACATTTCCCTAAGCATTTCATAACAGGCTCCCATACATGTTTCATTGCATTCCAGCCATATTTAGAGATTCCCATTACCAGTATTCCCAGTATAACAGCTGGTGAACCTCCATGATCCTGCCCCGGGATCGAGTGTGTGTCATGAACGGAAATTAAAAGTGATGCAAATAAAGGTAGCTAATTATAGCTTGAAAATAAATAAATATTTTTAAAAGACATGATTCCACAAACACCCACAAAATGCGAAATGTACATTACTGGCCACTATGTCGACAGAGCTAGTTAAAAACAGCCAACTGATGTCTAATTCGCTGACCAGCTCATTCTGGTGAATGGCTCACCTCGTAACATGAGAACTGTTAGCTAGATAACCCAATGCGAACCATCTTTGAGCAAATAGGTTGTTAGTTCTTCAGAAAAACAAATAAATACATAAAATTACATTTTAAATAAGTATATTGGCATGGGGGTTTTGTTTTTTAGTCAATGTTTGTGCAATACAAAATTGAATTTTTACTTAAACGCAAATGTATCATGACAGGGAACTCTGAAATACATTTGCTCTTTCTAATCCCTAATTTGATCGTGTCTTGATTATATGTCTTTCTTTTAGCTGTGAAGCAAGCCATAGAAGAAAATAAGTGAAACTAGCAAAGAAGCAATCTGATATGTGCTTGTTCTTTATGGAAATAGTAATGTTACTCTCAGTCTAGTATGCGGAGTATGGTGGAGCATGAAAGTTACTTTTTAATGTTTTGTTTTCTATAAATCCTGCATATGTGTATAACTGGCATACAATCCAGCAACAAGGATTCTTAGAAACTGATCAAAAACGCAGTATAATCTGACTAACCTTAAAAACAGATATGCAATAATTTGGATTTGTGGTTAGAGAGGATCCGCCACCCCCCCACCCCCCCCCCGCATGCTATTCACATTTTTGGCATGGTGTCCCTGCAGCCCCCACCCACAGTTTGGCAATGTGTCCCTGAAAGGCATCTAATGTTTAACACCAACAGCTGGCTGTGACTGGCACCTTTAAGGGGTTAGTTCCCCCTTGGGGGGAGGGGGGGGGGGCGAGTACGGGGCTGGGTACATGGAGTGGAAATGTGAATTGGTGTGGCAATAAAAACCAGCGCTAAATCAGCCCAAAAATAAATACATATATACATACAAATTTACACGTGAATTCTACCTGAACGGAAAAATACCACAATGGCAGCCAGTGCAATGACACTTCATGTGGGGTCAGCTTCCCTAAGCTGATTAACATGTATAAAATGAGTTACTCCTTTTAGTTGACAGTGAATCTTAGCTTTGGTTGGAGTAGTTCCGAGCTTCTTAACCCAGTCCTTGAGGACCCCCAGGCAGTCCACATTTTTGCTCCCTCCCAGCCAAAAAATCAAGAACCTAAAACCTGCTGGAGCTGAGAGGGAGCAGAAATGAGAACTGCTTGGGTACAGGCGCGAGAAGACGTTTTGAGCTCAGGGTACGACCTTACTGAAGTTCTTTTGTATCATCGGTAGCTATCAACAACTAATAACGTGGGGAAATAATCGCAAAGTCACCGCTGAGCTATTGCAAGATAGTTAATGCTCAGCATTTTTTCCATGAAACATGAAACAGACAGTAGGGGGCGCTGAAGCACCCTCAGCACCCCTGCTTCCAACACTACTGTGTCTGGCGCAGTCCTTGTAGACTGGGTTGCGAAACACTGGAATAGTTAAAAGCTCACATTCTCTATGAGTGGGCTTTTTCACACCTGTGATACAGTTTACGAGTTCTGCTCTCTCACGGTGAGAAGTTGTGCTGTCCATAACCTATGGGACCCTGTAAAACTGCTGGTCTCACCACTCTACTATACTGCTCTAGTCTGTACCTTCAGGTCCTGCTTCAGCCATCTGCTGTTCACAGTTTCCTGGGACCGATACTGCGAGACAGACTCTGAGAAGTACACCTTTCGCATGTCTATGCAGAAAGCCTGAGAGCAATGACCTGCCTCTATTTGGTCATTGATCGCTCGTGCCTTGGCTCCTGCCAATGTGATCTGCAAGGCCAGGCCAGGTAGAGAAGACTTGGTGCCATGGAATGAAGACTGAGAGAGTGAACTGGGGACAGGGATGGCTGTGTGGCAGTTTTATAACCAGCCTCTAGGCAATTGGTGGGTTTTATTAACAAGTAAAAGATTTTTAGTGCATTTAACTGCATCTTACTGCTCTACCTACATAGTACAGCATGTATACATATGATAAGTTTTTCACTAACGGATCTTGCTGTTGTTGTTTTGCTTTTGGTGGATCTCTTCTATACGTTGATGCTTCCTGGGATCATACACCACCCACCTAATGAAGGAATTCTCGTATTTTCATAGTATTTTCATATTTACTGTATTTTTACAGCTGGATCGCATGGAATAACAAGCTCGATTTGAATCACAGCCTCATCAATCTGTCTCGTCACTGGTAATCCGGCTGCTGGTACATTAGCCTTGACTTGTGAGGGCAGCCTTGGTTTAATAATAAGACCCACACGGGCTAAAAGTCCAGAAACACCCACATAGAAAACACGTCACAGCGTGTAACTGCCAGCATGCTCTGCAGCAATGAGGCAAATCATTTTGTAAAAAGACCATTTGTAATAGAAGTGCCAGAGTAGCTTACTACTGCATATGGATTTAGTCATCTAACACTTTCCTCACCCCAGTGGATTTATGCAGTTCAAAACCGGCCTGCCTTACAAATTATCTGAAGTATATTAAAGTATCTAATCCATGTCAAAGCTTCAAAAGTTTGCTGGAACCAATCACACTATTGTGTGGATTAAATAGATGATCCTATGAATGAGGGGTGGAGAAAATGAGTCTGGGAATGCATGCTCCCATAGATTGTGCGGGAATGTATCAAGGGATCGAGTGTAGAGGGATCTGATCGGGGAAGAGATGTTCCTGTGTGTGAACTGTGCAGGAAATGGATCTGGGAAAAGATGATCTCACGGATGAAGTGTGGAGGAGAAAGATCTGGAAATGCATGTAATCCAGGATGATGTGTAAAGGAAATGGATCTGGAATCGGATGTGATTGTGAATGAGATGAGGAGGAAATGGATGTGGAATCGGATGCGATCGTGGATGGGATGAGGAGGAAATGGATGTGGAATCGGATGCGATCGTGGATGGGATGAGGAGGAAATGGATGTGGAATCGGATGCGATCCTGGATGAAATGAGGAGGATATGGATCTGGAATCGGATGCGATCGTGGATGAGATGAGGAGGATATAGATCTGAAATCAAATGCGATTGTGAATGACATGAGGAGGAAATGGATCTGGAATCGGATGCGATCGTGGATGGGATGAGGAGGAAATGGATCTGGAATCGGATGCGATCGTGAATGAGATGAGGAGGATATGGATCTGGAATCGGATGCGATCGTGGATGGGATGAGGAGGAAATGGATCTGGAATCGGATGCGATCGTGAATGAGATGAGGAGGATATGGATCTGGAATCGGATGTGATCGTGGATGAGATGAGGAGGAAATGGATCTGGAATCGGATGCGATCGTGGATGAGATGAGAAGGAAATGGATCTGGAATCGGATGTGATCCTGGATGAGATGAGGAGGAAATGGATCTGGAATCGGATGCGATCGTGGATGAGATGAGGAGGAAATGGATCTGGAATCGGATGTGATCCTGGATGAGATGAGGAGGAAATGGATCTGGAATCGGATGCGATCGTGGATGAGATGAGGAGGATATGGATCTGGAATCGGATGCGATTGTGAATGAGATGAGGAGGAAATGGATCTGGAATCGGATGCGATTGTGAATGAGATGAGGAGGAAATGGATCTGGAATCGATGTGATTGTGAATGAGATGAGGAGGAAATGGATCTGGAATCGGATGCGATCGTGGATGAGATGAGGAGGATATGGATCTGGAATCGGATGCGATCGTGGATGAGATGAGGAGGATATGGATCTGGAATCGTATGCGATTGTGAATGAGATGAGGAGGAAATGGATCTGGAATCGGATGCGATCGTGGATGAGATGAGGAGGAAATGGATCTGGAATCGATGTGATTGTGAATGAGATGAGGAGGAAATGGATCTGGAATCGGATGCGATCGTGGATGAGATGAGGAGGATATGGATCTGGAATCGGATGCGATCGTGGATGAGATGAGGAGGATATGGATCTGGAATCGGATGCGATCGTGGATGAGATATGGATCTGTGAATGTATGCTCTAATGAATGGAATGTGGTTGAACAACCTGAACATACCCACATCAACTGATAATCAACATAGACTGCACCAATAAAACACCTTAAAATACTCTCCTATTATAATTTAAAATCTTTTTTTAGTATTTTTTTTCCTTTTTGTTTAACTTTTCGAAAACCTCCATAGGCTGGGTGAAGGAAATCAATGCTATTTCTTCCATTGCCCTGAAGCTAATATTTTGTCTTATTCTTGTTCGTTATACAGTTTTATTAGTAGTAGTTTGTGGTATTTAGCATAATTAATGTGAATTATATACATTATGGTTTAGAACAATAAAAACTTTTGGTCCTTGGTCCCTAAGGGGGGGGGGGGGAGAGAGAGAGATTTTCAGTCTCACGGTTGCTAAGGAAACTGCCGTGACCTCAGAAAATCATAGTTCTGCACTTGCTGAACAAGAGGGAGAGAGCAAGAGCGAGAGAGAGACAGGAAGTCTGTCAGTGGGACAGGAAGTCTGTCAGTGGGACAGGAAGATCTCTCCTACTGAGTTTTCTTGATCTTCAAGTTTTAACCTTCATTTGTTCTGTAGACTAAAAGCCCAAAACACCCTTTACTTTATACATGTTAAGTGTGTGTGTACGTGTGTGTGTGTGTGTAAGTGTGTATAGAAAAGTCTTTGTTCTAGTTGCTGTATTTCTTGTTTTTTCACTCCTGGCCAAAAGTTTGCTTCTTTTCCGTGTCTGAGCATCATCCCCGGCTGTGATTGATCCTGTTTTCCAGAAGGGAAACGTATCCCAGCCTCCCGTGCTGCAGTTTGTCCTTGAAAAGTAAACACTGATATGTCTCCAAAATCCCTTATGCAGGCTGTGTTTGTTTTTATGTTAAATATTTTGTTTTTAGAAAAAAAAAAAGTCTAACTCCTTCGAGATCTCTTCTTGACTGCCTTCTTCTTAACACCTGCAACATATTACACAGTTTGTGAAATTCTTGGGACTACTCAAAGGATTCAGTTTATGGAGAAACACACGCTAGGTCATAGCACGCAGCACCAGTTAATAACAATCACATCAGATTTTCACAGCTTGGTGCAACAGTCACCTCAGATTCTCCCAGATATTGCGTATTATTAAACATGTAATGAATAAAAGTGTAAAAACAAATCAACATACTGCCTCTGTGTTGAGTTACAGAAGTAGTAATAAAAGCACTTGCAGCCAGTTTGCTGATCTCCAGGGGAGCAGATTAAATGTTCACCCAGCTAACAGGCAACATTCCCAGAACTTTATTTGAAGGTTCTCTAAAAGGTGACAGATAATGTTGTATAATAATGTTGTAACATTAATAAAACGTTATTTCCATGTTTTACATTTGAACAAAGGTTTTGTCAGTGTCAGCATGATGACATTATCACCTGTTTTTATAATAAAATAAGATTTTATGAAAGTGCTACACCATCCATCCTGAAACCCATGATCTCTGAGGCTCTAACTGCTGCTTTATTTGTTTCTACATTATTATTCTTCATTATCGCAGTAGTTGCAGTAGTAGATAACGTTACAGGAACGTCAGGACAACTGGACCCTTTGAATGTTTCCATACCTTAATCGTAACAATCGGTAAATGTCCCTAGAATGAAAAATTGTCAGAGGGGCATGTCTGGGAAACAGACAGCATGACTAGCAGGAGAAGACCCAGAGACTGATGGCTGCCGATCACCTGTGACTCACCTGTGCTGTGGCAAGTCATGCTGACAGCGTCTCACTCCTGTCAGTAGGGACGGCTGGCGTCCTTTGGCCTCTTGAGCTGCACTTTTAGCCGCTTCATGCCGATCTGGAAGCCGTTCATGGCTTGGATGGCAGCCTGGGCACTGGTGGGGTTGTCAAAGCTCACAAAACCTGCAGGGGGCGACGGCAGAGAGTTACGTTGTCTTGTTAACGGTGTTATCGAACTCGCGAGGCAGAAGGAGCGCTGTGTCTCACGTCACCTCTAAAACGACCGATCATAAATGCCCCGGCAGCGTCGACACCAGCTGGGGGACACAGCACCCACATGGACAGGCTTGAGCCTGGCCTCTACAGGCCCCGGGAATAAGCGGACATTGAGCACCAGAAGTTCAAGGTCACAGCTAATACACAAGGTCAGGGGAAGTCATTCAAGATATGTCTGATGCGGTAAAAGGTTCTCTCAGACATGCAGGATGGTTCCCACATAGACTTCCACTTACTTTGTTTTTTTCACGAAATTGTTTGCCTTTTTAGCAAGACTTTTGTGGCCCTTTTCCTCTGTATGCTGTGCCACAACCCGGCGGCAGCACTTACCAAAGCACTTGCTCTGGTTGGTGGCCCTGTCCATGAACACCTTGGAGGAGATGACCGTTCCAAAGGGCAGGAACGTCTGCATGAGTTCGTTGTCCCCAAACTCCTGTGGCAGGTGGTAGATGAACAGGTTACAGCCCTCAGGTCCTAAAACGGGAAACAGAGAGTCACACATTCATCTAGCATGTGATCTCACAGCCTTTCGGGCCCCGATTTCCCATCTGGGCCCAGTTAAAACTGTCATACTGACAGTCGTTACAGCGGCCGCTCGGCCTCATACTCTGAGAACTTTATTATAGTCACCATGTGAAATTCTGTTCGCGTCTCTTTTGTATTCACAATTATCTATGAAATTATTATAAAATGAAAACGTTATTTCACATGAAATGGAAATTTCACACAAAAATGACTGAAACGAATGAGATACAGTAAAATGAAGCGTAGATTTTGACTGAAGACGTGAATTTAGGGTCAGTGTCATGGAGGGGTATTAGTTTGGTATGGCCCCCCCAAAATGAGCCATCGTGCCCCCCCTCAAATGCCACCCACCAAGGACACGACTCATATTTTTTTTAGTTTATTTTTTGATAAAAGCATTTGTCTTACTACAGATAAACCTCTGTCTCCCCCAGGGGCATGGCTACGGATCTTCTGCTTACCCGAAGCCCCCCACCCCTGAATTGACAACTTTTACCACCCCCACTCTTCACATGCTCCCCTCCAGATTTGTTCTGGCACCAAAAGACTGAAGACTACAACCCCATTGCCATAAAACGCGCAAAATGCTTTTGACTGTGAAACAATGCTGTATATTCAGGGATGGACATGACTGGTACGCAAGTATGCATTCACCTTTAAAAACGATACGCGTGACAATCAATTGTTTGTAAAAGCGCTGCTATGACAAGAAAATGCCTTGCATTTTAACCTGTAGACTGCAAATGAACTAGAGTTAGCATATAAAGATTAACATGCGTTATATTTTGTTTTCATAGCAGCGCAAATGCACATAAAATAAGTATGCATTTACACTGTTACCACAATCGATTGTTGCATCCCTATGTATATTCTGCAATTAAAACAGCAACATAGCCAACAATGAATACAAACAACAGTTTTGTTTTAAAATGTATCATTCATTGATAAGCTCCTTTAATAACCAAACATTCCATTGTCCAGTTTTGTGGAGCCAACGCTTCACACTCACCTTCCCTTTGCTGCTGCTGCTGGATCACCTGAGCTGCTTGTGGCAGTGCTTGTCCAATAGGGGTCAGTGTAGTTGCCGGGTAAATAGCTGCCAGAAAGAGAATATATTTGCTTTCAACTAAGCTTCTTTCAGAAACGCAGCTGCAAATGATATTCACATCATTCTCATTGTGAAAACTTGATTTGATAAGATAAAAACAAGGTTGACTGCATAATAGTCATAACTACATTTAAAATACGTTGCAATTGAAATAGTGTATGAAGTACTACATTGCAATACAATTACCCTTATAAAGGGTCTATGAATGGCTTATAATTAATTTATTAATTAGTTTGCAATGCTTTGTAATTCATTAATAGACAATTATAAACAATTTATAACAGTTTATACCATTTATAAGTGGCATAGGGAGCCTTATTGTAAAGTGGTACCATATATTAACATATATATAATACAGTGAATGTGTTTTTGAGGGATGCTATGCGGATAGGGTTTACCAGTGTACTGCTGCACTCCAGTGAAGGCCTGTTGGAGGGTGTCTGCAGCTGTGGGGCTCTGGCCCGAGTAGGGGGACAGGCCGTTAGTGTAGACGGCCTCTACCGCCGGGTGGCCGTTGGGCTGAGGGGGCAGGCCTGCGAAGCCATTCACGATGGGCGTGACGATGCTGGGCACGGCGGAGGTAGCGATGCTGGCTGGCGGGGAACTGAGGCCTGGGAGGGTGGGTCCAGGGGGAGGGCATGAGCCGGCCGGCACAGGGGGCAAAGACAAGCCTACAGGTAAGAGGGGTCCCACTGGGGAGCTTTGTGAATGCTGCTTATTACTCTTATTACTGGCATATAAATGGGTTTAGATAAAATTTTCGTTAACACTTTCTACAAATATCTATAAGAATCTATGAACACATTCATAACACATTCATAAAGCATTATAAACATCTATATTCATAACAAGGTATAACACATTATAGCCATGTTAATTATGCATTATGAATGCTTTATGAAGCTCTTATCTATAAGGCACTGTAGATACCTTCATAATGCAGTACAAAGCATCCTTAATGCTTATACCAACCATTATCATGCATTATGGAGGTATTATAGTGCATTATAGATGACAGGGTCAAGTGCTACCAAACATTCATGTAATTTTTTTGTATGTATGTAATTTTTTTTTCACTGTATGGCTTTAAAATACTGTATTCAGAGGAGACACGGAGCATTCAGTCAGACAGAAAGTCAATGTGACTCTCAGGACGTATGTTCATGGCCAGTGGTTTGTGGCTGGAGTTAGGGTTAACCTGAGAGCAGCTTCAGTCTGCAGCAAAGATGCTACTGAACTGATAAACGGGTTGCTATGGAGACTCCTGTGCATGCCGTCTCCGCAATCTGACACCAGCAGGACAGTAAGTGGCTGCATGCGAACAAAGACACACAGGCATGACGGCCACATAATGAGATGCACGCAGTCACTCACAAACACCCCTGATTGCCAAGTAAATGCATTGTTTTATGGTCCCCAAATTGTTAGACCCCCCCCCCCCCCCCCCCCACGCAAGACAGGGTGAAAACTAAATCAGTTTTGGGAGTTTCTGTGATGCAGTCATGCAGCGAGACAGAGGAATGGGCTGTGAATTTGAGATGGGAGCAAACAGAGGAATAGCTGAATGAATACTATGTGCTGAAGCATTTGTGCAGTAGGAAAAGTACACAGCGTTTCAGTAACTGCATACACTGCATACAATAAAGAGACTAATGACATTTCAAATTCTCCATATAATTTCCCATAAAACATTCTTGGAGAAAACATGTTCTAAACTTGGCAAGAGGAATTAGCCTTTTGATGATCCGACCATAGTGGTCAGAGACTGTAACAGACAGTTTAATTAAGGTGCAGTGACGTAAACTATGGTCTGTATTATAAAAGATACAAATGCATTAATTAGCCCTCCACGCACCAGTAATTAATTACACATTATTTTAATTGCCAAATGTTTGCCAAACCAAATTCTCAGACTTTTGTCTTAATTAAGTAATGGAGGGCATTTCTGAAAGGCATGAAAATGAGCTCAAAGAAAATGCACCTGGCAAGCCAAAGGCAAAATGCAGCAACTATGCTGGCAATGAAACTGAGAATAATGGCTTCAGAGTTTGACTCTCCCCACATAGTGTACTTCAGTGTTTCCAAAACTGGTCCTCGGGGACCCCCCAGACAGTCCATGTTTTTGCTCCTTCCGAGCTGCCTGCCAGGCAGTCCACATTTTTGCTCCCTGCTAGAGAGTCCATGTTTTGTCTCCCTCCCAGATCAAAAACATAGACCATCTGAGGGTCCTCAAGGACTGGGTAGGGGAACAGTGGTGTATTTATTCATTATTGAGCATACTGTAGTTGAACTACGATATTTTGTTACAATGCAAGAAAAAGGGTAAGAGACCCGATATCTGTCAGGTCGTAAAGAAAGATAGTTTCGGTGTCTTGCCTTGGCAGGACAGAATTGTACACGAACATTTCAGTCAGCATGAAGGAACAGCATGTTGTTATTGTTTAACATATACTGGTCGCACCAATAGAGACACCAGCTGTTAGCAAGTATTAAACCAAATCAGTTTTTCGGTTCATACTGCCTCATATCATAAGTTAAAAAACACTTCACATTCATTTATCCATCTGTCAACCACTTATACATTTACTGGATATTTCATGAACAGAGAATATAAATAACTTTTCAATCAATGCGCAATTACAGTTTTACAGCCTCGACCTGAGCTGAAGACACCGAGTCCCTGAAATGACTCTCCGTTTGCAAAGTATTTATTGTGCTAATTATACATTCAGATGAACAATGAGATGATGCATCCAAATGGGAAGCATTGCGCCCACAGTAATCACTCATTTGTGCTTCCATCAAAGTGTGAAATTCACATTAAATCAAAGATGCTCTCATTTATTTTTCTAAAACTAAATGCCATTATAAAACAACGGGAGCTGAGTTATACACACGCATGGCCTGTCATTTACATGTAGATTACATGTAGGTTGCGTGCGACTGTTTATTGCACTTCTTGGTATAACTTTGAGTGACTGCTTTACTAAATTCCAGAACTTTCTCCTGATTATCGGAGAACCTTTGAGAAGTTTGTGTCAGGGCACGACAACCTCTCTCTCTGGACGTCAGTAAGACTATGGAGGTGCTCACTGACTGTGGGAAGCCAGGGCTGGGTGTGTGTGTGTGTGTGTGTGTGTGTGTAAACTCCCGGGAGTCACCCTCACTGCGGACCTTAAGTGATCACACCAGGCTTCAGCTGCTGTCATGAAGCTCCTTTGGTACCTCTACTTCCTGAAGCATCTGAGGACGCCCTGGATGTCACCTACAGCCCTCACAAATGGTGTACACCACAAAATCCACCTCAGGAGCTGCATTATACCTTGGCATGGCAGCCGCTCAGCACAGGATAGCGAGGCACTACAGAGAGCAGTCACAGAGTACAGGGTATCGATGGTACATGGTCTGTGACATTCTCACCACACGGCGTCTCCTCTTGAAGGTCCAGAGCAGTGTTTCCCAATCCGGTCCACATTTTCATGGACTGTCTGTGTGTGTGGACCAGCTGTGGGTCCCTGTGGACCGGATTGGGAAACACTGCTCTACACACATCCTGTATGGGCAGTTTCCCTCCCTATAACCAGCTGCTCAATTCCATATATTTAGACACTTTTTTTCTTTGATCCAAAGATCCTAAGACTACTCAACAGGCTACATTTACATTTCACTATAATAATAAAACTGCTAAAGTGTGAATGTTACATAATGGTCTTTGGTCTGGGGCAGGAATTTGTAGCACCCAAAGGAAAGCTGTGTAACACAGGGAAAACAGGCAAAGACAGACAGACAGACAGACAGACAGACACACACACACACACACACACGCGTGCACTCACAGAGGGAGTGAGACATGAGCCCCCCCCCCCCCCCCCCAGCCCTGGAGGTGTTAGGCACTGAGCCATTGTGCTGCCTGATAAAAGGACTAATGCGACTCAGTATTAATGTGTCTCATATTAAGGATGCTGTGGGAATGAAGGAAGATTAAAGGGCATGGAATTAAGGTCCTTTCATTCACCTCAAGACAATTATTAACAATATTCTCTCTGTCTCTGCAGCCTGGAAGGGCAGACCACAGTCTCAGATCATGTGACCTCATTTGCAGGCCTGTTCGGCCCCTCACTGAAGTGGAAATGGCTTCAGGGCCCAAAGAAAGATCATTCCACACACACACACACACACATACACACACACACACACACAGACACACATATATCTACTGTATATATTTTTTCTTCTCTCAGAGACATTTCAGCTTTACAGCCAGTTTAGCTTCGCAGGGTTACTCTCACACCAAGACCTGTATCGCTCTGTTGTAGATTAAATGACAGAGCGAAGTCAAGGCTGCTGTGGAAAATCACATTCCCAGTTTTCCCAGTATAAAAAGCACCAGCAACAGCAAAGCCCTGTGTAAGCAGGGATAAAATTCCGCAAAGACGACTGCATAAAGCAGGAGAAACGGAAAATAACATCAAAATTCAGCTACTGTGCACAGATGGGCAGTGAAAGGATAAATGATTCGACTCCTAGTATGTTATAGAAAAGAAAAATATACTTCAGAATAACCCTTAACTACTCTGACTTCTAGCTTGGACTTCTGACTAAATATAAATGGTCAAAAATGCTTTGACTGTTTACCTCTTAAACAATAGCCGAGCTCTTCAGTATTACAACCTGATCGAGGGTCTGATTGCATCATAAGGAGAGAGATAAATAGTCAAGTGAATGTAATGATTTACTGTGGCTATTTGGTGGGAAGACAAGCATTTATAATATTTGCAAATGATTGGCAATAAAAATGGCAAGTTACACACATGCACAAAAGGTACAAACATGGTTGAGCAACACGAGATAGGTAGGCAACTGACTATCATTTATTTAGTGAAACAAATACACAGCGATCAGCAAAACATTCAAAAGTTTTTGATACTCTGCTCGAAGCACAACACAACACAGCGCACAAAAACCAATCATGGAACAAAAGCAATTCAACACAATGACACCTATATAATTCATAATTGAATAAATCAGCACAAAGGAAATGGGTATGATTTTCCTTGAATGTAAAGGGCAGAATGAAGTTACTCACCTGACACGGGGGTTATGGAGGTGGGTGGCAGCCCGTTTATGTTGAGTGCCCCCACCTGGTGGATCTGAGTGGTGGGGAATGCCACACTGGGCGTCATGTAGCTCCCATGCGTGGCGGCCATGATGGCAGCCTGCTGCTGCATCAGCTGCAGGAAAGAAGAGGAGGAGGAAGAGATAGAGACAGAGATGTCAGTCACACATTTCGACATCTCTCAAGCCTGACTCATACAGCACCTTGCTCCTCTCTCAGTCCTTGGTCTCAGTCACTTAGACCAGTGTTTCCCAACCTGGTTCTCGGGGACCCCCAGACAATCCATATTTTTGCATCCTCCGAATTGCCTGCCAGGCATTCCACATTTTTGCTCCCTCCGAGCTGCCAGCCAGGCAGTTTACAATTTTGCTCCCTTCCAGCTGCAACAAAAACGTGGACTGTCTGGTAGGGAGTATGGAGGGATCAAAAATGTGGACCGTCTTGGGGTCCCCAAGGACCAGGTTAAGAAACGCCACCTACTATGATCTTCTAGAAGGAAGGATGCAGAAATAAAGCAGATGGTCATAATCACATTGTGAAGGATTGGGAAGACCATCCGACGGAAGTCATGTCTGCTGTCAATTATGCAGCCTCGCATGCAGATTCAGTCTGGGAGCCAAAGTGCGTCCTCCACCTAAATGAATGCGCTTCCAGCAGCTGGTGATTTCCGGGGGATGACAGTCATTTTATTTGGCCTTGCGCATTATTTTTGCTACAAGGGAAGTCCGTTTTTTTTTTTTTTTTTTTTTTTTTTTTTTGGGGGGGGGGGGGGGGCATGATTTATTTATTCTCTGACCGCAAGTAGACTTCGAATGTCTGCCATGGACAGGAAAGTGGAATTGCTTTGGGCTCAGTTTTCATTACTGCGGCTGTAACCTTTTCTCTCTCTTAATAAAAAAAAGGGATGGAGGGTAGAAACGGGGCCTTGCCCCCCCCCCCCACCCCGCTCACACTTCCCACTTCAGCGTCTGATTTTTTATAGCCACCTGATGGCATTATTCCAGCCCCCCCCCTCCCTCACACCACCCCGGTCAACACACATGCAATTGCCTCTTTATCACATGGCAATTATCTGGGTGGCACTGAACCTCCGGCCACGACTCACTGAACTCTCACACGTGACCGTGAGTCAGGGGGTGGGGGTCACAGGGGTCAGGGGCAGGGGGGGCGGGGCAGGGATGGGATCTCATCTATCGATACTGGGCACTCTGCCAGAAAGTGATGGGGTTAGTGCAGAGAGCGCGCCGTTGTGTTTGCGTCTATCACAGCATCTTCTGATGACCGTTCTGGGCCCCGTTTGCTTCTTCTTTCTCCTCATTCTCCTTTCTTGTCATGCTGTACTTAGCCCTTTGGCCTCTCCACTGCACTCAATCAAATATTCCTCCCCGAACCTAAGAGGAAGAAAAGGGCTCTTTATCAGATTTGGAAATCCTTCGTCATACCGATTCAACTCTGAGAGAAGGAGAGGAGGCCACTCAAGGACGCGGCTGCAGATAGTCAGGAGGACCAGCGCTAATGTGCAGGAAAGGCGATTCATTTTCCTCAGATCTGGTTTCAGAAACAAGCCTCTCTGTGTTCAGTGATCAAACAGGAGGCCTTCTTCAAGACTGAGCAAAGTCACCAAAGCAAATTCTGTCCTGAATTAAATGATAGGATGTCATATAATACAATATGTGACCTGATATCCATCCATCCATCATCCACCCATCCATCCATCCATCCATCCCATGATAGATAGATAGATAGATAGATAGATAGATAGATAGATAGATAGAATGTGTATTTATCACACCATGTATATACTGTACAGTTGTCTAGCACTTTCGATTAGATGCCAAACTGCATTTTGTTGTCTGAGTAATTGTACTTTGCACAATGATAATAAAGCTGAATCGGATCTAATCATAGGGCACAAAATATGGGTGAATTTTAGCAATGCCCATTAGTCTAAGTTACGTGTCCTATTATGGCAGGAAACTGGAGTATCTGGAGGTGGTATTTGCACATAAAGGGAGTGTAATCTGCTCTACAGATTATAAATGAGTTACAGGACTCTTTATGTAATCTGTAATCCTCGGATGTGTGTCATGAGGAAGGTTGGCCAACAGAGGGCAACAGTGGCCTAATTTATCAACCAAGTGCGGTTACCCAGGCAGATGGCTGCCCTTTATCTGCACATTAGGAGCCGCAGCTATTGTGGTCCCCTGGGCTCGTGGGACTGAGCCATCTCTCCGGGTCCAGCACAATTCAGCTGGGTCTGAGCTGCTCGTGCTGCTCGACTTGGACCCAGACAGGTTAAACTGAACCCAATTTAAAAAGCAATACTGACGGTACAATGGCCACATAACTGATATTTTAAGATAATCATTTGAAATCGCAGCACTTTCCCCACACATTTTCCATCATCTTGACGGCAGCTGGTGTCTAACTCACACACAGATGTTATATATCAAAACGGTGTTACACAGCATCTGAGAAGTTGGATGGTTTTAATTCACATTGTCATTGTCCCCCTACATTTATGATGTCACCAACCCACTCCAATCTGATTGAAGTCCAATTTGTATTTACAAGTCTAGCTTTATAACCCGGTTTTATGTACTTTCAGGTCCATACTTGAAAGACCCGACACCACCAATTTTACCATAACATTGGATTCCCTAAACAATGTGTATAAAAGGACAAGGCATGTGGAAAGTCCACGTCCAAAACCAGAAAAATAGATGATAGCAAAAATTATTACACTTATCATGAAAATGTTTATACATTGCTTGAGCAGAACAAAAAACACCAGCAGTGACAATGAATGGGTGTGTACAGACTGATGCGTTCAGCGAGCTTAGATTTCTAGTATGTGTTTATTGGCTTACTGCTCAGTTGACATTATGACACATATCAATCACTGGCGCCTATGATCAAAAGAAATCACAATTATCTCTGAAATCCAAGATTTCAGGTCAACCCTGCGAGCTAATATCCCTGTAGCACGTTGTCCACAGTTAAAAATTCATGTACATGTCATGTCATTTACATCACATTTTACATCATGTGAGCCAACCCCCGGATTAACCTGTAGGGGGCGCAAAAGAAACATAATTGTGCTGGTTCGGCCCGCATCACAAAGGCTCTAGGGTCCATTTCATGGGCATATGGATGGAGAAAATCTCTCCGGGGTTGTTTGGGACACCGTTTAAGGTAATACCTCCCCCCCTCATCAGAAGTGTACAGAAACATGAACAGATGAAAGATGGCAGCAAAGAGGTGGATACCCTGATTCGCCGTCATTCTGCGTCAAAGCTGAAATGACAGGTGTGAGCATGGAGCAAAGGGGATGGACGATTTGGCGTGTTCCTCCCGTGAGCTACCGCTACAGAAGCCAAACAGAAGCACATTTTCCCTTTTCAGTGCTGCTTCGGCGTGAAAAGCGGGAGGAGATGATGAGCAGCAAAACAACGGGCTGAGTTTACGTACAAATAACAGCGGGACTTATGTGGCTGGAAAAGAATCATCGTACAGTAGATTAAGGACCCCCAGAATTGCGTGAGAACAGCATTCTGGGTAAAATTAATAAATCAAAACTGAACACTTAATCTGCTTATAACTGACACCCTCTCACACACATATTTATAAGCTTTACTCTTATTTTGCTAATTTTCTTTCTTATTGTCATAGTTGTATTCCACTAAATCACAAAGATTTGACAAACAGAGAAATATGTTACTTAAATATCTACAGAAATAGAAGTTGAATGTGACAGGTATGTAATTACTAGCCAGTCATACAAAATGTGATGATCTGTCCCCCGCAAACGTCGCTATGAAGTCCTTTGAACAGACCCTCCTGGGGGGGCTTTGTGATTACTGAGCAGCACGGTTAAACTGACATGTGAACAGGGGTCAATTTCTGAGTATTTATGAAACAGCCAGTGTAATTATGGTAATGCGTCATTCAAAGGCTCTTTCAAAACACAGCTGACAAGGACATTGTGCGTGGCCATTAATTTTTCTTTCATTTTAACAAACATGAAGAGTCATTTTTCATAGTGAAATACTAGAGCAGAAAGTAGGAAGACATTATGGAGACCTTGAGGCCAGTGAGGGAATGGTGCACGGAGGGTGGGGGTGCTTGTTAAGGGGGAGTGACTACCCACAATGCTCTGCTCCCTGCTCTGGTCTCCATTGTGTGAGAGGGTGTGTGACCGAACAATATTATAGCTATTCTGGGCTGCTCAGCCTACATGATTAAACCCTGTCAGTGTATGCGTGCGTGTGTGTGTGTGTGTGTGTGTGTGTGTGTGTCTGTACACATATACATTAACTCACAGCAGAAGGAGCTGAAGTATTTATTGCTATCTGAAGGGCACCTGCTCTGGAAGCCATTCTGCTTCTAAAAGCTGCAGTTCCTGTAGGACTGGAAGCCCTGAAGGAGGCCGATGGTTTTATTGGGCGACCATCATCGCTCTGTCACTGTCATTCCATCTTGGCCTTGGATGCACAAGTCACGCCGAGTAGGAGCGTGGGGACACGGAGCAATAAAGTATGGTGTGAGACAGGGTGGTGAGGGACAGGGGCGGGGCCACAAGGGTACCGGCACCAGCTTAAAGCTGATTGGCCACCAGCGTGCCCCTTCACCTGTCACTCATCGATTCAAAACATGTAATTGGTTAATGATAAGGTTTGCTTCTGTGTATGAATTATGGCCCCTCTTATTTCCTACACCTTAAATCCTAGAATCGCCCCCAGCGAGGGACTGAAATGGGGCAGTCTGGGAATATTGTCTTAGGATTGTCCAGTCTGCCGGTGGGAGCGGGGCAGACTTACAGCGTGGGCATAGGTGCTGTAGGTGCTGAAGGGCAGGGCAATAGCCGGGTTGAAGATGCCGAACTGGCCGACCATCTGCTGCATGCGACGGATGGTGCGCTCCTTGTCTGTGTCGGCGAACTTCACCACCAGGCTGGAGGAAGCACCCTGGCAAGAGTAGCAGATTAGCATCGCTCCTGCCACCTCCCATGCCTTGTGGCCGCACTCCCAGTTAGCGATATTCGCAGCCACATTCACCTCCACTTAGCAATACCCACAGCTACACTCACTCCCAGTTAGCGATATTCGCAGCCACATTCACCTCCACTTAGCAATACCCACAGCTACACTCACTCCCAGTTAGCTTCAGTCGCAATACCGAGGAAAATTTCTATGTTCTAGGATTCCTAGAACATAGGGTAGATTTTATACAATGGCTTTTTAGTTTTTCAAGAAAGAGACCTGAGCTAGGAACCCCCCCTACTGCTAACGTGTGATCACTAACTAACTAACTAACTAACTAACTAATGTCCTGGGCTGGGTTGGCTTGAGTCATTTCTTTCTCTTCCTTTATCATAGTGAGTAAAACATGGACTGTCTGGAGGTCCCTGAGGCCTGGGCTGGGAAACACCACTTTATCATTTTATAATGCGTCTCTGCAGACCCCCTGCAGCTGCACTGCAGACACCCAGGGGGTCACAGACACCAGGCTGGAAACCGCTGTCATAGAAAATTTCCAGTGGCATCTTAATTAGCACAGATAGTATATTATCTGTTGGTTTGCAAGCTGTACAGTTCAACGGATTTTCCTCCAGTGCGTAAAACATAGGAGTCGCTCTACGATAATTACAGAACACTTCCCTTGAAGTGCATTATTAACACTTGTTTCAAAGATGATTACCATAATTGCTCAATTAATCAAACACATGAATAATGTTGTGTGCAAATAGTGAGAGTGTCACTGACTGGTTCCCACCTGCCCCTCTTTCCTGATATTTTGTATATACTGACGTATTTCGATTTGCTTCGCAACGTGACCTAGAGCAAAAACTGGCTGGCTGGTGTTTTTTGGTCTTTTTGCCAGCTTCATTCTGGGTTTCCCCTGCAGCCTTGTCATTTCCCATCTCATATCCCTGCAAAGAGGATAAATTGGCATCGGACCCTTATCTGTCCTACTGATTTCACATGTCGCGTGTTTCCATTCCGCATTTTCTGAAATGTCAATACATGCAGTACAGTGAAGGGTATTTTTTTTTTTGCGATTGTGTATTTAGCAATGATACATTTCAGAACTTCATTTGAGTTTTTGTGATAAACTGGCATTCTGTCTAGGACAGGGGTGTCCAATCTTATCCGCTAAGGGCCGGTGTGTATGCAGGTCTTTGGGATGACCTTCAGGTCAGCTGTTCAAACCCAGGTGTGAGGACTCTTCAGCCAATCAGTCCTCTAATCAGTGACCTAATTAGGGAGTTGCAGTGAAAACCTGCATACACACACCGGCCCTTTGCGGATAAGATTGGCTGCCCCTGGTCTAGGATTTCCGCTGCCTCACGCTGTGTGATTTCAGGGATAGGTTTTGGGTTTTCTAGAACCCTGTACCCAATAAGCAGTTATGGAGAGAAGGTGGATGGAGCAATGACTGGATATGAAGAAATATAAAGTGTAAAACTCTGGGACATCATTCATGTTATTTATTTGTTTATATATATCACCTTAGAAACAACCAGTAAAACGTAAAACATTCATTTCACCTAGTAATGCATTGAAACTTAAATGACAGCTCCGAAAGAGCTGTTCTGAGTTAAAAAGTTCATTGGCAAGCAGTCTCATTGGTTGCTTTTTAATTATTAACACTTTAATATACAATAACATAAAACACCAAACATTTGTGTTTAGTATCCTTTTGGGAGCCAAAGACTGCAATTACAATTAATAACAAAATGGCAAGGAGAGATCTGAATGAGTAAATGACGTGATCAGGAGACTTAATAGAAAGGAAATGTCTGTGTGGAAAATATGTTGTGTGGATTATATGAGATGTGCAGGTTATAACCACACATGTAAATAATTACAATTTCTGGGTTAATTGATTTAAACATTCTGGTTATGTTCAAATATGGTTCGCACCTATGGACAGGCTCATACTGCTGAGTCAAATTCCTCTGTGGACACTGTCCTGCTTCACTGGGAGTCTGCATTTTCAGATAAAGCTAAACCACATATACTCCACTAAGTACATTTTATCTGATTTGTACATGTGTGTATGAATGCTTGATTTTTCAAAATTAAATGTCCTGCAATCTAAACCATTTTCTGCCACTTTATCTCTGCGCTTGGAGCTCAAAAATGTGTGTGTGTTCGGTGTCTGGGGACGACTTGCCCATTTGTGGATACAAATCGTGGCAATAGAAACTGTGCTTGTCTGGAATCATGTGAAACAGCTGCAGCTTGTATGAAACTACAATAAAAGAGGGTAACTTTGGTGGAGTTTATTTTATATAGCTGTTTTAAGAGCCTGTTGATTTCTAAACATCCACTTAATTCACAGTATGATTTTACTAGTGTTTAATATCATTTAAATTACTTTGTTTCTTGTCTTATATTAATTGCAAATATCTTATATCGTATAGAATAATATGTCAGTTTAACTGAGAAAAATATATTATTTGTCATGCAAGGTAGAGATGCAACGAGAAATTCTCGTTGAATATAAATAATAACAATATTTAATCAATGGAAATAAAAGCTTTGCAGTTCTTGCAATAAAAAGTTTATATTAAAAACAATTTGGCATGCATGCATTAGATAAAGAAAAATGTAAAGGCAATGCCCATAATTTTTTATTTTTTTGCAGAATTACTGTAAGTGTATTTTTGTGCTTCTGTGAGCTTTTATGTGTGTACATGTTCGCCTGTGTGTTGTCGCGATGTACTTACTGGCATGGTCTGGCTCCCGTGTAGTGCACTGATCGCAGACTGAGCCTCAACATGTGTAGAAAACTTCACAAAGGCACAACCTGCAAGAACACACAGGCACAAAGATCGTGACAAAGGCACAGCCTGCAGGAACACACAGGCACAGAGATCGTGACAAAGGCACAGCCTGCAGGAACACACAGGCACAGAGATCGTGACAAAGGCACAGCCTGCAGGAACACACAGGCACAGAGATCGTGACAAAGGGACAGCCTGCAGGAACACACAGGCACAGAGATCGTGACAAAGGCACAGCCTGCAGGAACACACAGGCACAGATGCACACACAGACCTGTACTCTTGTCTTTGTGGGGACCGTCCATTCATTTCCATGAGCAAAACCCTAATCCCAGCAATGACAACCTTAACCCCTAACCAGCCCTAATCTTAACCCTACGTAACCAAACAAAATACTAGTCTTTTGGCATTTTTAGTTTATTGACTGCAATCACAGGTTTTTATAAAATAGAAAATGGTCCCCACGACATTTGAATAACAGGTTTTTAATCACATTTGGGGACATTTGGTCCCCATCATGTAATGTATATCTGACCCACACAGACTGTGATAAACACACAGCCAGAATGTCACAAAGCAGCCTGTCAAAAGAGATACACAAATAGATTTTCACATCACAGGCTGTAAAGACACACACATTCACACGCATATCCAAAAAAATTAATTTACAGGATATGGAACAGATTTGAAATGTAACATGCACATTACATTCCCAGTCACATATTTTCATATAACTCTGAAATTGTTTCGACATCCATTTTTTTTCCCCTTCGACTTTCATTTGACCGCAAATGTCTGTGAGGCAGAGAGCTGTCACTTTGGCTGCGGGAATAATTCCACGGCAATTTTCGAGAAACGCTACTGGGGACCACGTCCCGTAACGCCGTCTCCTGTAATGTCGTCTCCTGTAATGTCGTCTCCTGTAATGCCGTCTCCCGTAACACCGTCTCCTGTACCGTCATCTCCTGTAACGCCGTCTCCTGTAACGCCAGTCCTGCCCCCAGGGATCAAGGTGAAAAGTGCTGGGATCTCGCAGCCAAGCTGCTAATTGAACCGCACTCTCTCTGGAAAGTCATTCCGACGTGTTAGATGCAGCACTGAATCAGAAGATTGCATAAGTGCTTCGCTCTCTTCCTCCATAAATCCGTCGGTTGGATCGGATACATGTTGTAGCTGTGTGTTTCTAATACCTTGTTAAAGTGCAATTGTAAAACACATAAAACTTATTTAAACCACACTGTGCCTCATGCTGTCACTCATGAGAGTAGGATGTAATTCTTTGTTGCAGAAAAAGGTGGCTACAGCAGAAAAATAATGAAGATTTATGTCAGTGTTTTACTGCCTTGAAATCAGAGAGGATAAAATAAGTGCACTTAGGACTTCTGCCAGGGCTCAGCAAGACTGACCTTTGCTGTTTCCGTCAGGACCTCTCAGGACGGTACACTCCTCGATGACTCCGTAGGGTTCAAACAACCGGTACACATCCTCTTCAGTTTGCTGTTTGTTCAGCATTCCCACAAACAGCTTCCTATCTTCTGGAACAAGAAACAGGCAAGGGGTTAAACCTGCTTTTTATTTATTTATTTTTTTTTTTTTTCAAGCGTTGAAAATGTTCAAAATATATCAGTCTGGAAAGTGGTCAGGAGCATGAGGCAGAACTTATCAGATGCCAGCACAGATAGACCAACTGCAGAGCTAAATCCTGGAAGTTCTGGAGTTGCGGTGAAGTTCAGACGGTTTTGCCCCCTGCCCAGTGCCTAGGCAAGCATTTCATAAAACATTCACTGGGTCTGTTTACACGCATCCGCCCAAGGCAAACTTGGAGCCCCGCTGGTAGGGGGGGCTTGACCGCGTGCACCAGCAGATTCATGGTGAGCGTCAGCAGGTCTACAACTAAACCGGACATCATCTTATTGCTGCACAGAGGAAACTTTTCTATTTTTTTTTTTGCTCTTGGGTTGGCACCAAAGGAGTGGCACCCTCATCATTGCAGATGCGCCCCCCCCCCCCAGGCTCTATGGAATCTCAGCAAGACTCACGAACCCGAAGCCCTTTCTGACTCGGTCACCCCCTGCGGCACACAATATACCTCTGTGAGAACCACAGGGGGTACCAGTGTGCCCCCCAGGTAAGCGATGAGTATGGATCAAAACGGGGCCCCTGTCAGCGTGACACCTGCCACAGCCTATCACTCATCCACACAGAGCAGTGAGTTGAAGTCCAATCTGAGATGTTGGTCTTAACTATAATATAAGTGGATTCCCACTGAAATACTGACCCATGCACCTTCAATACTACATGTGGTCCCACTTAAAAGTCTGCATTCACTTGCTTTCGATGTGCTTGTCTCTATTTTAGCTTGTTATTCACCTTATAGCGAAAGGCCCCGGGGCAAAGAAGTAATATATTGAGAAGGGAAGTGTTCAGCATTTAAACATTTTCTCAAATTTTGCACTCCCTTAGCTTCGATGACAGCATTGCAGACTCTTGGCATTCCTTCAACCGGCTTCCTGATGTAGCCACCTGGAATGCTTCTCCAAGAGGCCTGAAGGAGTTTCCACAAGATCTGGGCCGTTTGGCTATCAGGGCATCCTGAACCAGTGCCTTAGGGTTTAGGTTGAGGGGATGGGGGGCCAGGTCATCTGTTACAGCACTCCATCTCTCTCCTTATTCACTAGATAACACTTACTACATAACCTCGTGTGTCCAGACATTTGTGTGGTACTGTATAGGAAGCAGAACATAGAATAAGCCTTCCATCCATCCATCCATCCATCCATCCATCCATCCATCCATCAATCAAGACTGATTACAATATATTTTACTGAACTGTAATATTTTCTAATGGATTATAGCTCAAAAATCTGTCGTAATGGAGGTCATTGAAGCCTAGCTTCACTTCTGGTATATAGATGCCTCTGTTGTGTTTCGCAGGCCTGTGTGTGAGAGTGTTTTAAAGGACATGGACCCCCCCCCCCCCCCGAGCCCTCATCCCCGTCTCTCACATGATTACACTGTACTTCACACGCTTTTCACGTCACCCACAAACGCATGAATGAGGTCAAGTATCATAGGAGGGTATTCCTTTTGTTTCACAATTAATTTGTTCTTCGCTTACACACGGCAAAAGCAATTTCAGTGTGAAAATAACCACCGTACACTTGCAAGTGAAGCAACAAACTTGAGAAAATTTACACTGATGTGAGATAATCAGAGCTTCTTAAGAATCAGCCAAAACAGAAGAAATGACAGTTCTTAGCTTCATATCACAACTGATTTGTCCTAGTAAACGTTGCCACATCTTAACAGACAGGAAATGTGAGCAGAGGGTAGTGTTAGCAGTTTATCAAAGGCATGCCGAGGGAAGCACGCCGGGCCATTTTCCCCGTTCACGATTTTTCATTCTAAGAACATTTACCGAATGTTATGCTTACGGTACGGAAACATTCATAGTGTCCAGTTTCCCTGATGTTCCCAGAATCCCACTACCACAACTACTGTAAGATTAATAACACGAAATCTAACAAAGGGCATATTGGAGCAGTAGGTAACACTATTAAAGGTCATGGGTCCAAGCTTGAATGGTGTATTCGCAGTAGACACAGACATGAAATAATATTTTAGTATGAAACAATATTTTTCAACATTAAGTGCATGATTAAGATGCTGATGTAGCTCAAACCAGAGCTTGGCTTTGATCTGACAATGACCCGTCCAGGACAGGTGTATGTTTTCTACCTTGGTCTCCTACTACCTATTCATTGCACTGAAAAGTCCCATTTGGATGCATTATGTGTATTCATATTTATTCAATAATATCAGAAACTGCTAGCATGCCTCTCCTTCCTGCAGCTTTTACTCGCAAAACTGCAATGCCAAGAGTGTCGAGCCGCAAACATGCTGTATAGGGTAAAGTTGAGGAGATAATAAATAAATAACCCGTATGGATACGCATTAAAGCATGTCAGAGTTTTTTTGTGATTCCACATTAACTCAACCTGACTTCCTGAAGCAGTGTTGAAGGCTGAAAGGCTCCTTGCACTTTTATAGCCATGTGTAGGGAGCCCCAGATATTACACAAAGGTTTGCTCTCCCCAAAGCTGCCCAGCGCGCATTTGTATCGCGGCTCATAAATTCCACGCCGATAGTTTCATTCATAATTGGAGGGAATGAGGGGATATGCTCGCTTTTGGTGAATTATGATGTTGAATTTTGCAGGCACCCTCAGACCTCCTGTGCTTTACAAGGCTTCCCTTGCAAAGCTGAACTGCTTTCTGGGTGTGAGCGCCCCAAAGAGGAGAACCTCGAATAAGTCAACACCATGTTCAAGAGGAGATTTTGACAAAAGCTGTTTCCTTGTTTACAGGTCATTCATACACATCAAATTTATACAACTTCATTGCCTAAGATGTCTGTTTTGACTCTGGGCTAGTTGATCAGTTTTACTCAGTATATTGTGGGCTCGGCATAACGCATGAGATGGGAATTTTTGGGGAGTTTTGCAAAAGCTGCAGACGACACCCAAAAATTTTGTAACTCATAAATGGACAAAATATAGATGCAGTGCTGGTTTATGGCAGCCTCTCACGTTAAATATCACAATGATCTTTATATCTCTCGTTCAGCTTCACTCCCCTCACCAAGCAGACCAAGGGAACCAAAAGATTTCATGCAGTTTTCCCAGATCATGGGGAGTCTGTGCCCGCAAGCCCTTCCAATGTGGACGGGTCAGCTGCATTACCATTGATTTCTGTAATAAACAAAAGTATTTCACCAAATCCTAGGCAAGAGCTAAAGAGATGAGGATGAATAACAAAAACAAAAATATAAAATACAACAATAATATAAAAATAACCAAAAATTTGCAAAAATATATACATACTTTAACAAAAAAATGGGTTACATGCAATAAAGTTGAAAGATTTATAATCATTTCATCTAGTTTTGTGTTATTTGACCTTAGAACTGTTACTGTATAGATTTTTGCCTATTGATTTGGAGAAACTGGTTGGAAAATCATTAAATCAGAGCCAAAAATGACTTAATTTTAATAATTAATCTAAAAAGTATCAAATAATCTCAATTGCTCTACACAGAACAACAGACACTGTGTTTCATTGTAGTTTTAAATTAATATATATTTGTTAATTCTCGGGTTCATAAGAATGACTGAAAACTACGTAATGATGAAGACAGTGCAGTCTTGCCCAAGGCATTTTCAGTGGAGAGTGCAGAACCCAGTGGGCTTAGAGTCCTTAGATTCCTCTGCAGCAGTAAAGCCCTGAATGTGTAACTAACACATGTAGTTCAAGTCCCTAGGAGCAAGAATCGTGCCTGAGTGTAGGGTCTGACCAGAATCACTGGCTGAACTGCTGACAGTTAAAACTTACCAGCTGAATACTGAGTGCCTTCTCCCCCATCAAGGCACTATGACAAGACCGTTTTAACTTTGGGGACATTTTAACTCAATAGGTAATGAAAAACCTGCACGAAGCATGATATTTAGGAGGCTCCCAAGTGGGAAGTGGTGTTGCCACAGTGTTGTCATTAAAATACTTTCTGTCACTTTTATTCCATGTAGCTTACGCTCAGATTCTGGGTCTTCAGTTGTGGTGCAGAGTCGGGGGATGCGATGTTTCAGAAAACCGGAAAACGGGGATGAAAGGGTGAAATTACTATGCAAATCCCCACTCTGGGAATCTCATAAGCTTCTCAGCTTGGTTCATGTGAGAAAGAGACACGAGGATCTCCATGAAATTAAAAGTAAAATGAATTATGGCCATATGTTAGTCTAATTTCCATTGAATATGGTTCATGAGTTGTCAGTGGATTAGGTCAAGGTAATTACACCAGCTTCCTAAATCTTTGTTTGTCAAATATTAATTTATCTACCCAAACAGTACCTGATGACCAAAGTAGGCTTTCATGCATTTCACACATTATTATTTTCCCCCAAAATTTTCTTCAGAGTTTGTCTTCTGAGCCCAGTTAATGATATGCAAGCGAGTTCCAGGCCTGATACCATCACGTCAAGGGACAACAAGGCATCTTCGTGGGATAAATCCTATAAAGTAAGAGTCCATGTGGATGACGGTTCCTCCAGCTTTGGAATTCTTCACTGAAAGTGTGAGGCTTTTATGTTGAAAGGTTACAAATCAAGAATAAAAGTGGGACTAGGGCTGTAAAGCTCTTAAAGGGTGATCTTTTATGAGTTTCCAGAGTCTGAAAGAGAACTTAAACCTGTCCTTGGAAGTAAATGAATCACCCCCTTTAGCAAAGGGGGCTGGGGAGACGAGGGTAAGAAAAAACTGTTTAATCTTCACAAATCCCCATCAGGGCTTGTCAGTGCCTCTACTTTATGAGTTTAAGGGTGATGCTGACGCCCACATTAAGCCAAAGCTGTGTTTTCAACATCCACTGGTAACACTGGCCCAGAATGGTGATGTGGTTCAACTGAAATTGGCGCAGAGAGCTGAGAGCTCAGTGATTTGAAATTTTAATTTATTTATCAGATTATTCCATCTATTTAGCCTTCATCCAAAGAGATGTGCAGGCTTGACAAAGCTGGGTCAGATGGTCCTTGGAGTTGGTACCCACCACTGGGATTCAAACCAGCGACCTTCTGAACACAGGCCCAACATCCCAACCCACTGACCCATACACTCACCCCATGTTTCGACACTGATTTTCTACATCAATATAGTCACATTTTTCAATGTCTGGGTCTGGCTGCTCTATGACATCACTTTGCTCCTCCCATTCGCATTCCTATTTGAGGCAAGGCTATGTGCAAACTGGGGGGCCGGCGTGGCCCTCACCACTGGAACCTAGACGGTCGGCTTGGGAGGAGTCATCAGGAACCTCCAAAGCTACTTAGAACACAAAGACAATACACCAAGAAGGCTCAAGCGGAGCCTACTGCAATTATTCACTCATGAGTCTCAAAATGCTTTACGCTTTAAAGGCAATGCTGTAAAGTGATCAGCCAAAGCAGAACAATGAATTGCAGATAAACTTGCTTTCTGGAGTATTAGCTGGTACCCAGCATGAAAGAGTGGGCTTATGTAAGACGTGCCAGCCACACCGCTCTTGTGTTGTCTGCCCTGATAGCAACGTTTTGAAAGACTTACCCACTTCTGTAATTTCTCCTCTCTTCAGTAGCCCACTGAGCAAATGGCAGAGCTGCGATTCCAGCCCCCCAACCTTGGAGGTGCGAGACACCAGTTTGGGTAACATCTGCGCCTTTGGTCCCAGGTGGCCCAGTTGGGCTTAGCTTCATATGAGCAAACGCCTGCTGTTTGTGGCTAAACGTGCTATTAGCGGCCCTGGTGGCATAACCTAAAGCAGACTACTTTACACAGCAGTAAGACTGTAAGCTATTCAAGTGGCTTTGGCAGCTAAGCATCAATAATGTAACTCAATAATGTAATACTTGCACAGGACACTTGCGTCCAGCTTTTAGCCAAGACTAAGGGTACAGATTCATTATTCCTCACAGATTTTTCTGTAACCTTACTGATTATTCAATAATCTCACAGAACATCATTGTGGTTACTTACTGCAATATTGTGCTACTGCACTGTACTTGGGTGTGAGATGGCTAAGTGTGTTCAAAATTCACCACAAATGCACTGAGTACCGCAGCAGACACAAAAGCGCAAAGTATTCCTAGTGCATGCAAGGATCTATTGTACAAACGCTGAACGGTGGTACGATGACAGCGCCAGGAAAGACACAGGACTACAAACCGAATGACAAATTCGCAGGAACTGAAGCGCAAACGTCCAAGTGATTCTGTCCCAGAGGTTTCTGAGAAGGTGCTGTCGGGAATGTTTTTAGTGGAGAAAGGGGATACGTCAAAATGGAGAGTTGATGAAGATACCTGTAAGGACGATTTCAAGAGTCTAGAGAAACAGCACCGGCATGAATCAAAAACAACAAATAAACAGAAAACATGGTAAGTTGCGTAAACAAAAAAGCAACATTACATCAGAAATATCGGAGCATGTAAAAGCAGAGACTCCTCACCAAATTCCCCCTATTCATAATCTCAGCCCCCCCCCCTCCCTTAAATCTGCCCATTAAATGAGCTATACAGCTTAAACACATATTCCATTTCAGGTTGAACAGCAGTATGAGTTATGGAGAGCATCTTACACCCGTGGGTTCAGGGCATGCCTTCAAAAACGGCCAGATGTGCGTTTAGCTAATTCTGCTTGGTGTCATAATACATTCTGATGGCACAAAAGGGACGTCTCAGCAATCATTTCTATGTTTTTTTTCATGCAACTTGGCTTCTTTATAATAACTGGGAACTCACACAGCCTGTGGAGAACAGTAACAGAAAAGCCTTTCATGTGCCGCATCATCGCAATTATTTAGTTGTGCACTCCGATTAATTAATTAAATGTTCTGTGAGTAGACTCAGACTGCCCAGGCGGGGGGTGAGTAGGGCGAGAGTGGGGGGTTGTCAGCGCTGTCCTAGAAACTAAAAACAGAATTGCAAATACTACACCACTAAAGCACAGCACATCAAACTACTGTAATTCACACTCTGGCAGGGGATGGGAAAAAGCCCAAATTAAACATTCATGGATACAATTCAAGTGATACCAACCCCCCCCCCCCCCCTTCCCCAACCCCCACTCTGACAGCCCTCCAATCCGCCAGCAGCACCTTTTATCCCGCATTCTCACAATGCCTCAACTCCAAATCCCAGTCGTAGCACTGAGGCCACAAAACACAGCCTTTTTTATATCTGAAAGGGCGAAAAATATTCAAGCTTTCATTTGTTGTTGGCTGTTTTTTCATGTCATTCTCGTCGCTTTGTGATGAAAGTACAGTGGCGGCGCTCGCACTAGCCTCTTAACAAAAGGGAGCTTTGCATAGGAAATCGTGTTAAAACCTTGTGAGGGGACTGACCTTTTGTACTGGAAGACGACTCATTATGCTGCATTGTGGCTTGTCACACACACACACCGGACACACATAACTATTATCACTGTGGCCTTTCCTAAAGAGCATTATATATAAATGATGTTTGGCATTATGCATCCTCAGTCTCCAGAGAGGACTATCAGAGCAAAGCTGTCATATGTGCTTCACTGGTATCCGGAATATATGCAGGCCCAGTCTGGACAGGGCTGGTTCTGTGTGTTCGGTCCCTCTGTCCGTGTCTGGATCATGACCCTGAACCGGGTCTGTCAACTTTGGTCGGCTGGCTGGTGCGAGATTTTCAGTTCTGGACAGGTCTGCACACACATGCACACGCATTTACATGCATGTGACAGTTTTGTTACCTTGTAAACAGTCTGCAGGGTTTGCAAACTGCCCTAGCACTTTTGATGTAGCTAATTTTAGGTTTATAATGGAATAAGATAGATTTGCTGTAAGATTTCATGCGTGAGAGTCTGAAAGCGTGAGTGTCACGCCAGATGCGTGAGAGTTGGCAGCCCTGCCCTAAACTGTGGCCAATACCAGAGGGAGTCTGGGTGTAGGAACCGGGAGGGAGGTGCCTCTTGCTGGGAACATGGAGCACAGAACCATCAGCTTCATCTGGGAGTCCTTATGGTGTATTAAAAACCTTCCACAACTGCACTCTAGTTTAAATTGCATGGTTGTTGTACTCTAGTGGACATATTTATATTAAATATAATTGAAATGTTTAGATTTTCTCTGGACATTCATTAGCCTGATACTGCACATGATCTAATGTTACATAACTTAGATAAATGCAACTTGAGATCTGAACCACTTTAATCCACCCTCTTGTACCCTTAATCGACCACAGTCAAAACTCAGATTACTAGTCAGTGAGGACTAGCAAAGCCCATTAGAAGCAGAGCACTCATATTAGTGCTGAGTTAGAAAACCTCTAGGCTACTGTCCCTGAGTCAGACCTTCACTGTCTCTGGTCAAGAGAAACTCTGAGACACCATTGGAAGACGTTGGCCAAAGGAATATTTCTGCTGAGCGTCAAGCCATAATCTTTCTGATAGTCTGTGTGAGCTGCCCTTTGACCCCATCCTACCACTAGGGGCATCTGGGAACTCCAGCATGACACACCTGTATAGCACACTGTATATACGGCCCCAGCCTTCAGAGAGACAATTATCAATGTTTGTCTGTAGGACAGGGGACCATGTCTTTTGGTCAGAACTGGCTGCTTAGTGCATTTTAGCACAGTGCAACCCCAACAACAATCTGTTTTGTAGATGCATGTTGGGAATTATTGGCAGTACAGATGCTCCTCTACTTGCGACTGAGATACGTTCCGAATGGCCGTTCGTAACTTGAAATGTGCGTAAGTCGTTATTCAACATCATTTTAAGGGTATACGCAAGTACATAGAACTAGGATGCTGGGAATATGCACGGTACACTGCTGTGTGGCGGGAGTAGCGGCCAGAAGTCGTACTAGACGGAATTGGCGTGCAGGAAAAAAAAAACGATGTTGCGGACAGGAAACGGGAGCCCAATTAACACAATTTGGACTTACAGTCCTCTTTGTGCATATGTCTGAAAGTTCATAAGTTGAAAGTTTGTAAGTAGAGGAGCGTCTGTAACTTCATGCCTTTAAATCAAAATCTCATTCTGCAAAAACTGGCACACAATATCTATTCATACAGTGATACAGACAGTGGCAAACACACTTGGTGTAAAACAATAAGAACAAGTCACTGGCTTGTTTTTACAGTTTAAGACAGTGTTTTACAATCCGGTCCTCGGGGACCCAGAGTCGGTCCATGCAGAGAGCTCAGAGGGAGCAAAAACGTTGACTGTCGGTGGGTCCCCGAGGACCAGATTGGGAAACGCTGATCTAAAACACACCAATACTGCCTCCAAAACAAATATGCAGAGACCATGAAAATGATTAAGTTGCTCACTGGTGCCGTGAAACAAAAATCTTTGGTGGAATCCGATTATATCTCTGATTTATACTGAGGCCACGATCTAAATATTCCTTTGTTTGATCTGCCCACCTCCACTGCAACATGTTCATGGAGTATATGAGACAATTTGCAGGACCTTGCAACACAAATACATTTAGATTCAGTGGAGACGTCAAAGAGACTGGGAGTTTATTTTCAAGTACATTTTGTTCTCTGGTATGAACCAACAGGAAATAGGATCACCAGGAGCAGATCTGCAAATTGATGGTGCTTGTCCTTATGACAAAACTGGCCCAATCTAATCTCATAGTGAAGCCTAGCTCCTTAGAGCTCCAAGATTAGGAGTATTTTAACTTGCTTATTTTTAATGTCCCCAGTAAACTCTGATTAGTTACCATTTTCCGGACCCTCCATGTCTACCTCTCCCTACAGTGGGTGACATGGCTGTATCCTTAATTATGTTTTTATTTTCCGTAAATATAAAAAGTAAAATATTCATTCTTCTCCAGTATCTCACTAGGAGCTATGAACTCATTTTAGCAAAGTGGAGTGTTGATACAAAGTCACAGCCAGCAAACCAACTGGCCTGTTCAAACGTAGATCACTAATATCCAGAATCACAGCCAAGCCTGACAATCTGTTTTGTAGATGCATGTTGGGAATTATTGGCAGGAAAGGACTTCTACATGCAGGACACTTAATACTGCAATGGCTCTTGGCAGCGCCAGGAAGTACCAGGAAGCTGGTCAACAGAGAAGAGGGAGTACTTTTATACACACCGAAATTATATCCACCAAATAACTGGATGTGAAAGAAATTCTTACAAAATGGGCTGATTTGCTGCTAAATTATGGATCTGAGTATGCCTCTGTCAACCCAGAAGTGGACCAATAATGGGCCTTTCGCTCTTTGAGAAGATGGTCACTCATGGCATCATCAATCAATGAATGTTACATTTATATAGCGCATTTCAACACACCCGAAGTGCTTCACAGAACCAATGGGGAGCCTCTTCAACCCCCACCACTGTGTAGCCCCCACCTGGATGATGCGAGGGCAGCCTTTCTGTGCCAGTACACTCACCACACAGCAGCGAAGGCACTGAAGGGGTAGGAGAGAAATCACCAGCTAGATATAGGGGATGATTAGGAGGCCACATTTGAAATTTCCAAAGTGGACGATTTTTGCCAGGGCATCACGATACCACCCCCACTCCTTTAAAAGATGCCTCAGAGAGTCAGGACCTCGGTTTCACGTCTCATGTGAATGACAGTGCCATTCTTACAGCACAGTGTGCCCGTCACTGCACTGGGGCATTAGGATCCATACAGACCACAGAATGGGCTTCCCTGTACCCACAGTGTTCCTGTCACTGCACTGGGGCATTAGGAGCCACACAGACCACAGGATGGGCTCCCCTGTACCCACAGTGTCCCTGTCACTGCACTGGGGCATTAGGGTCCATACAGACCACAGGATGGGTTTCCCTGTACCCACAGTGTCCCCGTCACTGCACTGGGGCATTGGGATCCACACACACCTCAGGATGGGCCAGTACTGAGTAGGCCCAAACTTGCTCAGCTTCAAATGGATCACCTAGTCTGAAATGCACATAGTATGGCATGCATCACAGAGACAAGAAATTCACAGGTTTAATTAAGTCCAGATCTTTCAGGGTCAAAAGCCGGACAGAGTTAGATCAGGTACAAACAGAGTATGGGGAACAATCCAAAGTCATAATGAGAAATAATGCAAGAGGTCAAACACCAGAGAAATTAGAAACCCATAGTAGAGCTCAGACTGAAACCAGAAAACAGGAGCCAAGGCGAGGATCTGGGGGGGTTAAGTAGTCACAAGTAATACAGCCAAGTGCATGTGATTAGGGACTACAACAGTCCATTAGTATTCAGGTGAGGGGGGCTGCCAGTGACTCTGTATGGAAGACACGACGCTCTGGGAAGGCGTGACACAATACTCACCCGACTGAGCAGACGGACTCTTCTCCTCACTGACCATCACTCCCACATGTCTTGCATCATTATTCACAATAACTGTTCTTACTATTATTACTCTTTGGTTCATAACCATGGATGTAACTTCATTTAGCTCAACTTTTTAAGAGCCATAAAATATTCAGAGACCGCCAGCTCGTCACTCATGCTGCTCGGAATATGGTCCATTTAGCATCGGTGCTACTGAAGATAACAGCGATAAGTAATGCTTTTCCAAAACCACCCACCTAGATGTTTTTTTGCCACATAAATCCACTGAGCTCTGGAATTAAGGGTTTATAGACTGTTCTTAATCCTGCCCTGGAAACAAAAAATATGCCGAAGGAATCAGAGCCCAAATACACACATATACTGCACACATATCTCCTTCATACATCCGCATTCTGCCTGAACTTGCACTTTCGGTTGTCAAGATCACAAGAACACGGGTTTGATTAATGATGTCTGACCAATCTATCTGAGATCCTGACCACTGCCTGCCATTCATATTCCCCAGCATTCATCCTGCAGTCTTAGCCTGTGCAGTCTGCGGTGAGCTGAAACCTGTCAGTTACCTGGAACTATCGTTGTGTCAAATGCCAGTTCATACATTTTATTTTCTCATTTATGAGGGTGTGTTCAATTATTCAGGTGAATCGACCAGTACAAGCCGATCACTTTACCCCAGTTAATGCAGACACAATGGTCTGAACGCCACTCCAGGGGTTTCTACATCAGTAGGATTTTTATTATGTCAGTGTATTGATTGGACCTTAGCGGCCTCATGGACCGCTGTGGATTTACCCAAGCCCATAGCCATACTGGCTATGAAGTGGCCTCTCAGTGCCTGGCTGAATCAGGGGGTCATAACCTTATTAATTCTCTGCTGCTGTTCAGCAGACCACATGCAACTTGACACCAACCACTAAGATCCACGCTGGGGTGGGTTTGTCGTTTCTGTGGCCCCCACTCAAAAAGTAATTTCAGAGGCATCTGTTTCCCTAGTGTAGTCACTGCTCGTGGCCAACAGGGGGCCCCCAAACCTCAGGGACCCCAAATAAAGGAATGGTTTGCAGGTTCGAGTGGTGATCATCAAACACAGGCAATGCCCTTAGAATCCACACCTGCATTCATTACTGCTACATTAGCAGTGCGCGCTGTAAAGCCAGATTTAATGTTATCGGTATTATTAATACACGGCTCTCGGCAGCATCCCAAGCATTCCCCTCCATCACTGAGGAAAGTAAATTGAAAATGACTCCAGGAGGACAGATTAGGACCCTTTTCCTAAGAGGGCCAGAAGACATCATCCTCCACGATGATCACAAATACGGCTAAATGATGGATCGGTAACAGAGGCATCAGCCATCTGGCCAGACGAGTGTTTGTTTGTGTATGTGTGGCATTTAGCTCAGCTGTACCACATGCACAGCAGCATCCACTGAGTAAACAGAGCATTTTATTTTTTGTTTTCATGGTGTGGTGGACAGATGTACCCCCCCCCCCCCCCCCGCCCCCCCGCTCAAGCTTATTTACACTTGACCACAGCATGAGGCTAGTCTGCAGTCCCTCGTCCGTTCGCTTCCGTGGGCTGGATGCACGATCACAGTCCCCCACAGACCCGTGTGGATCTTAATGTTTAGCTGGGTTCACTGGGAGAAGCTGCCAGTTCTGTTTCACACCCTGACCCACACAAACACAGCTAAAACAAACACCCCCTCTCTCTTACGCACGGGCGCACACTGCGGCATGCTGGGAAGGGAGAGGTCACGGACCCTTGTCTCATTTGCATTCATAGTTATCCAGATAATGAAGCTCTGTGTGTGGGACACCTAGTGACAGCAATTCTGATGCCATTTATCCCCCCCGCCCTGCCGAACGCCAGATGGATGGGGCAGTGACCGCGACAGAGACAGCTGGGTCTGTGCCTGGGATGCTCCATATCACTGCACCTCTAGTCTCTCACACATGTGCATGGCATGCTTCAATGCAGAGCCCCGAGTGCCAGTCACTGCACCCCCACTACGGACCCCCACCCCTCCCCCACCTCATACTCACCCAGGACCCTTTGCCAGAGATGACAAGTGGTCCCCAACTATTGTTCCCCGAGGGCAGAATTCCATCAGCAATACAAAGCCAGGTTCCACTGGGTCCAAATGAGTTTGACGACCATGGGGGGTCCCAGCAGTAAAGTTTGCCAACTGGGGGGGGGAGGGGTGGAGGGATTGATCACATGGTCCGGATTCAATTGCAGGTCAGTTTGGATGAGGACCCGAATTCGGAAGCAGGTGATGTAAATAGAATTAAACAGTCTGGCCATTCAATTAAACTCACTCAATTAAACCAATATTATGACCACATTCCGTGGGATGTTTTATTTTATTTTATGTTTGCAAAAATGTAATATTCCCCTTTCTGTTTCATGAAGTCAATTAATGTACATTACTGAAAAAAATTAAACTTGTAAAATCTGACCCTTTCTTTTGGATCACAAATACTATCTACCCCTGCCTATTCTAAATAGAAGCCATCAGATAATTTTAAATCAAGCTAAAATTCTTTAGCAACCTATTTCAGGCATTACTGTACCTTCAAGGCATGGCCCTGATAAGCTGGGAAAACGCTTGCATACTTCTGCAGACAGGAAAGGAGCAGCTTGGCTTTTCTGTGCTTCGTAAAATTATGCCAATGTTTATTCATGTCTTGTCAATTTCTCTTGTTACCAACACGCAAATAAAGTCATACGGTTTCAATAAGACAATAAAGGAATCAACATACAATTCAAACACGTGTGTTTCTATTACAAAAACCTATTAATACCCAACTAATCAATGTATGCCAAGGTCAGTACTGACTAATGCACCACACACCCGGCCCATTCTCACAACAGCCCCTCCCCCCTTTCTGTGCTGGGAATCCAAACTATATTCTGCAATACAGGTGTAACCGCATAGCAACGAAAGGAACCAGGCAATTAAATAAAGAATGGCTTTAGCACAGATGGAACCTTAGTAAATGATAACAAAACACAAAGCAGGAAAGGTGAACAGGAGTAACACCAGTAACAATAATGACTATTTTGTATCTAAGCTTCCCAGTGGTAGTAAAGGCAGTCGCTCGTTTCAGTATGTTGCAGGGCTGTAAATGCATTTGCCGGTTCTTCACCACCAGAATAACAAAGCCAAGCAAGACAGCATAATCTGTAGTGTCCATTAGTGCCCTGAAATAATGTGGTTATCTACAGTCCCTTATATGACATGTACTCATATCTTGAAAGCCTGACAGCAGATAGATAGAAGATACAAGTTCAGAGTAAACAATGAGATACAAATTGCACAGAAAAGCAAAACGAATAACGATTCCCAGAAACACTCGATATCCATGAAATCGTATAGACAATTCACTGTTCAGAGCAGAAATAATCACAGCCGAATACTGAGGACAATATAAAATGCGACGCTGTCATCACGAATCAAATGTTTAATTATTTCCATGGAGGAGAAGATAGGACATGTGTTATATAATAGCCTGTCTAGACTTCAATGACAGTTCAATGGTTTATTTCTGACAAAAGTTAATTAGTGATTGATAGCCGGAGAATTAATTCTAAACTGCACAAATTATAATATTTGCTATTTGCTATACAATATGTGGCAATAAAAAGTTATTTTTCATAATCTCAGCTAATTTTCTCTCTGTGATCAATAACATGACTGACCTCTTAGTCAATTCAGCTGCAGAAGTTTCGCCAACAGTTACCAACGAACGACTTTATCAAACGACATCCATGTCTCATCATTATCTATTCCATTAACTGACCTTTCTTTTCTTCCTCATAAATCAGTAACAGAAAATTGGATTCCCATACTTTTTTGAATGCTTTTGGTGTGACGACTGCAATGAACCGGTGAATTTTTGGTTAAGTTATTCACTGTAGTGGAATGTGCCATTCAAGGGATATTGTACACGTTGCATGTTTTCCTCAAAATGCATGCACGTATTTCCTTAATTTTTTCACAAATCAATTATTGCACCGAAAACATACAACTATTTATAGGAACTTCTGAATTTCCCTGTTGAATCACAAATTGATGTAATTTCTCATGCTATAAGTCAAAACATTTTAAAAATCAGGGAAATTAATCCATAAATAAAGACAGACGCGGCTGTGGTTTCATCTCTCACGTGATTAGTGACCATCTGGGTAGCCTATCAATGACTCAGTATAGAATTAGGCACAACGAATGCGTGCATGATGGACAGTCCGAATGATAAACCTTATTATTTTTTGTTCCAGGACAAGATTTTTTTGTTATTCTCGGCAATAAAAAGTTGTATTTGAGAAACACTTTAGTATTTTCTGTGTGAATATACATTTCATCTGGATATCTGCTCCGGACAAAAATTGAACTGAATTTCATCCAGCCGTGCATGACCTATGAACTGGAATATGAACCAAACCGTGAAAATTTGTACCACTGCAGCCCAGCTATGATCCTCCAACTCTACTTACTAGCTATTTCTTTTGTTTTTGAAATTTCTGATGGGGAACATGCCTGAATGCTTGTTCATTGTAGTATATTAATAAATTTGGCAATCCAAGATGTTTAAACAAATAAGAATCAGCATTCTGCACTACATGACTACATTGTAATCTGGAGCAGATTCTATTTTTCTAACTTGGAACTGAAAGATATAATAAGCATTAGGGGGTGAACAGTATGAGGCATGTTGCAGTCATGTCACCACAATAAGAGCACATACACAAATTAAATTCTAATCGTTATTAGGTGTAAACAACCATCTCTTCAGGTGAATAATTCTGAGAAGGCGGGTGATAAAGCACCAGGAGAGGGACGCAGTAGATTGATGTCAAGGATCAAAAGAAAAAGGTGGTGTTGTATTTAGAAAAAAAGAGCTTGTTCTTCCTAACTAGTGACGGCCAAATGAAGCTTCATGAACCATTTGCTGTATCTTTTGACCCCACTAGATGGTGCTCTTGGTTTGCTTTGGGGTATGCTCTGGGCCCTTTTTTGGGGCAGAGGGCACCATCTAGTGGTGTGAGAAAAGACAGCAAATGGTTCATGAAGCTTCCTTTAGCCATCACTATCTAACACCTCTGCAAAAACCTGCAATGGTTAACACTCTCTACAAAGCACCTTATTCGATTAAAAATATCACAGATTTTACAATCTCTTATGCACATAGTTTTGATTTGACTTTTCTTATTTCCACATCTCACATATGTGTCACTAATTACAGTTCAGTTAGTGTGAAGCACACAGCCAGCAGTGAGGGGTACATGCATTCTCTACTTGCGACAAAAACTACATTTTGGTATTTCAATAAACATGCTACCTACTGTCAGTGCTCTCATAATAGCTTAACTGATAGAATATGCATGAATTCAGGGTTGCCAGCTTTGGTCAGCTGACCGAAGAGAGATTTTGAATTAGAGACCAGTCTGCACAAACATGCACACATATTTACATGTATGTAACAGTTGTATTAACTTGTAAATAGTCTGTAGGGTTTGCAATCTACCTCAATGGTTTTGAGGAAGCTAATTTTAGGTTTATAATGGAATAATATAGATTTGCCGTAAGATTTCTTGGGTGAGTGTGAGAGTCTGAAAGTGCCAGATGTGTGAGAGTTGGCAACCCTGTGAATGGGTAATGTGTTTGGTGTGCTAGGAAGCTCTATTGGGGATCACTCCTACCTGCTGCCGTCATGCAGTACAACATCTCCCCCCGACATGTCATTCTACACCCCCAGCAATAACACACCAGGAAGCAATCTGTCTTGGGCATAGAAGTCTGGTGTTGCCTGTTTTTAAATTGCAAATGTTAATTGCACATTCCCAACTGCTAATTTATTGTTATTTTTTTTCCTGATATTAATTTCATTAGTTCTGTATAATATACAGTTTTTCAGGATTCTATTTCTGCTCTGCATACTTTTTAATCTATTTGCACTGTGTTTACTTGTTTGCACTGTGCACTGTGCACTGTGCACTGTACTGTCTGTGCATCTTTCTTGTTTCACACCACGTCTGTTCCTCTGCACTCTACGTACTGGGATCTGGGATCAATAAAGTTGATCTACTCTAATCTAATATAACCCCATCTTCTTGCCCATCTCAGTCTCATGTCCTCCACATCAACAGACAGGCATCCATGGAAACATAACAGCTCTTTTGAATCCAGGGGAATGCCTTTGTGTTTATTGAAAGGAGTGAATTTTCAGCCCACTTAAAATCGGTAATGAATCCCCAGGTACGCCCTTCATGCCCCATGACAGCTGGGCGTGTCATGCACTCCTGGCTTGGTTGTGCACCGCGGGAAAGCTTAACAGTGCTCTGATTGCAGCGCCTTCGCAGCACTGAAAGGAAACCCCGCTTTCTGTCTCCATTACCCGTGTGCCGGTTTGACTGCTCAGCCGGGGAGCATCGCCCTCACCACGCTCACGACCACAGGCTATCAGAAGCAGCGGCCTTGATTGAAAGGTATTTTGGGGCTGTAGTGTGGATCGTGGTAAAATGCTAGCAAATGATAGTGAATGGGCTTTGAAGGGATGGAGAAGAAGGTGAGGCAGGGGAAGGCAGGAAGACGTTTGGTCTTCCACTATGATATTAGCCCAATGGCTAAGGACAAAGATGTAGTCTGTTGGCTGAACATGAGCAACGCCCCTTCTCTAAAATGCATTAATGTACATAAGGGCATAACTTTGGATTGAGTGCTAGGGGAGCTGAGGTCTCTACCAATTTAAGGGTGTCTAATTGGTTGTATTGACTGGTTTTGATTACTGGGGGGTTACAACTCCCTCTCCCCCATCCCCCCAAAATTTATGCCCGTGAGTGTACCTCATAATGTGCTAATTTGTAACTGTTATCTAATGGACCAAATTTGGTGAGACATTTCTGTGCAATAATCTACGTATGTCTTCTGTTCGTGGCCTTAACACATGCTTGAACACACACACACATACATGCTATGTAGGTCGATTTGGAAGAGAGCTGACTTTTAAAGGAAGAAAGTAAGCAAAAAAAAAGATTCTGTGTCCTTTTATCAACATGGTACTGATGAAATAACCAGGAAGAGACATGAGCCCTCTTTCCAGCAGAGACCAGGTGAGCCGGTGGGCTCCCTCCCGTCGTGAGATCTCACTAGAACCTCCTCTGCCATCATTAGGTACATGTAGCTATGACAGAAGACATCTGTCCGTATGACATAGATCAGTGTTTTTCAATGCAGTCCTCAGGGACCCCCAGACAGTCCACATGTGCTCCTTCCCAGCTTCTAACACAGCTGTAGAAGGTGTTAGGGTGTTCTTGATTGTTTGATTGTTTGATTCAGGTGTAGGGAGAGCTAGGAGGGAGCAAAAATGTAGACTTGGGGGTCTGGTTGAGAAACACTGACACAGATGCGTGGGGTAGCCAGTCAGCACCAATCCCCATTCCTGCCACCAACCACCGGACTGAAACAGGAGCTTCAAAGAGACCATGAGAGCCAGCTATGGAAGTGGGAAACCCAAATAATATCGAGCTTGTGTTTCACTTTCCCGTGGTCCAGCCTTGGTTCTTTGGGGCTGTCTGAATCTCGACCATATCGAGAGACACACCATGGATACGCGTCAATGTGGGATGGCGTCAAAACACACAACTCAGAAATATACTTTCAACCGTAGGGGACACAAGTCACGGAAAAGCAAAAAAAAATAAAAAAAGGTTCAAAGGAAGAATCCCTTCCTGAAGGATATTATGGAATCATGTTATCATGCGGGGGTCCCTGGTGAGCTAACAAGAAACAGAGACAGAGAGGAAGGGGAAAAGCAAGATGGAGCCGGAATTAGCAAACGAAAAACAGCCTCTGAGAGAAAGAGAGGGAGGAAGACAGAATTAGATGCAGGGGCAGCAGTGTCTAGGCTGGCAACCGGCACTCCTATTGATCGGCTGCCAGAGCCCATATACGGTGCTTTGCCCCCCCTAACCCCCCACCACCCCACCCCGCCCCCCCCCAGCCCCAAGCGAGCACTTTACACTCTCTCTAGTGCAGAACATGGCTGTATATTTAAGAACAGCAGTTAGTGGGGGCCGCTGCGGGGGCTCATGGCTAATGACTTTTTAATTTACAGCGCTCCCATAATGCACTGGGCAGGGTCGGCCGAACAGAGCGGGCTGGGCTGTCCGCCCGGTTAATATCGCGGGCACCTTAATTAAAATTAATACCCACGCCGTCTATAGAACGGGGGTGGGGGGAGGGAAGCGAGGGGAACTCAGTGGGGGGGAAAAGAAGGAAGAAGATAACGATAATAACGATAGCAAAAGGAGTCGTTGGGAGAAGAGAAGTCTGCTGAAGCTACCTCCACGGCTCTCGCTGTCCGCTGGCTTCACTTGGATGGGGCGAGTCATCTGGAAACGACAAAGGGGGGGGAGGGGGGCTGGGTTAGCTCTGCTGTGTAAAGAATCCCCCCCCCACACAAACACAACCCAAAACACAGGTTCCACAATACACATCACCAAAGACGGGTCCACGTCCGCAGTGCATATGACATAAACATGGGCCACTCAAACTGACACACAATCTCTCTTACTAATGTATCACATTTTTACGACAAAGTGGATGACTGTGGTCCAGGGACAGAGCGCCAGAGGCAGACTCTAAGGCAGTGCATCTAACCTGTCAGCTACTTAAAGCTTCAGAGGAGGATGAACACAGGGATGTCAATCCAGAGATTTTGTTGGAGCAGGCTGGGTCAAACTAAATCCATTTGTGAGAAGGCTTCCATAATCCAGCCGAACTTGACAGGAATTCCATTTGCTAGATTAGATGTTTCTCTCTGAAAAGTCCTGTCTGCTGTCATTTATCACATGCTTTTATTGTCATTATTGTTTCACCCTGAAGCTGAACAATTTCCCAGGAGTCATTTTTCTATAGCATGGTATATGTATGAAAGGTTATAAGATGATGAAATCACAAGTACAGCTCATAGATGACGCCGATTGGCTGCAGTCTAAAGCTCCAATAAGGAAGATGATGGTAATTAAGTTATTGAATCCTTGAATGCTTTGCAAGTTGACATTGAAAACTATTCAGATTACGCTTCAAAGATTCGGCAGGGTTTAATTATGCCATAGAAGACAAAGTGGGAAAGCGATTCCTTCCCGGGCTGCCTGCTTTTAGCGTGCTTCTATCATGCCCAGTGTCTATACAGAAAAACATGCATTAATAGAACAGCAGGCAGAAAAACACACCAGGAATCCACATCATTCTGTGACAAGATTAGCCCCTGTCCCTCAAAGCCCGCTGGAGCTCGCAGGCAAGAATAGCCATCAGCCACCATCATCCTTGTTTTCATTTCTGGTAGCAAAAATTGAAGAATCCACATCCACCTTTAGTTCTACTTCTTCCTCGTCCGCGTCTTTCTTGTCGCGTCCAACTTAAAAAGGTCAGATTTAAAGACTGGTCAACCCCTTAAAAGTGCGACTTGTTCAAGGAGACACACCATGATGGGATTTTAAAGTGTCTTAATAACTTGCTGATATATGGGGATCCTGCCTAGGGCAGATTCATTAAGTGCTAAACACATCCATTTTCACCTTGGGGAGGGGAGTAACCTTCATCCCTGTTGGTCTTTTAACATAACCATGGTAAATAATACTAGTTTGGCCAATATTTAGGGGGTTATACAATAAAAGAAAAATAAACTAAAGAAAAGCTTATTATCTGACACTATCTTGTCTCTAGAGAGCTGGAGTGAAAGTATTGTACTCAGGGATACACCCACTGTATGCAACCCCACTGTGCATGTTTGTATTTCAGTATGGCTGCGTGCATCTGCAGGCCGTGCATGTATGTCCTGTTCTATGGCCCCACCCCTGTAAGCAGTTACCATTTTCGGTGGCCCTGACATTCCAGCAGATGCTACCCCCCCCCCCACCCCTCCCACTCGTTCCCCGTCTACCATCTCTGGCCCCTCAGCTCCTGAGCTGCGGGCACCTTGACGTCACTTCAGAGCCTTCTGTCCACTTTGGATCAGGTGTACCTGATTGCCGGAGTCGCCATGCACTGTCCCACTGACTGCAGCCCCGTTACATAAACGCCTGATTTCCCACGAAGCAGCATGAGAGGTAAAATTAAGTTAAAATGTGATGTCATAATCCCACCCTGTTCTGCTAGTGGAGGTTGCATGTTCTCGGTGCACTGGGCAGCTTTCCTCGACAGTCCAGATTCATGCAGGTGCATGATCAAGTGTTTCTACATCGCCTCGTCTATGCATGCACTGTAATAGCTTGGCACTCGGTCCCGGTCCTGGTCCCGGTCCCGGGTGCATGTTGTCTGGTGCCCTGTGCTGCCTGGGACAGGCTCCAGACCCCACTTATGATCTTGTATCGATCAGCAGTTGAAGTATGAAATAAAAGCATAATCTTATGCAAAGCTTAAATCTTGCTTACATCCGCATCATGACTGCTTTGTAACTATTATTAAAAACTAGTTTTCACAACATCTTCAACATGTATATAAAATGTAAATATACATGAAGGCATACATTTGCGTGTCACACAATAACATACAGGCTTACACAGTCTTCCACACACACACACATACAGGTTTGCATTCATTTCTATGGGGAAAACTCTAATTTCAACATGGCAACCTTAACCTCTATTCAGCCCTAACCTTAACTATAAGTAGTCAAACAAAATACAAGACTTTTGGCATTTTTACTTTTTTGAATGCATTCACAGCTTTTTGTGGACACCGAAAAAACATTTCCCTATAAGTATGGAAGGTTCTGGCTGTTGTCAAAGCAGATGCTGGACTAGGACTGATGCCAGACCAAAGAAAGACTCAATATCTTTCATTTCTTGACTGATTACCCATAATTATTTGCGAACATACATGGAGGTGATTCTTTTAATGGTCTGCAAACCCTCCGCATGCCATGCGGCCCACTATACGTCTGCCGGAGAGGAGGACAATTTCTTTGCACCCACAATGGAAGCAGAAAAACGCATTAAGAAGCAAAATGAAAAAGGATTGACTGGCATGTCACCTTCACAGGGAGAAGGACCCAAAAGGCCGCTGGTTTGAGAGTGAGAGAGAGAGAGAGAGAGAGAGAGAGAGAAAGAGAAAGAGAGAGGGAGTGAGACAGAAGGGGAGGCCCACAGCTCAGGAGGTCTAGTCCAAAACCACATGACCATCTGCCCTCAGGAAATGTGCCCGGTTACAGCAAAAGTGCCCTCATTAATTTCAGCAAACAAATATATGCCAGGGTTGTCTTAACGTTTCATCATTTTTTATTGTTAGAAAAGGATTGTGTGGTGACGCATCAAACTGTCTTCATATACTTATTCATCAGAACACGTCGATTTTTACGTGGGTCCAAATTGGATGGCTTGTTTGTCCAAGCAACTTGCAGTTGACGGTAGGGCCCGACATACAGTGTCAGACTTTTTTCCTGGCCATCTCTTTCACTTGGTCGCATCATCTGCTGCAGTTTGTTTCTTCGGATAAGGGAGGATGCAGACGGGGGGGGGAGAAAAAGACTCTGGGAAACAATATTGGAGCAGCTGGGTTGACCTCAAGTGTGTAATACTGTGTCAAATCTCACCAGAACTTATTTTTGATGTTATTATTATTATTATTGGAATTATTAATTTTTTCAAACTATTATACAATTTTTATGGCTGGATATGATGGCCATGCTGTCAGCAGCCATACCACCTGCAGTTCAGAGTCAGTACTCCCCCTGAAGCTGAGCAGGTTTGGGCCTGGCCAGTACATGGATGGGAGACCAATGAAGAAAGCTGGGTTGCTGCTGGAAGAGGTGTTGGTCTGGCCAACAGGTTCGCCCATTCTGTGGTCTGTGGGCATCCCAGTGCCCCACTGCAGTGATGGGACTTTGCGCTGTAAAAATGTCGCCGTCCTTCAGATGAGACCTAAAGCGGAGATCCTGACTCTCTGAGGTCATAAAAGATCCCTGGGCATCTTCTGAAAGACTAGGGGTGGAACCCTGATGTCGTGGCTAAAGCTGCCCACTGTGGCCCTATCAGATCTGGCCTCCTAATCATCCCCTGTATCTAATTGGTGAATTCTCTCTTGCCCCTTCATCACCTTAGCTACTGTGTGGTGAGCATACTGGTGCAGAATGGCTGCAGATCCAGGTGGGTGTTATACAGTGGTGGTGGTTCAAGTGGCTCCCCATTGGGTCTGTAATGAGCTTTGGGTGTCTAGAAAAGTGCTATACAGACGTAGCGTTCATTCAGAGATGTTCAAATAAAGTAACCCACTTAGGAGTACAACAGCAGAGCCCTGTCCAGGACCTGAAAGAGCAAACCTCAGGGTACAGATCCGGGTCCTTGGACCACCACCGCGTTGCACTTCCCTGCCTGCTGTGTCCTGTTATCAAACGACAGAGTCCGTCCCTCCTAACATCTCAGAAACACTGCTCTGTTCAGACAGGATACTCTGAAGGATCCACCTTGTGGTTAATATGCACAGCATGCATACATTCACTCACGCTTAGAGATTCATTCTCAGGTGTTTCCTCATAATGTATATAAGAATTTTCGAAGTTTTGCAAACTGGCCCAGAAGCTGGCGGTTCTGATATTGCTGACTGTCACTTTTTTTTTTGCAGGGTCGTGTGTATGCGAGCGTGGGCAGAATGGAGACCTGTTGGACCAGTTTTTGGAGGCTGAATTGGATCCAAGGAACCACTCTCACTCTGTCTGTGTGATCTCAGGCAGAGACCATGTGAATTTCCTCGGCTCTTTTTGCTGATATACAGAAAATTCCTTTTGTTTCTTTCTTGTGGAGATGGGGAAACACATGCATTTCTGTCCCTCTGATCCAGGAGGCCTGTTGATTGTGACAGGTAACCCAACTTAGGTATCACTTGGAACATGATTTCAAATCAAAGTTTGGTAATTCAGGTCCAGAGAGAAATCCAGCCTTAATGTTACAAACAGAACGTAACAATGATGTGCTACTGATCCATACATCGTGACACAGATCTTTTAATGTCTTTTGGGAAGCTCTTGTGTCCTGTCACTGAGTAAGACTCATTAGTCACTGAGTAAGACTCATTAGCTCTCAAGCTGCACATGAGTCCTCTGCTACTCCTTTTTAACAGCTCTTCCCTGCCAAGCCATATTGATCGCAGCTATACCTTTTGTACAGAAATGGGTAGTTTAGGTTCAGGGAGAAAAGACCAAGATTTTGTTTCAACCAACCAGCTGAGTACTCTGTGATTATGACTCTTTATACTCAACTGGTTGGTTGAAACAGAATCTGAGTCTGGACTTTTACTGTCTGGATCTAAGATGTCCACCTCTGATTTTATAATATGATTCTAGTTAATTTTCCAATATTTATTGCACAAATATACTGTTCAGCATTTTCCATTCAGGACCTAAACTATTTCAACCAGTACTAAGTGGAAAACAAATATCCAGAATGAATCCTGGCCCCATGTCCAGGGTGTCCTCTGAATTATGTCCTGTACTAACTGGGTTATGCTGCAGGCTCATTTTGACCCTTTGATGTGGTTATGGTTATAAAGGATCTTGCAACTATCCAGGAGTCTCAAATGAGTCTTTATTTCTCTAGATCTGCTCCAACTAAAATGGAACGAGCCCCACTGAAAACACAGGAGAAAACCACTGCAGCATGTCGAAATATGGCATATTAAACTCATTCCAAACAATGCAATATGACAACTACTCTCAGCATACGAAAACAAACCCAGGAATAATGTGGCCCAGGACTCTGCACAAAACATGGGTCAAGTGCAAACATGAGCGCGGAGAGTTCTAGAAATAGAAACTTTGGAGTGTACGAAGTGCAGCAGATGGCAGATAGATATTCTGTGAGGTCAGCAACATGCAGGTAGCCTGTGCATGTATTTTACATCACTCTCTATCAGGCTGGGGGACATGTACAGGTTATTTTGCAAGCAATGTACAAGAAAATTCTTTTAACGTTTGTCAGATGAGTTATGCAAAGAAATTTTAGACCAAACTCTATCTCACACAGAAACAATGTAACGGATGCTATGTTGTTAAATGCAATATTAAGAAAACAGTAAACACTTGTATAAAATGCAAAAAGCCTGGATGGCCAGCTAAACATTTTACTTGAGGGGCACAAATAATGTAGTAGTACACACTTACTTAATGCATAAATTAACCAGTAACAAAGTGTAAGTTCCATACTGATCCCATACTTGTTTATCATTAATCAGTCATAACGGTTCATGTATTTCATGCAGTTACTATATTTGTTCATAATTTGTTCTTGAGTAGTAACTCAGTTACTAAATTATTTATGTCCCCTCAAGTAAAGTGCTACTCAATGTGAAACTACTTTTCAGGTAATTTCTCATTAATTCCCAATTCAAATTATACTGACACTTAACAATGAAAGGTAACTTAGTATCAAAAATATAAAGCATTTTACGGCATTTTCTATTACATTCACTGTTTGTTGTATGTCTTCTGTCATAGGCTCCATAGCAACACTGCAATCTTGTACCGGATCAGCAGTTATGGATGATGGATAGACGGATGTTTATAAATGTGAAGTTGTGCACAAATTAACATGCTAATTAATATGTTAACATGTGATTAATTTGTACTGTACTGTACTGAGTGGAGGACATGGCTCTCAGATGTCTCTGGGGGAATCTCAGCTGACTCAGATCAGTTAGGGTGATTCCATCTGTTTCTGGTTGATTCCAACTGTTTCCAACTGTAACAAAATATATAAACTTATGTCCCTTTATTTAACCCCAATATGTCTAATCTTGGTCTCGATGTCAATCCCAAGTGCCTTTTCAGCCCAGAGCCTGTTTGAGCTCTGATTCCTGCATTTAGATGATTTTTATGTTCCGTCACCCTCTTCATTTTCTTTCTTTAATCTTTATTTTTCACGTTTCCATCTTGTTTTCTGTATAAGTCGTTCCTGTTCCCCCTCATAACTCCTTAAGAGTAAATCCCAATCCCCGAATGACTTACCATCACCTGCCCAGTCGCTCTGTTACATGTGCCTCATACGTGGCACCAAAAGCCCGGGAACAGACCGCGGAGCCCCTGCTTGGGAGAGCGCGGTGCCTGTCAGGAGCCTGGAATGCTTTGCTGCCATGCGGGAGGGGGAACAGCAGGATCTTCTCGCTTTCCAACAACAGCAGCAGGAGATGGTGCACCATCACGCTCACACAGTGCCCACACCATGCTAACTCCTCTACTGCCCGCGTATATTTAGATCCGGCAAACCGACGAGGATGAGGATGGCTGAAATGCTCTTTTGGCATGTCAGAGGTGCAACGGCCAGGCTAGCTGCTGTCCCTACTAGCGGATGAAGGCCAAGCGGCCTTTTGGAAAAGGAATAATGGAAACAGATGAAAGAGCCTCCCTTTCTGGGAATAAACAAAATCCCTCTGCCTTTGGACTTCTACATGTAGTCTCTTGAAGGTTGGACAGGCTCTAGCACCATCAACCCCCTCACTGGCTGCCGCAGGCTAGTTGGCTGAGACCCACCTCGTCATCTGCCTTGGCATAGGCCAGCATTTCAACCCCAAACCAAACCCTACTACCCAGGGCCCAATCCTATTCAGGGCCCTAAGCAAAATTTGATCAAACTAGTTGTCATTTGTCATCTTCCTTTCCATTCCAACAGGCTCACCACGGGTGGCACGGTGGTACATTGCTTAGCACTATTGCCTCACACCTCTGGACTAGGATTCAAGTCTGTGCCTGGGTTCCATGTGTGTGGAATCCACATGTTCTCTACGTGTCATCTTGGGGTTTCCTCCAGGTTCCCCAGTTCCCCCACCCAGAATCCAAAAACATGGCGAGGCTAACTGGAGCTACCAAAATGTCTGTAGGCGTGCCTGCGTGAGTAAATGGTGTATGAGTGTGCCCTGCAATGGGCCTCCCTTGCCCCCAAAGCCTCTGGAATAGGTTCCGAACCCCCCGCAACCCTAAATAGGAAAAGTGGTTACAGAAAACAGATGGATCATCAGATGGGGGCCCCCTGGTGGCCGCTGGGCCCCAAGCATTGCTTAGCTATGCCTTTATGCCTTGTGCTGGTCCTGCTACTACCTTCCATGCTTCTACATCATCCACTGAGACTCCCCTCACCTTCTTCCCACAGCCCATGTCAGCGGGCTCCCCCCCCCCCCCCATATTCAGAAACTCTCTATCCTCGCTTCCTCTCTGCATCCCTATGCAGCCCCACAAAGTTTTATTAGGGGTGTTTAAGCAGAAGTGCTGTGGCTCCGGGCTATTTTCACCAGAAGCGAAGAATTAAGGCTGTTGATGTGATTGGTCTGAGTGCTCACCACACTGACTCCTCCCCCTCCCGAGCACCGACCTATCAGATCCCAGAAATGATTACTTGTCATTACTTGTCAGAAACAATCATTCCAAACAGCAAAGGGCAGAGAGTGGCTGCGGCTGTACTTTAGCAGGAATCCCGCAGCTACAGAACATTTAGCCACTAAATGGGCAGAACCCATTTTCCTGGGACCTTTACTGACTTCCTCTCCCAGAGTATTGGTGGCAAACAGGTTCCTCCTTGCCTGTGTCCATCAGGGGAGGTATGGACTGAGGGGCTACCAATCAGCAATTGTCACATTGGTTTGTTAATGTACAGTTTGTGCTTACTAATTCAATGGTGGTTTTTAGTCCTTCCTTTCTCCTGGAAACACCAGTGTCGAGGGCCCTCGCTGCCTTTTGCCTTCGTTTTTCCCTTTGTATTCTGTTGAAATAAACCCTGTCTCCAAAACTCCTGAAAAAAAGAGACCCCCCCCCTCTAGTAAATTGTTATTCCTGGCCATGTGATTCTGCTTGGTAGCCCAACCGGAACAAATTTCATCATACTTCATTTAATAGGTCATATGGTGAAGTTTCAGTGCTTATCTAATCTAATCTCAATCTTATCTAATCTAATCTCGATCTTATCTAAGATAATCTAATGTTTAGCAATTGAATGGTTTTAAAAAGTCAAATGAATTATGTTATTACGCAAAAAGGGCTTTGACAAATATTTCGAGGACCAGGTTGCAGCTCCCTGCCATGTGGTAAGTTTAGGAGGGTCCTGCTGCTTTCTGGCTGAAGATCTTTCATTCCTGGCACCTATGCAATCGAGATACGCGAGCCGTTACAATGCCCGAATTGCGATTTGGTGCAGGGATAGGCATAGGGATAGGCTTTTTTTAGCACCACTGATACACTGCACTTTTCCATCAACCTCCCAACCACCCCCCAGCACCTCACTACTGGGGCGGAGAATGGAAACAGCTGTCAGAGGAAGCAGAGATAAACTGATGGAATAAGAAGCAGAAAGAAAAAGGATGGGCAGGCCTGTCACCTCGGCTGGGAGAAGTACCCAAAGGATGGCTGGTGTGTGAGAGAGGAACAGGAAGGAGGACAGAAAAAGAGGAGGAGAGAGCCAGTAAGAAATGTGCTTGGAGGTCCGGGCAAATCACATGATCCAGTCCAGTCCAATCACATGATCCAGTCCAGTCCAATCACATGATCCAGTTTTGTCCAATCACATTATTCAGTTTAGTCCAATCACATGATCACCTTTACTTAGGACATGTTTCAGATACAGCAAAGGACCTCTTGTTGACTTCTGTAAACAAACGAGATTCATTTAGGCGAGGAATATTTTTCAAGTAATTTTTATAAAGGAAAGTTGAATATTCTTGTTTAGTTTTGGTTTAGGTTTCGGTTGAGGTTGTGTATTAATGTTTCAGCTTAAGAATCACATGATGACTCATCGGCTTGTCTTTATACATGTTTGATGTGTTACACCCTTGTTGGCTAGTTTGTGCAAGCAGCTCAAGGCAGAGTTGCAACATTAAAGGCTAATACAAAGTGGATGGCAGAGATGAATGGCATGCTTTGTGAATCACTCTCGCTCGGCTTCCTCATCTGCTGTATCTTTGATGTGGGCTTACAGACACAGAGTTAGGGAGAGCAAACCAGTATTCAGGAGGACACACACCCCCCAAGTCAGGCCTTGCAGGATCACATTATTATTACAATTCCTGTTTTTATCCCCCCAAGATATTATAAAATCCTCATAACTGGATATTTCGGAAGAGCTGTTCAAATCAAGTAACCCACTTAGGAGTACAACAGCAGAGCCCTATCCAGGACCTGAAACAGCAGACCTTAGGGTACAGATCCGGGTCCTTGGACCACCACCGCGTTGCACTCCCCTGCCTGCTGTGTCCTGTTATCAAACCACAGCATTTCTGACTATTTCTAAGGGTCCTTTAATCTCTCTGGCCAGATGAATAATCAAAGAAAGTTAGGAACCTTTACCAAGAGTGCAAATAGCCACAGCCCTTTGGTATTTAATAGCTACCTGCTGAGTGCTTGGGAAGCACAACCCCCCCCCCCCCCCCCCCCCCCCCACACGCACACATGGCATGTTTCTGAATGCTGAATACCCCCCAGGGGTCCGTCCCTCCTAACATCTCAGAAACACTGCTCTGTTCAGACAGGATACTCTGAAGGATCCACCTTGTGGTTAATATGCACAGCATGCATACGTTCACTCACGCTTAGAGAGTCATTCTCAGGTGTTTCCTCTCGGTGGATGTATGCTGGCGGTTGTGATATTGCTGACAGTCGGGTTTCTTGCAGGGTCGTGTGTGTATGCCAGCGTGGGATGGAGGGGGACCTGTTGGACCAGTTTGGAGGCTGATGTGGATCCCAGCACCCACTGTCACCCTGTCTGTAGGATTTCAGGTGAATTTCATAAGCAGTTTTCGTTTCGCTATACACAGGAAAATGCCTTCTTATGGAGAAGGGAAAATCCATGCCTTTCTCTTTGTCTTTGGGTCTGGAGTCGGATCTCATGTCTAGGCAGTTACAAACGGAAGTCCATCATCTGCATAAAGTTTTCTGGACTGAGACTCCTCCAATTCCTTATGCTCACTAGGTTTTGGTGTCGAAGTTGTACTAAGCACACCCAGAACATTGCATGTTTCTTCTATCATGGTTTTAGACAGTGGAGTGTGTGTATGATGAAATACAATGGTCTAGCTTGTAGCAGTTTTTGGTATTTTGCCACCAGAGCCTAATATAGCTTATATATCTTAATTGTTTTTCCATACGAATGGACATTGATGCCTGTTAATGTCTTATTGATCTTTGGGGAGTTCTTCGCTACTGTCGATGCAGATGACCGATTAGTGGTTTTACATTTTCCGTACGAGAAGCTTGCAGAGACGCGCTTGCAACTTAATCAGCTTGTGGCATAATGTGCATTTTAAGTGCTTCATTCAATATGCAAAGTGCGTGGGGGGAGGGGGGGTATCGCATGCAAAGAGCGCATTTTCCTGGAATGGGTGTAGTGAGAATTAGGTTAGTCCTCTTTAGTCATCTGTGTCTTCCGCTGTAGCACGGGTTGTGGAGTAGGGCCTGTCTGACAGCGGGTATGTCGCCCGTCTGGGTTTAGCAGCCTTTGTGAGACGCTAAGCCCCACGCTTGTACTGTTGTAAGCGGAACTAATGAGAATATTGATTATTCCGCACATAAGTTAAATTGGACTAAGCAGGCAGTCCTTTTCAAGGTGTCGTGCGCATAAGTTGGGATTTGCTTGCCGAACTGGAGCACTTGAGTTCTTAGGGAACTCCAGGTGACAGGCCAAAATAACAGCCACCTTGAAACGACCGGTGCACCCTCTCATATTAGCAAGGGAGGCTACGGGATTCTCTTTCAAGAAAAACTAAAGCGATCGATTATCCGACTCCCCGCTGACTCTCCTTTCTCAGCTCCTGGCTTGTTACTGGCAGCTCCATGGCTCTCAGACGGTTTCCCCTCAATAATAAACATCACTTCGTGATGCCATCTGAGCCAAAGCCAATGGGCCAGTCTGCCTCTGCCTCATCAGGAGGCATGAGGAAGAGGTCAAGGCAGCACAAAAGGCCCTGTTCTTATTAATAAATTTGCTCAGTAAATCTCCAGATGATGGGGGATTTCCATACCTATGAATAATCCAAAATCCAAATGATTCCCAGGGCTAATTTTAAAAATCTCATGCTGTCTTGTTCCTTCACACTGTGAAGCTGTACACGGGCTTTGACTTTAGATTCCTTTTCCCTTATTTCTAATAGAATCTGATGTTTCGTGGCTTTGCTACTGCATGCGCTGAAAATTGCAACACCGATCTGAATCACTGGTATAACCTATGCATCTGCTGTTCTGAAAATGGGCTGCTGTTAGTGTTATGCCTTCACACTGGAAGGAGCACGATGCAATATCTTCTGGAAAGAAATCGTTGACAGAATCGCACAAAAGCCTCGACACCTCAGAGTTAGTTCAATCCATGTCCCTCTACAGGCATATCCTTCTACCAGCAGCAACACATTACTTAAAAGAGGCCTTGTAAATCAATCTATCAATAAGTGAGCATATTTTTATTTATTTAGCAGATTCTCTTATTTTAAGTGACCTACAACTGAGAGCATGGTCAGCCAGTCCCTAGAGCAATTGGGGTTAAAGGCCAAACTCGAGCTCCCAAAGGTGGCATCACTCTGCCGACCACAGGATTTAAACTGGCGACCGTCCAATCACGGACATGAGTCCTTAACCATAGAGCCACACATGCAAGCTGTAACAAATCGCCTCACGACAGATTTTCCGGGGTAATCTAAGAAACAAAATAACTTAATATGTGTTTGCCGATATAGGTAACACTGCTGGAAAACAATGCTGGTAAGTAAAGATCACACAGAATTTTGTTAAAAAAATATGAAGACATCACTTATTTTGTCTTACAAGCTCTGACATTTAGGTGAAATGAGCCACTAACCACATACTTTGACGATCAGGATGAGCATCGTTGGAGACTGCATCGTCTCGTTAAAAATGAGCAAGTGCAAAACCTGCAATCTTGCGATCGCTGACATGACCGTTTTAACTGCTCGAGTTAAATTCCTTTTCAGAAGCTGTCTGTCTTCCTTGGCAGACAAACAACCACATTATCCCAACACAATTACCAGCACCCATCTCTACTGGATGCTTTCATTTTCGGGCTCATTGGGTGTATCGCTCAGGTCCCACAATCCCCCTCCTGTCAATTCGAGCCTTCTGTGATTCACACCGATGAATCAGTGCTGAAAATCACAGCATCATCCCATCATCACAGGTGGCATTATTGACAGACCCACGCCCATGGAAGCCGGATCCATGAGATCGAGCTGATAACTCAGTCTCTCAAACTGAAAGGTAAAATAATAATCCGACACAGTCATCACTCTCTAATAAAAAATGTTTATCAAGCCCTGCAGAGTTCAGCAAGATGTTTATGGCTGAGGGGAATTATAATAAAAAAAAATTATAAATTATTTTTATTATCTGAAACAAGTAATTGATCTTCTAATGGAAAATGAAGAACGAGAGGTACTCAAATATCTGTTGATGTTACAGTCACAGATTGATATTTAGAAAACTGAAGAAATATTACCAAGTATTTTAATACCATACCGCAACAATTTCTGAACTTTTCAACTAATCATATATATGATTCATTTCCAGAAATGGTTTAATGGTTATATAAATATGCAAAGGTCTAAGATTAAAACAAAAGTAAATAAATTTATATATAAAAAAGTATCAGTATCAGTATCATCTGCAGAGATCTGATCAATAAGCAGATTTGAGGAGTAACTAATTACATGTAATGGCATTATGTAATTAAATTACAAAATGAATGTAATTGTAATCCATTAAAGTTGCCGAGGAACATATGTAATTAAATTAGAGTTACTAATCAAAATGTTGGTGATAACAAAGGGGTTACATCTGAATATATTAATTTCATTAAGAAATGTATGTGTAAAATATACCACTCATGTCATTGCTTTGCATTTTTTAAACCATGCAGAAATGTCTTCTTTTGGCATATTTCCAGACAAGAGGGTCAGCAAAGTCATTGGGACAAATCTGATTTTTCAAACTTCATTGCCCAACATTTGTTAGAAAAGTAATCAAAAAGTAATCAAATGTAATAAGTTACATTACTTTGATGAAGTTATCAAAATAGTTACATTACTCAATACATTTTTATCAGGGTAACTAGTAACCTGCAACCTATTACATTTCAAAAGTAACCTTCCCAACACTGTCAATGATATCACACATACTTAGTATAATGGTACACAGCACACACCTTTTCCTTCCATTTGTTACAACTTCACACAGATCCACCCTCTTTATATTCAGCTGCAGCACCCTTGGCTTTGGTAGTGGTGGGCTTGTGTTTCTCCACAATGTTGCTGCAGTGATAAGATGAATGGCTACTGAACAATTTCCTCTCATTCTATTAAACAAAAATAAGATGCTGATTACTCACTTGTACACCGAATGCATCAGCCTTGAGCAATTAATGAGGCTATTCTGACTTCCTGTTTATATAGGTCAGACATTATTCTTGTTTTCAGGATCTAAGGAGAGAACCGGCCTGCATGACGCTTTACGAGCCAAACGAGTCGCCCCTTCCGCCCACAGTTACGCCACTGACTCTCCCCCAGTCTGTATGCACTGGCTTGTAAAGCGGACAGCTGTCATATTAATGCATCGGCCGCCATGTTGACTGATCATGTATGCCAGGCACCTGTGTGCCACGCAGACCAGTTTAGAGCTCTGGTTAATTCAAGAGCACTGGGAAAAACCATTCAGCTGAACAAAGACAGGCTTGAAGATTCCACCAAGTTGAGCTACACATGTTAATACCACCATTGAAGTACGGACTCTACTTACAAAAAAGTTATGTTCCGAACGGCCGTTCATAATTTGGAATGTTCGTAAGCTGTTATTCAACATAATTTTAAGGATATACGCAAGTACAAAGAACTAGGATGCTAGCGGTACGCACACTACGCTGCTGCGTGGGGGGAGTAGCAGCCAGAAGTGCTGAAGTCACCTCCCTTACACATACAGTATATATGCTTACAGTATACAGACGCTTCTCTGCTTACAAACTTTCAACTTACAAACTTCCGGACATACGAACGAAGAGGACTGTAAGACCAAATTGTGTTCCTTGGGCTCCCGTTTCCTGACCGCAACAATAATTTTGTTTAATTAGCTTCTGCCCGCTACTCCCCCCGCGCAACAGCGTAGTGTGCGTACTCCCAGCGTCCTAGTTCTTTGTACTTGCGTATACCCTTAAATGATGTTGAATAACGACTTACGAACATTTCAAGTTGCGAACGGTCGTTCGGAACGTATCTCCTTCGTAAGTACTGTAGAGGAGCATCTGTATTCTGGTTGCAGATGGGTCTCACAAAGGAGACCCACACTAGCTGTGGAAGTCGCTAGCCAATAGCGGGAGTTCCGGATCTGAGAGGCAGGGAATAAGCGACATCTAACCTGAAGCTGTCGGTGTCACTGGAGACAGAAATGCAGTAACTGGGTATTTCAGAGGTACACTGGTCCCTGCCTGTCCGGCAGTAGAAATGGGACCAGACTAACATCAACTAGAACATTCAAGTACATGCAAATGATGTCCATCTCATTGGCAGGGGCTCACCTTCTTTGTTGCCTATTGGTCATTCTCTTTGGCATCTGTGACAAATACAGTGCCAAGCTGTGACTTGTCAGAGTTTCATTGTTTCATCTAATCGGAGAAAGCAACAGTTTATTTAAAACCCTAAACCATAATCTGTATCCCACAGACACCCAGTCAGTTACTTATTTCACAATTTTCCTCACCCCATGACTACTTACCACTACGCTACCTCTTCCCTCGTCCTTTCCTGGTATTTATACTTCAAAAATCCAGGTATTTTGGAAAAAAAATTTAATTATTTGTCTTCACTGTTACTGTAACTAACAAAATTCATGCCTTTGTCTTTATGATGTGAAGAATGGCCATCCGGAGCCCCTGCTCTTCATTAAAAAATAGAATAAAAAAATGTACTCTTCAAAAGCCATTTGAAATAGACCAAAGTTCACTTAGTTATATGACACAGAGCGCACCTCTATGTTCTGGGAGATACATTAGCCGAGCATGCCACGGCTTGCTCAAAGAACAGCCACTGAAGCTGAAAGCTTCTCATCTTGTGGTGAGCGTTTACTACGCTCTTAGAAATTGATGCCGGGTCCAATCTAGTAAGCTCGTGAAAGACAAGGGGACATAATGCTGGTCTTTTATTGGCCGAAAAAGTACAAAAGAACTGAAGTATGAAAAAGCATCATTACTGGTGCGACTGTTGATGCTATAAGGAGGCCCATCAGTTGTGGTCTGAGGTCAGGAGGTCCTGCTGATGTATTTGCTGGTAAAGCAAAGTTCATTCAGACATGCTTCCATGACATGTCTCTTTTGCTCCAGCAAAATCATCATAAGTAGGAGATGAATTAGAAACCATCGCATGGGAATATGTAACATCCATGTCTTATCGAAACGCTTATGTAACATAACATCAATTAAGGATCTTATTTGTTGCAGTCAATTGCCTTAACATTGATATTTGAGTAACAGGTAGGTTAAAATCAATAAAAAATTGCATTCAGCGAGTTATTTGACAGAGAATATATAACCGGAAAACCTAGACTGGAAGTCAAATGAGACATTGCTGAGATTTGTTTGTTTGAGCCAGCTGAGCCCTCTGTGGAATTCTCAAACACAAGTTTCTCCGAAGAATCAGACTTTAGAATCAACTTAGTGCAAGAGGTAAGTGTTATAGATGTGGTGTAACGTTCTCGTTTCTATACAGAAAAGATCTCATTACAATTTTTCTTCTCCTCTGGGATGTTAATTGTTTCGGCCTCAATCTTTCTGCAAAGTGAAAATGTAATTATCTGAAGGAGACGATCCTATATATCTGAGGCCAGACCAGTAATGCCAGTCTATCTGATGAGCGCCTGCACTTCCAAATGACCTATATTTTATGTTTATTAGGCACCTGCAGCACAGACCTTCCTAAGCATATGCCAGCACCTTATCAGGAGCTGAAGGAGCAGACAAACTCCCAAAGGTCTCCATTTCACCGCTTGACTTGGTCCTTGTATCATGCGCTCTCACAAACCTGGCAGTCTAACAATGGTCATAGAATTAGTACTGACTCGCACCATATTGAAAAATTACAGGCAGTTGGCATACAGACAATGTCAATATTCTAGAATTCATAGGGTGACTAAATGGTCAATGTCAGGGAGGATAGCTTGAGCTAGGACGGGATTTGTAAACTACCATTTCGATGATTTCACTTAAGCACCGAGTTCTTGCTGCGTGCTGATTGGTCAGTCTCCTTTAATCATGCATGTGTCACGAATATTAATGTATAACAGCTGGATGAGTGTTTCAATCAAGGAAACGAACCAGTCAAAGCACAAGGGGAACGGAACATTTTTGGCCAAGTACAGGAGCCTTTCGGTTTTAAAGTAAGTTTTATATAACCTGAAGTCGCTCAAAGTGCCCCCCCGTCATACATTATCTGCTCACCCTAAGAAAACAGCAATAAGGTTTTTAAAAAGGTACGAACTCCTTATCCTTATACAGCTAATAATTACTACTTTATATGAAAAATAAAAATTAAATCTTTCTAATGGATGAATACTGACATTTTTGGCCTGGCGCTCTATCAACTAAGCGCAATAGTTGCTGGCATGACCACTCCTGCCCAGTCGACATGACGGGGTCTACGTGTTCGTTCCTTTCCACACAGGCATTCGTACAGAGAAGACCATGCACATATTTAAAGAAATAGCAGCCACATGCTGAAAATTTAAATATGGTGCATGTTCAATAGCACAGTGATCCCAATCAGGAGGGAGACACAGTCAGTGTATGACTTGCCATAAGCGCACACCAGCCATCGCCAATGCTGACAGCAGGCCGTTTAAATAAAAATTCCAGCCTGGTAAATTAACGAGAAACACTGAAAACCTCCTTCCTGTCCCTCAGGAAGGAAAAGGGTAGGACGGTGAGTAAGAGAGGGAAAGAGAATATCGCCATGGCAACACATGACCTTTAAAGGTGAACTCGTGTTGAGCAAGGTTGTCCTTCTTCCTCACTTAAAGGGGAGTGACATTCAATAATCCCCACAGGTGAAAGGAGGGTAACAAACACCAAATAAAAGCTGGCCAGCAGCTTAAATAAAGGACCTCAGTGTTAGCAGTGTCCCTGGACCGAGGTCTGCAGGAGCAACCTGTCACTCTCTGCTTTTTATGGGGCTTAACCCATTCCGAATTGCGGTAGCCGGGGTGGCGGGGGGGGCGGGGGGGGCGGGGTGGCCCGAAAACTCAACAGCCCATTTCTCAGGCTAATTCGGAATAATTACTCTAATGGTGATGTTTTGGTGCAGGTGAAATTTCAGTTTCATTCATTTTGATAGCAGCATCACTGTTTTTTAAGTACTTCAGGACCTAAGGACATATTCCACAATCTCCTGTTCCTGCGTTGTTGACAGATTCTTTTTAATTAACTACCCTAGGGGCGCTGTTCAGTGGTTTTTTTCTGTAGTTATTTTGGAAAGTTTGAGTTATAATTCAATGGGGACATTTACTATGTAACTTCAATGATTTTGAAAGTCTATGGGTTGACTTCAGTCGGGTACATACCTGACCTTGATCCCCCAAAAACCTAAGCAATTTCCTTAAGAGAATAATCACTCCAGAGAGGATCGTGTTGCTGAAAAGCAGCAAACATAATATCCATTATGTGTGTCAAGTCTGTTGACCCCATCATTGTTTACTGTAATGAAGCTTTCTCTTTTTTTTTTAAATGATTATTAGTGAGACATTTTCTCTTTCTGTTTACTGGGCAAGCAGTCCCCAAGTGCTCCTAAATACTCCCAAGTGCTCCGAAATACTCCCAAGTGCTCCTAAATACTCCCAAGTACTCCTAAATACTCCCAAGTGCTCCGAAATACTCCCAAGTGTTCCTAAATACTCCCAAGTGCTCCTAAATACTCCCAAGTACTCCCAAATACTCCCAAGTACTCCTTTAAGGAAAGAGATGTATCCCGCCAGCCAGAGCAAAGGGGTACTGTCACATGTGGTAACGGGGAACCTGGGCTAGAGGAGATCAATGTCAGTCCTGAGTGGAAACACACCAGCACACAAAGCAAGATTCTATCGTGGCTTGTTCACTTGGACCAACACGGAAACATGCCTGAAGACAAACTCGATGCTACTAAGTCTCAAAGCTTTCTGGCAGAGAAGAGCGCAGAGAGGTCACCGCCGTGCAGATCTCCCAAGGGTATCGCAGCACCCAGCCAGCCAGACAGGAGCCAGAAGGATGGAGAGTGAGGGTCGCTGAGAAACAGAGTGTCTCACTACCACCACCTGGTTACAAATACCGAGGAAGCCTTACGCCACGTCAGTTATATCTGACACTGTGCCTTATTAGGCTTCTCCTGTATCCCATAATGAGTTAGTTCTTTCGAAATCACTAGCAGAGTATTGGTGTGACAGTGAGAGAGGATGCATCCATGCTGATGGAGCGGGCAGGAACTCAGAGAGATGTTAGCATCTTGAATGTTTATATAGCTCGGATGTAGCACAAATCTAATAAGTTGTCAGGCTCCTGTCAGCAGCTCGTCCGGTCTGTGCCGGGGGAATCGGGAGGACGTGGCCATGGCCAATAAACACATAACAGGCGCATAAACAACAGCATCAAAACTTGTCTCGCACAGCCGAGTGACACCTTGCGTGCGAGTAAGTCATTCCCTATTTCCTCCCCTCCTTGCTTCTATCACTTGTTTTTTCCCCCCATTTCTTCTCTCCCTGTATTTCTCTCTCTCCTTCTCTGTCTCTCTCAGACCTCCTTTTCCCTTCTTCCCTTCCTCCTCTTTGCTATGTTCATTGAGCATCTCAGTGTGCAGGCTTCCTCTCTAAACTTGAGGTAACCCTATTCTGGAAAGAGATGTGGGGTCAGTTTATATAGAGCATAATATTTTGGGGAGAGACAGTAACGCCCCAGTTGAACTTAGGGAATCGTTCTTAGATTTCCTAACTCTAATGTAATATAGTAATGTGACATTTTACATTAATTGCCTCTAAACTACTATAAATACAACCATCCTGCACGTCGCCTTTCCCCATTGTGGTTTCGACATATCGAGGGGTTGGCATAAGAAATTAAACGGGAGTTTATTTTGGGAGGTGTTGGGAGTTTTGCAAAAGCCACAGACGACACCAAAAGGCCAGCATAAAAAGGACATGGAAGGCTTGACTGTACTCTGAAACAGCTTGCTTGCTAAATACATTATAGCACTGCAATCCAACTGTAGTCCGGGTAGCAAATGAAAGACCACTGTAACCTGTCTAGTTTGGTACGGATGCACAACAATCCCCCCCCCGCCTTGTCCCTTGTCCTGCTAACCCACAATTAACCTAATACAAACACAATGTGCATGTAGCTGCGAATTCATGTAAATGCTACAGTAAAAGAATTAAACAAGATATATGGTTTAAGATGCAGTGCAGAACACTGTTATGGCTGATTTGCAGTGTATGTATCCTTTATAAATCCTAAAAATACAACTTTTGGAATAAAGAAGGCATGGGGGGGGGGGGGGGGGCACAGCACAGTGGGAAGGAGCCATATCTGCAGCTGAGTCATACTTCACCGGTTCTGAACAAAGACGCAGGTACAGGGGTGGTGCACCATTAGGGAAGCCGGAGGGCTGGGGCTCGGGTCAGGGCTTAGGCACCGCTGTTAGAGAGTGGGCTGCATTTCCCAGGCGCGGTTTAGGCAGTGGCGGCTCTGGATTATTTCGGGTCTAGGGGGCAGTAGCAAAATGGGGGAGGGTGGGTGCACATCCAAAGAAGTAAAGTGGAAGTTGCCACCTCTTCCTTTCTACTAAATGCACCAAAAGAATGTTTCCCTAAAATCCACTTTAATTATGACTGTGATGTCTTATTTTTCATGCTTTTATCCAGAATGTCTTTTAAACTTTAAAATATGCATATTAGTACTGAAGAATCAGCTTGAAAACAACGGTGTTCTGCAGGTTCAGCATGGCTTGCTGAGCAGCCTAATGCGCTCCTACACGTCCAAACAACAGAAGACAAAGCTAATAGATAACGTTACACTGGCTCTACCATACTGATACTACACACACATACACACACAATTTGGAGACACCAATTCACCACTGCAAATTTTAGTGAGGTACCTGAAGAAACCCCATGACAACACAGCAAGAACACCTAAACTCCACACATGTGAAACCAGGGCAGAGACTCGAACCCTAGTCCCAGAGGTGTGAGGAAACACTAACCACTGTGCCACCCCAATTACTATTATTATTACAATTTATCGAGCAAACACGTTTGTCCAAAGTGATGTATAATTGACAGACCGGGATTAGATAGTATCCCTTGAGAAATCTGGGGTGAAGGCCTCAAGGGAACAACAATAAAAATCACTCTGCCAGCCATGGGATTTGAACCAGCAACCTTCCGAGCATGAGCACAGAATCTTAGCCCACAGGGCCCCATTAATCATTATTCCTATTCATTGCAATTCTAAATCTGGAATACAGAACTGATGAGCACCTGGTCACCCATATATAATAAATTACACTGATGGGCCAGCAGCTGCCATAGTGGTCAAAGACTTGTCGCGGGAATGGGTCACGTCCCTAATCCTGACCCCAGTGAATTTTAAAAATTACTGTTGCGCAAAAACATTTCCCAAAAAACTGCAATGAAATACTATGTAAGGTACAGCAATGCTGTCAGGCCTCTCTGTATGTCCACTAGCTCGGTAGCGGCCAATAGACCATTCAGGCGTGTGGAAGATCTCACCGTAACACAGATTCTGACATGCAGCTGCTAATACATGCATTTCGGTACACACACATGTCACAGAAACACACAGGATCCAAACACTGAACGCCACTCAGGTGCACAGAACGCACACGGAGCCTAGCATGACGCCGTCACAGAGGCCCTACTGCTGTGCTTGGTGTGTAATTAAATCCAACAAAAAGGTGAAGGTGAGGAAGTAAATCAAGTGGAAGCTGATTAACAAGAAGAGACGAAAGTCCATTGAGGCATGCAGGCGGATTTTTCTGGTCTTTTTTTTAACAGATCCCTTAGAGACCCCCCCCTTACCCACGCTCGCATCATCCAGGTCTAATGCTCCGGTTACCCCACACCACCATCACCACCATTACCATCAGCTTCCTACCATGCATGTGGCTACCCCTCCCCCCCCCCCCGCCCTGCTCCAAGAACCCCAGTGCCCATGTCACCACTCCTGGGACAGTGTCATCAACATCTCTTCTGGCGGGAAAAAAAAAACAAATCTCTTTATTAATGACTTCTGAGGCAGCAATTAATGCTGAATAATGCATAAAGTACAGCTGAGTGCTTCTGAGTGCGGCCCGTAATTAGGTGCAGGAGCGGGGAGCTGAATGCTGCTGCCACGCATTAGGCCTTCATTACCCCTATGGCAGTTGGCCAGACCCGACCGTGCCCTGTCGGGCAAGCAGGAGATGCCCCCGAACAGAGGCAGTGTCATCGACCCCGCTGATGTGGAGCAGAGGTTTTTTTTAGAATTTCCCCCTCATTTCACACAAACTGAAAGGACCAATCAATCCCCCCCCCCCCCACCACCGCCACCACTACCACCAGGCGTGCCAGCTCAGGTATGGGGAAGACTAGCGCACAGCCTCTCTGATGAGTGTGCTGTCAGCCATCGCCTTATTCTCTGCCTCTGGGCTGCATGCTTCATCGAGCAGCATTATGCAAGTGCAGGAGAGTGCTCGCATGCCCCCCCCCCACAGCCCTGCAGACGCCCAGGTGCCAATACACTTTGCTGCAGAGAGATAAGAATTAGGGGAACTCAGCCACCTGCCCTATCCAGCAGTACCCAAGCAGGTTTTACGTGCTCTGGACCTCCTGTGGCACGGCAGAGACTGTACTCTGGTTCCTGCTGTAGGAGGCATTTTATTATGTCACCGGAGAGGTCGAAGTCATGGAGAGGTTTTAATAAAAAAACCAAACTGGCACTAAGGGAGTGATATAGCTCCTTGTGAAAGCAGATACTAAAATCATTGTAACTCGTAAGGGTGAGTGTCATGTTGCCCAGAATACAAGGCAAGGCTGTGTGGCAAACTCACTGAACTTTATCAGGCTCTGTGGTGGTCGCTGCTATTGGCTCTCACCTCTGGGAGCAGCGTTCTCCGCCCTGGAGTTTGCCTGTGTCATCACTGCATTTCTTTCAGGTACAGGTGTAAACAGCATGTGTTTATGCCCTGTCATGGGTTGGCCCCCCATCCCAGGTTGCTCCAGGCCTTGTGCCCATAGCTTCTGGGACAGGTTTTGGACCCCCGCAACCCTGAATAGGACAAGTGATTACAGAAGATGGATGGATATAAACACACAGGCTGCTTGTCTCGCGGGAGAAATAACCGCAAAATGTGCTCCCTTGGGCCTCCCCAATAAAACAGAAACCAATAGCATCCAAGCAGACGCCTCACCTCTCCTATACACATGACATGAAAGCCATCTTGGCAGTCAAGGCTGAATTGCCACTCATTAACTTCCACAGGGTATGAGTATGAATAATACTTATGACTACTGTAAAGAAATTATGAATGAATGCATAAAAACACTTTGGCCTAAGGACACCCATTAAACAACAATTAACATAATAATGAATTACAAACACATATAATAATACAAATCATCCTCAACCACAGATATAAATCCACAGAACCTAACCCTACACACAGCCTCATAACAAGGAGGTATGTCGTGTCACTTTATCACCTCCTTCTGTAATCGCAGAGCCAGGGTGCCGAGATAAATGTTCTGCCATTCATAAGAGATGCTCGTTCTGTGATGAGTATGACCCATCAATGCGGTGGTTGGCGTCTGTCGTTTGAAAGCCTTGTGGTCAGTCTCAAGGGTAAAAGTGTAGCCCAGCAGATAATATCTAAGGGAATCAAGAGCCCACTTAATTCCTAAACACTCCTCTTTCATGGGCCCCTAACTTGTGGCTGACAGGACAGGCTGTGCTAACACTGTCTCCAGATCCTTGTCAGCATCAGTTAAGTACATGTACTGGACCTCAGGTTCTGCCGGACTGGGCTTCCTGCCATTAATGGCGAGTCCTGCAGCCTGAATCCAGTACAGCACCACCCCCAGCCCTCGGCCAATCAATCGCTGAATGCTAGCTAGTGCCCCCTGGAGGTGGAAAAGGCATCACTTGGAATTCAAAGAAATCAAAGTGGATCGTGAATGCTGTCAGACCCTGCGACTCCTGACTGAGAGGCCCCTTCCCTCAAATCCAGAGCAGAAATGACCTGAGCAGGGATAAACCACTCCAACATCTCATCAATATGAGCAACTGGACAGCTATCCAAGTCAATGCCGAATCGCGCTGCCCCAATCTCCTTTGGCACCAGCAGCATGGGAATTTGCCCAACACTCTCCAGCAGTGTGACAACCCCCATCCAGAGCATTGCATTCAACTCCATCATCGATGACATCATCCTTTCAATATATGGTGGCTGTATTTTGGATCAACTTTGGACTGTGTTTGTTGAACAGCTGTAGTATGGCCAGACTGTTTTATGACAATCCACAGCAGTGAACGCAGCATGTATGATGTATGACTCTTGCGGAGACAGATGAGTCAAGGCCTGTAGCTCTTCCCTTGACTCTCAGCTCCTCACCTGCCACAGCTGTAGCCTACAATGTCCGCTAACGCTCCTTACACTTCTTTGAAAGGTTCACAGTAAAGGTTGGATGTGGGTCATTCCTTTCTGAAATGCAGACCTGGTAAGTAATTGTTCAGATTCTGCTGATGATTTCAAGTACAGCCCCTCATTTGTAGGACACAGAAGATGAGATTTAATGTTTCATCTGGGTCGATTCCCTTTCACACCTCTTTGATCCCATCCAGGTTACTCTGGACCTTAGCACAGTGTTTCCCAACCCGGATCCTCAGGGACCCACAACCGGTCCACATTTTTGCTCCCTCAGAGCTCCCTGCCAGACAGTCCAGAAAACGTGGACCGTCTGTGGGTCCCCAAACGACAACACTGAGAAACACTTGCCTAAAGAAAACCTTGTCGGTGCTTGAGGTACCTCAGAACAGACAAATTACAATCACTGTCCCACTTGCAAATCTGCAAACAAGGTTTTATGGCCTTAGCTAAACCATTCAAACAATACATTGGTTTGTGGATGACTGACTATTACATACAGTATGCCTTTAGTGCCTCAAACTTGTAAAAATGTTTCAGCTGTATTGAAATAAAATTTGTGCTGTGATCTGTTGTTATTTCTGTTGGGATACCTACCCTGGAATTAAGCTGACCTAAGCATATTGCAATTTATTTCTCAAGGGGATCGCTGAGGAAATTTAATAGCATAATCGCTCAGAACCAGGATGAACTTGTACTTGGAATCAGTGGCCCTACTATATTCATTGCTACCCAGAGAACGGCACATCAATTACAGGATGTGGACATAAAGGACTGTGTCCAGCCTTTTTAACAGTCATTGTGTGTTGGCACCCTGAATGTGTCTGACAAAATTTTACCACCTCAGGAGTCATCCCTGGGCAGTAAAAATAACACATAATACGAGCCAGAATCTTTTTTCCACCCAGGTGACCTGCTGTTGGGACTGAATGACTCACTTCCAACACTTTGTTTCTACAAACCACAGGCAAAACTAGCTGCTTATTCCCCTTGTGGATGCCAGCAGCTCACCGTTCCCCACAACACATTCCCAAGTGCATATTCTCTCAAAACACTTCTCAAGCGAATAATCTTTTTAACTTTGTCATGTCCCCTGGTAAAATTTCAAAATTTCCCTCCAATTTCTACTGGGTTCTCTAACTTTTACAGTATCTGTGCTCTTGGTGGATTTGCAGACCGTTATCCAATAATAATAATAATAATGTAGCACAGGCGAGAAAGCGCCAAGTAGTGGACCCATCTGCATATCCCGTCATGCTAGGGAGTCGTGTGTATGTCTTGTAAATAGTCCCTGTTTGTGTTTTAGTGTAAATACTTAATCATCAATGGCAAATCTGTTCATTTACGTCAAATTTTCCAAAACTGCTTGTCGCACGTGCCCTGATTTCCTGTGTCGTATGTGAAATCCTGACATGTCTGCAGTTGTTGCATGCTTTGTGAAACCTCCCTGCGATTCCCTGCCATGTTGGTGGAGGTGTTGCTGTTGCTTGTGTGTGGTCCTTTAAAGGACTATATTAAAGAGTAGCTTCCCGTGCAGCCGGCCTGCCTCGTCTTTTCTCCGCCGCTGCGATGCCTCGGTCTGCCAAGCGCTACAACAATAACAACAATAATAATAATAATGGCACGTGATTGATCCCGGTGCTGAAGTTCTCTTTTCGCCCACCCCATCTAGCTCTCCATGACACACAGACACATATGTAGGTGGCAGCATGGTAGGTGGCACCATGGGGCAGCAAAGGGCAGCAAAGGGCAGCCACCTGCAGCGGCGCCCATGGATCTGGGGGTGACAGTTCTGCCAAAGGCACACACTGCCCCCCCCCATCAGCATTGTTAAATTGCGATTGCCTCTTCGCCCGATTGCGAGCGATGACAAAACTGTGGGCTGACATACATAATAACAAATAAAAATGTACACCCTGAATGATGTCATACAGGAGCTCTGCAGCTACATAAATATCAATATAAAGAGCATACTCTGAAATGGTCACTGTCACTTCAGCCATTATGTATATTTTTACATAAACGCATCTAAATTCAACAAATGGCCCTCTAACATTAAAGTCCTCAGTTGCCCAGAGTGAACCCATGTTTGCATACTACCAGTGACAACCAACAGTGACACATGTTTGCCATTAAGCGTGACCTTGTAAACATGCTCCTCCATTTAGAAGCTTTCTGGAGAGTGAGAGCAATGCGTACACCATGACACAAATCTGAAGAATTACATTTACTAGTCATACCTTGAGCTGTGTCATGTCTCCTACCTGCATAAGAATGATAACATCCCTGCCTCTTTCACGACTATTGGTTACACTAGGGCAGGGTTGCCCAATTCAAACCCCGGAGGCCTGAATCCAACACAGTCTGCAGATTTCCCTGCTCAACACACACCTTAATCAAATAATTACTTAATCAGCTAATAAACTAATTACCTATTAATAGCTAAGGAAATCTGCAAACTGTGTTGAATTCTGGCCCTTCAGGACCAGAACTGGGCAACCCTGTTCTAAGGGACTGCACAGGTTTGACTGAGATATTGCACTGTGCTCACCCTCCCATAGATAAACTTTTCACCTGTCCTGCCATAGTTGTCCGTAGTTTGTCATGAAGTAATGAAGCTCAGTAACTGCCTTGGTCACATGGATATCAGGCCATTGGATGTTCAAAAAAGGACAGGACTGCATCTTCCCCCAGGGGATCCCCTTCTTCACCAGATCCATCAGTTGAACTTCTTGGTCCATGGGTGTTTCTTTTTAGTAAAACTGTAGCTTCCCTAAATCATCAATGGCAAATCTGTTCATTTAGGTCAAATTTTCCAAAACTGCTTGTCTAAGATACTGGTAATCATGGATGTACCTATGATGCATTGCTCCATAAGGCTCCGTAGCCATGTGTGTCATTCGGCTCAACAGAGGCGCTGCCTATTTCACCAGCGGCCACTGATAAACTGATATAGTGACCCATTCAAACTCAAGTATCCCTCAGCTGAAGAGTAAATCTGTAAAACTCCCTCGGTCCCTTTTTCGTTGTCTTTGAGATGAGACTGACAATGACCTAAAGTCAGGCTTCCTCATCTTATGTTACAGTGTTGGTAACCAAAATTCGCTCAGTGCTTATGCAATCCAACGAAGAACTTTAATTAAAATTCCAAAGCTCACTAAGCACACAGAAAATGTAACCGGAAGTCCGAGTGAACATTGCAAACTTGCTCTCTTCAATTTCATCTCTCTCCCTAAGCTTTGGTAGAACTGGTCTGCTAGAGTGTTCTCTGCCCAATGGTGGTACCAATCAGATCCTTGTTTTGTTGTTGCTGGGCAGTTCCCAGTGGCAAACCATCCTCTATCCAGTGGGGGTGTCACAGTGCTGGTGTCATTACTTAAAGTTGAAATTCTTCTTGTTATTACTGTTGTATGCCATCCTGAACCTGTATCATAGTTTCCTCCATCTGTCTCCATCCCTGCTCTCGATCTTCCTCTCTCATGTTATTCCACTCCATCATACCTTCCATCAGTTTGTCCGGTTGACTCTATCTCTCTCCCCGGGCCAGCGCACAGGTTAATGAAATCTCCTGACATTCCACATCAGCATCTCTTGGCATCAGTGAATCCTTCATGTCATATTCCACAAATTGTTTTGTCCAAAGACAGCATCAGCTTTTTCTGACTATAGCACCCAATACTTCTGACACCAAGAGCCGGCCCAGAAGTCCAGACCAACACGGCAAGATATGAGGGAAATCAACTGGATGAATTTCAGTGTGTGTGTGTGCTTGTGGGTGGGTTTACTGGAACCATCTCAACAGCTGGGTCCCAGTGGAAATCTTCACTACTTATTTAAAACAAAGAGACCTCTTCTTTGTGGCGTGATAGCTCAAATCCCCTTAGGGGAGCCGTTGTTATGAGTGTACAGTACCTACGTGTGAATGTGTCAGCTGCAGGAACAGTGGGCAGAACCCTAGGATACAGGAAAACTTAGCAGAGAGCTAAACATTTCTGGAGGAAATTCTTCCCATTGGCTCATTCATATGTATGCTTAAGATCCCCCAGCATCCTTACTATCCAGCTGTGTAAAACTCTAAGTTACATAAGATGCTTTGCATAAAAGTCCCTCCGAGCAAGGTCTTGTGTAATGTTAGATGGCCATACTGATGAAGGATTAAATATCAACTATGTGAGCTCAGCTTTTTAAGACAGATTTAAACACACTTCATAGAGTACAAAGGTGACAAGCAGTACCAGAATCCCAGCCCATTTGAATGATACTGTAGCATCAGTTCACAAAAATAAAAACGTAACAAAAGCACCAACCAACGAAAGGAAAAGCGTATCACAACAAAAGCTACATGAAAACAAAATGACAATACCAACTAAAATGTGATATGAGCCTATGAATCCGACAGCACAGGCCTATCAAAATAATAGCAGAGCCCGCAAGAACAAAGATGTCATCCTGTCAAAATGAGAGTATTAGCCTATCAGGATAGCACTAGCCTCAGGAAAGACAGCATCAGCCATTAAAACGAAAGCACTGCCTATAGGAATTCTGCCTCTGTTTTAGCGTGCTACTCAGAGCATTAAGTTGTCATTCAGTTAAAAGACATAAGGCCTGTAAATATTGTGCAGTTTAAAACATGTGAAGTGCCGTCATAGCGCTTATACTGTAGCATCTCTTTGCTAGTTAAGCATGATGAGATATGTGAGCCCACATGTTGTTGTGTTTGGTTGATTATTTTAACATTACTGGTCCTCATAGACTATTAGTGGCTCAGTTCCCTCATCCCCCGCCTTCTTCCTGCAATGTTCCGTCCATCCTGCTCTTTCCATCCAACTATCGTCTGTTTCATTAATACTATTCATTGCGGCTCGGATTTCAGGCTCTCCCGCCTATTGCATCAGCTTCACGAGCGATAACACCATGCCAAGCTGAGAGTAATGGGGGGGGGGGGGGGGGGGCTACGCATCTGAGCTTTAAACCATCACCACCACCCCCCCACCCCACCCCTCAGTGCTTCTCAAAAACAGCAGCAAGGTTTACAAAGGTGCAACTGCTGGGAACGGATTGCTAAACAAAAGACAAGCATTTTGCAAACAAGACAAAGCCTGGAAGACCAAGCTTATAAAACTAGCTTAAAATGCGTCGTACCTTTACGTTAACTGCGCCTTCGTAATGCATTTATAGAACATTCATACGCAGCACGTAAGCATACCGTAACATACCTTAACAATGAAATATTGTATACTGTATTAATAACATACATTATGTGAAAATAAACATTATAATCATATAATCACATAAGTTTTGCCATCAATGTACATTAAAGCTATTATGGTATGTTAAGGTGTTAAGATATATTTACATGCTGCTTATGAATGTTCTATGAAATCATTATGAAGGTGCAGTTAATGTAGAGCATTACCATTAAAAATAGTTTGTTTATTAGGATTTAACCATCTTACCAACATAGATCATTAACAGAATATATGGTAAACTATTATGCAGAAAATTGGAGATTAGAGTCTAACTAGGGTGTGCCACCATCTGTTCTTCCATTAAAAAATAGGTTAAGATATAATTACAGTACTCCAGTGCAGCAGAGATATTTTTCATAGGGCATGGTTCAGTGCTGGTGGGGTGGACGATATGAGTCCTTTCTCATCACTGTTGCCATTCAAGGGCAGCGAGTGACGTAGTGACTAAGATCACAGTCTCATAATACAAACAAGCCTGGCTGTTGTACACTTGTGCAAAGCACTTAACCTCAATTACTTCATACTAATATATCCAGCTGTATATATGGGTGGCTTTGGCCAAAAGAGCCAGTTCAGCATGTAAATGTTGTTTTCCTTCTGCTACTGAAAGCACAGATCCTATGACATACTACATCAGGTGTGAACCTCAGTATGCGTACTTGACCATACTTGTGTTATCATGTACCCATTTTACGTCATCTTCCATTGCCAAAGACCAGTTCCATTACTAAGAACACCAATACAGAGGATGGGAAAAATAGCCCAGGTGTTGGCTTTGCTATACCACATTTCAGCGATACAACGGATGCATCCTCGCCATATGAGACCAATCCCATGATTCATTGCTCCCCAAGTTTGTTCTTGGAAAGCAAGTTTGCATGACCGGTCTTGCCAATACCACAAGTACGGTATTTGCTTTCTTGGTATTGAGATTTACCCGTTCAATTCTCTCAGGTAGTTAAATAATTATTGATTCCGATTCGTCACGGAAGCTTCACATCCGACTCACAGGTAAAGGAAGGCAGGAAAATCAGCAGGGCTCGACCCTTGAGCACCGTGATTTGAATAGCCCTGTCCTACATGCTTGAGGATGGAAATGTGAGTAAACAAGGGTAACCAGGGGCAGATTAACTTCTTTGGGGGGGTACTAGGCTGACATGGCTGGGGGGCGGGGGTCCCCAAGCAGACCCTGAGATATTTTTCAGAGCCAAAAGAAAAATGAGAGAGAATGAAAAATGATGCAACATCAATAATCTGCAATCCAGCGCAAGGGGCACCGGTGGTAAAATTTACTTATCAGGGGGAGCTGCTGATTTAATACATTTTAATGTTTCATTTTTTTGGAGCGGGGCCCCTGATTTTGCTGGGGCCCCAGCCTAGAGCCTACTATAGTCTATATTCTATACATTAATCAGGCCCTGAGGGTGAAGGCATCTGTGTATCTTAAGGGTCAGGGTTGAAAAGAGACACTAGTCGGCAATCTGTGGCTACAGTAACAGCTGAAAGAAAGATGCTCAGCTCTACCATCAGTGGTCTCCCAGGAATGGTTGCTTAATGCCATTTATTAATAGAGAGACAACTCCAGTAGCCTGGGATATACCCCGTTGAAAGTGAAGCTATCTGGACAGGAAGCAGGCAGCAAAAAATACAGGCTTGGCCATTGATTGGTGGGATACAGGAGTGAGGCACTTCAGCAGTGTTCTGATTGGCTGGAGAGGAGCTTAAAGGCGGAATTAAAAGGTGTACACAAGGTCATTTACTCATGTTCCCTAAAGGTTTCATTTAAAGCACTGTTTCCTAATCCGACCCTTGGTGACCCACATTCGGTCCGTGTTTTTGCTCCCTCCAAGCGCCCTGCCAAACAGTCCACATTTTTGCTCCCTACTGGGAGCTGGGAGGTTGCAAAAACATGGACTGACTGTGGGTCTCTGAGGCCTGGATTGGGAAACACTGCTCTACAGTAAATGAATGGGCCAGTGACCACAGGCTTGGAAGACCATTATGATGAGCTCATAAAACCTTATGAGGACCAGACTGCCAGTAAAGACATGATGTGCTGTTTTTCAAACATTAGGCATTAGATTCCATTTAGCCTGGTCTTTATCTCATTTAGTATCAGTGGGGTTCACCTCCCTCCCACGCCCCCAGTCCTCAGTAATGATGTCATCATTGAAAGGAACCATGCCAGTCTCTCCATGGCCAGCTGTGAAACATCTCATCAGTGGAAGCATATTTGTCTCATTATAAATATGCTTGGTCGCTCGATATAATGCAGAAAAAAAGAATCTCCCAGTTTGTAAAAACAGGCAAACCATCAGGAAGCATAACAGCCATAAAATTGTTTCTTACCTGGGGAGGCAAGATCGATCAACAACAAAGGCAACCGCATAAAAAAAAGATTTTATTATTCATGAGTATAATTCATGTGCATTGATTTCCATCCAGCGTAGGAAAAAACACTGGCATACAACTGCTCCTGCTTATCGCTATCACTCTAAGCAGTGTTTATAAGTTATTGTCATAATACCTACAAATACAGATCCATCACAGTCTGTCTGCATCATACACGCATATCGATCTTAATTCATTAAGATAAAACGAAGGCTTCATTAATGCACCTGTTCGAGGTTTGAAATTAAAGGACCAATCAGAAGCCGGCATGGCGGGTCCTCATTTCCAGGGTTGTGGGTTCAAATCCTGTGTGGAGTTTGCATGTTCACCCTGTGATGCATTGGTTTCCTTTGGGTGCTTCAGTATCTTCCTATAGTCCAATGTCATGCAGTTTTACTAACTGGTGTCTCTAAATTGCCCACGGAGTATGATTGCGGCCTTGTGCTCCCTGAGATAATATGCAGGCAACCCTGACCTGTATAAACGATTAGAAAATGGCTGGATGAAGTGCATGTATCATTTCCTTCACCGTGCCGTGGTCATTACCTCATTTAGGGGTTAGTAGGGTATCCATCTCTACTGTTGGGTGATCTGCATAACACTTTGGAATTCCTCTCTGTGTAATCCCATCTGCCGTCCAGCCTACAAAGGACAGGCACAGGGAGATTTCCCTAGATTCCCTCTACAGGAGACAATGACAATAGCATGGTGTAGCCAATCAGGAGGACATACAAAGAGACCCCAAACTTAATGGATGGGACAGTGGCTGTAATTTATTACCAGCGTTTTAACGTATGAATTTTGTATTATGGCCTGAGATACATGGGCACTTATGTAATTCATTCAACAAAAGCCCTAGTAAGTATGAATTGTGGTTTTAATGCTAGTATATTATTACCGTGACTTACTATGGAACTGCATAGAACTGGATTTGGGGGAGATACATTGATGAAAATGATCAGACTTTAGAATTAGCTGAGCACACCTTTGTTCCCCAGTCATCAGGTAAGACGGCGTCAAGTTCCTGTGATTTCAGAACGTTTGTGCTGACGTTGCCCATGTGGACAAAAGACACAGCCGAACCCTTCAGATACCTGATATAAGAATTAGCTCATGTTTGTTTGTACTAGTAATAGAAATCCAAGCTCATCAGATCCAGCAGGGAACAGGCTAGGTCTGCTTCAGCACCGTGTAATGGGACAGCTCCGTACGCTGCAGCCTTTACAGCTATTTCAGTATTTACGTACTTTGCCATCCCATGTGGGGAAGTTTCAGAGGATGAATGGATGGACTTACCAAGTGAACCTTACTAATTATACCTTACTTATTATTAATCTTACTTATTTATTACAATTGTTTCCTACATTGTTTAAGGCCACAATAGTAGAGTCTTTCCTGTGATTTAATACTCCCACCAGTTATTATTTATAAATATATTAGTCAGTTAGACTGCTATTTCCCATTGCAAAGTTTCTCTGTTATGCTGTATTGTTGTGTTATTAAATTAGATCCAGCCATTTATAAGTGCTCATTCTTTATTGAATACGTCGTGCAGGTCATCAGGAAATCTTCCTTTATTCTACGCATGATAAACACCAATCTCATTCTGGCCCATTTTCACAACCGAAACAGGGAATAGTGAATAGCAACAAAGTAACCAGCAAACATACTCCGGTCCTCAGGCACCCCCAGACAGTCCATGTTTTTGCAACCTCCCAGCTCCCAGTAGGGAGCAAAAATGTGGACTGTTTGGCAGGGCGCTTGGAGGGAGCAAAAACACGGACCGAATGTGGGTCACCGAGGGTCACACAGTTAGCCAGAAAAAAAAGTGCAAGTCACTTGTTCTGCTACTGATGAGTGTTATTTACAGTCCTTGGTAATTCCGACAGCAGAGAGGAGTGAAGGAGGGCTTTCTGTACCTGATAAGACAGACAGCATCTTTTGACACGTTCCCAGACCCAAGGAAGCATCATACTGTGCCAGGATTTGCCAGCCACATCCTACGTTTCTCTGATCTGTTGCCATTTCTGCAGGGGGGATTCCAGGCAGTGGCCACACGCAAGTGATAACATGGAGGGGGGGGGGGGGGGGTTGCAGTGTGCTGGTGGCATGAAACAAACAGTATTCTGGACAAACGACCCTCAGGAATAAGATGGACCATAATTTGATTTTGAATGTCTGGAAAAATAAGATTCTTTAAAAAAGAAAATGAGGTCGGTGCAAAGATGTTAGTCAAGTTGACAGTGACTGTGATTGAAATCATTAAAAAAGGGCCAGGAGTGTGAGACAAATATTCCCCAGATGACTGACATTAACAGGATTGGACAGGATTGTTTACAGTGATATCTATTTATCTGGCCAATACTCCTGTTAAAGCGACAAAGTCAGCACATGCCGTTAGAGTATTAAGTGCTCAAACTGATTTCCAATGGACGTACTCATCCTTTGATCAATTCCAGCACTTCTTATCTAAAAGAAAAAAATCAGAAAACACAGCAAAAAAAATGTCTGTATGTCACAAAAATGGAACTGCGCTCTGCTCAGTGACATATCGCACAGTGAAAGCATTTGCCGCCACACTATTGTTAAAATTCATAATGGTCATGGAGGCAGTACAGAGGGCCGATGCTTTTGATAGTTCTTCTTATGCGGGATTTGATTGTCTCCTGCCCACCCCCCCCCCCCCCCCAGCCACTCCTGAATCCCCTAGACCATCCCACACGCATGCAAGTCTCCCACTTTAATCAGGCTGATGGCCGTGGTCCCAGCTCAGACAAAGTGCAATCAACCCAGTGATAATTTGACCTCTCGTTCAATCAGTTCTCCTATAATTGCATCAGTCACATTCCCTGTTTCATCCTTCATTCCCCTGGCGACGAGAGACAAGACTCGCGACTTCACTCGAGCCGAGACGAACACAGAAAGGCAGGGCTGAAATAATCACATGTAAATAGAACAGGACTGTAGATCTCGATGCAGATATTATTTTAATCACCCGCTCAAACACAGGCCTGCTTAATCTACCACAATTGTGCCTCTTTCACTCATTCGGGTGAAAATGCCATGTGTTTAAAATTGCGTTCAACAGAATGAGGTCATGTAACTTGACTACGCAATGAGAAGGTTGACAGTTGCAGGGTCGGGTGGGGGGGGGGGGGGGGGGTCGGTAGACCAATTAGAAAGTGAAATTGGTTCCAATACTATCCTACTTAAAGCCATTATCACTTATCAAAACGAGAGGATAGGTCTTTGTGCATGTTTTCACGCCATAATTTCCGATTTTCCTGCAAATCTCCAGTGTAATGTGCAGAATAATTAAGAGGTATGGATCTTTTCACACGTGCCATAATGTATGTGAATTCAGGTTCTGAATGATTCATGTGGCTGGATAAAATTTTTATGGGGAAACAGAGGCTGTGAGTATGGAACGTCCATTAAATAGCTGCGATCAGGGAGCGTCACAGGGCGGAGAAGGACGTAGCCGCAGACTCTCAGAGAATCTTCTGCTTCGGCTGGCTCTGACGACCACAACACTGTATCGTGACCTTTAGACTCGCAACTGTCAAACTATCCCGTGGACGTTACCGTCTGCAAATCGCTCAGCCCTAAAGACCTCTCCAGCCTCTCACCTGCACGTGTCACTTCAGCGGAGCGAAAGCTGATGCCGTGTTTCGGCACTCAACGGAATAAGGCGACGGCGATGACGAGAGCCGGGGCTCTGGAGCTAACACTCTGACGTGCTCCAGCTCCGCCGTCACCCAGGAGAGTGACACCCACGCGTTCCTCTCCCTCTCCGCCATCAAACCCTTCCGTGCCGCGCTACTGCTACGAAAAGGCAGACGGATCAATTTAGAAGATCTATGAAAGATATTACTAATGACATTTATGAATATTTTATGGAACGAAGAAAATGTCATCATAAATTTTTATATAGGGAAATGAGGCAGGAATATAAAGCAAACAGCATTAAAATTTGAACGTGGTGGCCGTGGTGAACAAATGGTGCCCAGGAGCAGGGAAAAGGGAGCCTTGGGGAGCAGAGGCTACAGGTGAGATGTGAACGCTGACATTCTCCCTGCCCGCCAGTGCTGACAGCGCCCCCTGGAGGCAAGTGACCTGAAACTCTGTTTGGATTTTTATGAGGTAGCAGGTTAGCTTATCATAACTATCTCTTGCACTGAAAAGACAAGTGCGATAGAATGGACATCTTTCAAACCGTTAGCGCAACTAAGGAACCGTGAAATAATCTGCACAAAAACTTACAAACTGCAAAAACCTACAGTACGTCAAAGCAAAAAAGTCACGAGACACGCCTTGAACAAAAGCTACTCATTTCTGCTCTCTGCAACTGCAGCCCTGTCAACGTGACTCATTTAATATTCGTCATGTGACAGATGATGACATGAGGTGGAAGATGACATCAGATGCAGCCACTTTCCTGCCACTGTGTTTTCCTCCCTATAATATCACCTCAAGTCAATGATGCAGAAGCTCTATATTTCCAAACCTGTGTCTGGTGGAGCTGTTTTCATCCAGATGAAAAAAGAACTACAATTAGGAGGAGTAGCTGGCCAGTCAGACAGCACTGGCTGAGGGCAATCAGACTGGAGCTGAGCTACACGCCCTGGGGATGTCAGAATCTCATCCCACCTGCTCAGCCCACATCTCCCCACCTCCGCTTCTCCATCAGCAAATACCACTAATTCTTATTTAATTCACCACGGTATTGCCAAACAAAATCCCAGTGGACAATGGCAGTCGGCCATGTTTCACTCCCAACTAGCAGAGGACTCAAACAGACCACATATTTACTATAACAGCAGCATTACTGAGTAACAACCTGGGAGCTCTATTATTACTGCCTAATGCAACATAATCTCACATCTGATGGACTGGCTTTAATAAAAAAGAACAAAAAACCCACTCTCTCATTGTGCATGCAGACTGAGGCTTGCAGCGTCCCTTGGCCCCGTAATACGCAGATAGCAGATAACATACAGTCAGCAGCAGCTTCCCATGGGAAGACACACTCCATGCTTAGCATGATGAGGGTTGGCATGGCACGCCGATTTAGTCATTGGGAGTAACGAGGAAGGCGTGGCTACAATCCTGACCTCTGAGGAGGAAAAGGCCGGCCCTACTTCCAGTGCTTCGGTAGCCCTGATGTAGCATCAGAGATGAGATCATGATTACTGACGATCATTTACAATGACACCTTAGGTGCAACATCTGTTAAGGAGCAACAAGCTCCATAGAAGACCAAAACAAAATATGAATAAAAATTAAATAAATGGCTTGCAAGACCAGGTGGCAAAAACAGATTCTCTTTGCTTGTTTCCTGCATCTTGTTGTCAGTGATTTCATGCCAATGGACCTATGTTTCTGTCTGTCCTTCTTCAGAGTGCAGTGTATAGACACTGCATGCTGTCTAAAATAATTCAGAAGCTCAAGAGTGCCCTACTGTAGTCGCTGCATGACATCGACATGCACCCTACAAACCCAGTACCCAGGCTACATCTCAGCAGCAACTGGAAAAGAAAGCGATGTACACTGAGCCGAAGCCAAAAGGACGAACATCAGAAGGGTTCGAGTAACATAGACCAGTTCTGAGCCAAACAGGCAGACCCGCACCTAGCCTACATCTACTCTGTATTCCGCTTCAGCACCCTGCCTGCAAGACACTCCAGTGTGAAGACATAAGAACACTCCATATGTTCTCACATTTGTATGCATGCGAATGAGGAGTCGCTCCTAAAGCCCAGGTAGATATGCGTGAGAGATCCACCTGGACTGTGACTGTCTCTGTCTGTGTAAGAGTGTACCTGGCTGTCTGTGTGGACACATGCAAACCAATGACACCATCTCGCAAATCAGCTACTGCACAACAGTACTGTGCAGTTTGGTGTGGGGGGGGGGGGGGGTACAGAATTAGCATCAAGATTAATACAAGGCCACAATGTTCGCTTATTACAACATATTACACATACTGACAAGCGCAATACAGGTACATTTCCCAAGCACTGATATCTGTCTATGTAATGCCAGTGTCAGAATGACAAGGGTGGGGTAGAGACAGGGCTCATATTCTGGCTTTTATGTAACTATCGCCTCCTTATGAGTCCCACCCCTACCTATCTGCCTTGGCATTTATTCATACACATCTTGTTCCTCATTCCGGGCCCAGATTTCTGTTGCTCTGATGTCACTGGTTGGCCCTGCGCCAAGTGGGCTATGTCTTCGGAGAGGCGCCGGCTGTGTTCATGAGGTGTCTGCTCCGTGGCAGATAAAGCCGCACCCCCACCCCCCCCCCCCCCCCCGCCCCCACCCCCTCCTGCTTACATATGGCCAAGCTCATCATTTTGCTTTACGTTCTAGTCGTCCAGGAGTTTTTGAGCTGCGACGCCCCAGCAGAAGGTACATTTCAAGTTCTCAAAGATCAAACAGAAAGTGTAATGCAACACCAAAACAAATACAGCACTATTGTCTTTCTGGTATGTAACTGAAATAAATATTCTCCTGTGCATACACACTGGATTTATGTAATTTAAAAAAAAACAGCATATTTTGAAATAAAGCAGGATGCTGAGTCACCGGAGCAGAACAGAGAACAAACCTTAGAATAAAAAAGGACGATAAACCTGCATTCACCAAACTTTGCTGATCAAGGCCCAGTCCTCGGGCCTCTTTTAGCTACCAGCCTTCCCTCAGTCAGACAGCTTAGTTCTCCACATTTTTCTCACCTATTTTCTCCATCTCTATAGCTCTGGCACAAAAGGCGAGAAGATCAGCCCACTTTCAGTAGCCTGAGTAAATAAAACCTTCGAAAATAGAAAATTCCTCGGCGCAGATGAAATTCAATAAGCGCACGCCCTCAATCGCCACCTTAATCCTCGAATTTTGGATAGTGCCCGAGGGTAAAGTGTCGAATACATTCCAAAATACATTCCACTCTGCCTTTGCAAATATACAGCTTTCATGATTTCAATATATATGAATATGCTAAACTTATACTTCTGTATTTGGTATAGATGGCACCCTTAGATGTTCGCTGGAAAATATTTTAAAAACCTTATTTTGAGGAGTACCTAAAAAAGTATGCAAAATATAAAATAAGAACTTAAAATTGCAAATGATGCAAATTACATGCATATACAGGTATTTATGGAAACACATATGAACATAATCCTTTATCTATCTATTGTATTAGTATTTTGCAACTTTCCTGAGCTACCAAATGCTAAGTATAGCTGTTTCCTCTATATTTAAGACAAAACAGCATCTTTCTGAACACACTAAAACAAAGATGATACTGTATGAAGAAAGTTTTAAAATATAAAATATCATGTAAATAGATTTTTTATGCTTTCTTTTTAAGTAACCTACATAATTTTACACTTAATTTTAAACTTAATTTTACAGGTATTACATCTCCGGAATTTTCTTTGGAGTAATTTAGGTTATTTACCTTGCTCAAGGGTAAAACAGCAAGACCACGGGGATTTTTCAGATGCAGGTCCAGTCCCTTGACTATTATGCTACCTATGATTATGCCTTGAGTGACAATCTGTTTAAATGTTTGGAACCTGCAACAGTGGAGCCATGGACTAATGAGGCTGCATGAGGGGTGGCGGGGCATGTTGGGGGGCATGGTGAGGGGTGGGGCATGGCGTGGGGTGGACATAAAGTCATGTCCAGTTGTCTGCTTACTTTTGAAAAACTCAGATATACCCTTCTGCCTCCCAATTTTATTTCTGAAATTATCAAAGCCTGCTCACTTCCCGCTGCACTTTAATGCCTCACAATGCATGTTAAGATTTCGCTAATGCTGCCGACGACGTAACAACAAACATACAATCTAAAATCATAGTTCATTGGTAGATCTCAAATTGCAACTTTCAGTGAGGAATCAATATCATTTGCCTTGCCTAAAATCCAACAGAATCAAAAATCTAAATTTTGCTTTAAAAATATATGGATATAATTCAGGCCTTGATTAAAGTTTTATCGGTTTGCATTGAATTATCTGTGGGTGTTTTTTTTTTTTTTTTTTTGTGAATGTTCATCACTGAATTCTTAATGATTCTCCAAAAGTTCCAAACCTAGATGCTCCCCATCCCCCTGCTTCCCACCCTGTTCCATGACCCACACTTGGCTCACTGAACATTTGCACATTGCTCAGAGAAGACAGAATCTGCAGCTATCACGTCGAGTTTGAGTCAACTACCTTAAAAACGGTCCTCTGTGATGACAGAAAACCATCTGTCTTTTGCTTCCTATATTTATGCTTGTATGTATTCTGTAAATATACACCGATGAGCCAAGACCCATTGTGTGATGCAAATAACGATGACTATCTTGTAAAAATGGTGCACGTCAAGATCTGGGATATACGCAGCAGGACTCGATGCCCCGTGTGTCGTGACACATTACTCCCGTGATCACCATCATAAATTATCTGCCATTTGTACCACAATATCCCTTCTGTTGGTTTGTACCACACGGGGAAGCCTTCATTCGTATCTTGAATCGATGCGTCTTGGGCGCCCAGCACCCTGTTGGTGGGTTGTGGGTTTTCCCTCCTCAGTCCACTCTCAGTGGGTACTGACCACGGCTGACCATGAGTGCCCCACAAACATACAAAACATCGACTACAAGTACCAAATGTTAGCTTACCGTGTAATAAATCCCAGACCCTAACACACACTTTTTACAAGATCGTTGACGTTATTCATTACACATGGGGGCGATCATAATGTTTTTGCTCATCGTGTCTATATACCTCCATATAAAATATATATTTCCATCAATCTTCCATCCACTCATGCAGTACAGGGTCCAAGGCATGGGTACACCCTGGACAGTGTGCCCAACTATCGCAGGGCAATAGCAAAATTCACTCTCTATGGACAGTTTTGAAATGAAATCTTTTCTTACAACCTATTGCTGGACTGCCGGAATAAACCGAGAACATGGGAAGGACAGGCAAACACCACACAAACAGCACAGATGGGATTCCAACCCCCGGCTTTAGAAGCGTGAGGCGACGATGCGATCCACAACACGACCACATCCCCCACACACAGATCCTCACACAAAATACTACCGCTCGAAAAAACTAGATAGAGTCTGAGTTTACTGAAATTTAACCCTCCGAATGGCAAACAAGCTTTCCAGGACAGCTGGTGATCCTCTTCTGGAGTTCTCAATAGCTGTCAGGAAGACGTCTATAATAAGGCACAAAGACAACCCAGAGCTGCCACAGAGGGTAACTCACTCGTCACAGTCAGGTGAGGGAGAGGAGGATGTGTACTTTCTCTCCTGGGGATGGACACAGACAGCAGCTTCTTTATAGTAATATTATCTTCATACGTTATGTTTCCTTACAATATTTCCCCATAGCAATGTTCTGTGCTTTTGCACACAGGCTGAGCTGACAACCAGGAGGATCATGGAATCCTGTCAGGGGTTAACCATGCAACTAACTACCCCCCCCCCCCCAGCACCCCCAATTCAATACCATGCCTGTCTTGATCATCAGTACATGCTAAAAAAAGAAATGAAGGGAGTGAGTGATGCAGACAGAGACGGAGAGAGAGGGTGGATGCCTCTTAGAACTGGATGAGCGACATCAATAGAGTTGCCATGACTACGGGTCTTTTCAGTACTTCAGATCCGTTCTGTGTTTTTTTTTTTTTAAGGTTTAACTCCTTCCATGCTGGTTAAGAGGCACAATAAGATGCCGGCTTTCACTTCACAAATTCCCGCGACACTGTACATACTGTTTTGCTCATTGATTATTAGTCTTCTTGTGTGATTTTGTTTACGAGGAGAAGCTTCTACTGAAAGGACTCAATTTTAGCTGCGAGCGAGTTATTGATGTCATTTGAGTTAAACGCATGGGCCTATCTTTGGACTGCAGGGGGAAATTAGAGCATCCAGAAAAAAAAAATCTGCCCAACACTGGAAGACACAAACTCCACACATACAGAGCAAGGACAGGATTTGACTCGCAACCCTGTATGTAAGAAGAAGCAAAGTCCACACACAGTCCAAGGGCAGCGTTACAAACCCCCAAGCCTAGAGGCATGAGACAACAGCGCCACCCACTGTGCCTCCATGTCATCGCATCAGTTGATTATACACCATACAGGTAAAAGGACACCCTTAATAATTAGATTAATTGCCTAATTAAGCCAAATTCAGTGCTGACGTGTCTAATTAAACACACCGTCGTGAAATCTCCTGCAGCAAACTCTAGCCGACAGAATTGACAGTCGTACAGAAGGGGTTTGACTTTCCGCTTGGCACCATCATAGGACGCCATCTTTCCAACAAGCCATTTTGTCACATTTCTGCCCTGCTAGAGCTGCCCTGGTCAACCGTAAGTGAAGTGGATGTGTTGCCGAAACAACTGAGAGCAAGTTCAGCTGCGTAGTGGCAGCCGCACAAGCTCACAGTAAGGGACCTGATCACCCAACTTTAATACCCAACCTGAATGGCAGCAAATCCCACCAATAGTCTTCCGATATCCAACAGAACGCCTTTACAGAAGAGTAGAGGCTATGGTATCTGCAATGGGATGACCAACATCAAATGAACTTGTTTCGGGAATGAGATATTGGACCGGCTTGGTTGACTCACGTATCAACATAGAAGTGAAGGAACACCCTGTCCTGGATAGGATGGCAGCCCATCGCAGGGCATAAACACTCACACACTACTGATATGTTGTAGATGCCAGTTAGCTCAACTACTGCTGTTGAAGCACAGGAGGAAACCACATTGCCCAGTGGAGCCTTGCATGACCCCAGGATAACATGCGAGCTCCATACACACGGAGCAGACGTTCAACCTGAACCTCCAACTCCAGGAGTGTGAGACAATAGTGATACTCCCTCACTACCAAGTGTCCCTCATTAGCAGATACGATAATAGATGATTCTTGGTGGACTCACTACCCCTGAAGGGACATTTAAAACCCAGGGGTTTAAACTGCGGAGTGATTTGGGGGGGCAGACAAGTCGTAAGACAACAGGGTCATCAGAGGTCAGGCACAATCTCTGTCACCAAGCAACATTTCTGTCAACCCAGGCCATCTAAAAGCTAATACAATCCCTCAGGCAAGAGGTTACTGGGAATGCTGGGAGAACTGGGAAATATGTCCTGCAGGTGAAAAGAACAGCAAGAATGAGGAATGAGGAACAGATACGCAAAGATTACATGGATTCGCTTAGAAAACAAGTATCTAAGTGTCAAGTAAACAGCATAGATACCAGTGATTGGAAGGTCGTTTTTATAAGGAATCATTTTATTTGTCTCACTTACACCTCAATATCTCTATAAATATGAGGTCGATAAGCATATATGATAGGCACACATAGCACACATGAGCAGAGCTATCTTCATGGAGCAGAATTCCAAAGATACCTTCAAGCTGAATAGAGAAAATGCCTTTTCTATTTTAATCTCAGCCTCCCACCTTCCTAATGTGCACCAGTTCCAGTGCACAAAGCACTGATTACCATGAATAGTGACAACGATCACAATATAAAATGACTTAGAGGAGGAAGAGCCCTTTTAAAGGAAAGGGCATCGCAGCCGGCGGAGCCATCGCTGAATTTAGAACACGCTATAACCTCAGATCTTATTCTTCCACTCTTTCCACCTTTGCTTTTGCTCTGACCTCTTTTTTCTTACCATCTGCCTCTTTTTCAGGCCTTACCTCCTAGCCACCTCTGGGCTGGGCCTCAGCTCTGCGTGTGACGTCACTACTTACCACCATGCTGTCCTCCTCCTATTGCCACCTTCTCTCTCTGCTGCCTCTTCCCCTACACGGTCTGCACCCCCTCCCATCCTCTCTCTCTCCTATGCACAACACCCAGCCTCCCCCCCCCCAGATACATGCACACACTTTGCTTGTTTCCATCACTGGTGGCCGCAGATCAGAAAGTGGGTGTGGCCTCTGTTTATATAAGCCCGTTAACTCAGCATGAGGATGCCAGTGCTGTCAGCCAATCCCCTATCGCTTCTCACTCGCTGTCTCCCTTCTGTCTCAGTTCAGCTCCACTGGAGGCCTGGCTAGGAGTGGAGGGGGGGGGGTTGGTACCAGGGCGAGGAAAAAAAAATATCAGATGAATAAATAAATTGGAAGTTTAGAGAGGGAAGAGGGGGTACGCGTTGTGGAGTTCTGACAAGAGAAATGGCTATAGTAAAACCAACCAAAGATCAGACACGGGCAGCGTACCTTACCTTAACACATATAGGGTAACGTAGTATTGCAGCCATACTATAACAGCAGTAATGATAACCTTACCTTAACACATATAGGGTAACGTAGTATTGCAGCCATACTATAACAGCAGTAATGATAACCTTACCTTAACACATATAGGGTAACGTAGTATTGCAGCCATACTATAACAGCAGTAATGATAACCTTACCTTAACACATATAGGGTAACGTAGTATTGCAGCCATACTATAACAGCAGTAATGATAACCTTACCTTAACACATATAGGGTAACGTAGTATTGCAGCCATACTATAACAGCAGTAATGATAACCTTACCTTAACACATATAGGGTAACGTAGTATTGCAGCCATACTATAACAGCAGTAATGATAACCTTACCTTAACACATATAGGGTAACGTAGTATTGCAGCCATACTATAACAGCAGTAATGATAACCTTACCTTAACACATATAGGGTAACGTAGTATTGCAGCCATACTATAACAGCAGTAATGATAACCTTACCTTAACACATATAGGGTAACGTAGTATTGCAGCCATACTATAACAGCAGTAATGATAACCTTACCTTAACACATATAGGGTAACGTAGTATTGCAGCCATACTATAACAGCAGTAATGATAACCTTACCTTAACACATATAGGGTAACGTAGTATTGCAGCCATACTATAACAGCAGTAATGATAACCTTACCTTAACACATATAGGGTAACGTAGTATTGCAGCCATACTATAACAGCAGTAATGATAACCTTACCTTAACAAACATGGAGTAGCATAGTATTGCAGCCATACTATAACAGCAGTAATGATAACCTTACGTTAACAAATATGGAGTAGCATAGTATTGCAGCCATACTATAACAGCAGTAATGATAACCTTACCTTAACAAACATGGAGTAGCATAGTATTGCAGCCATACTATAACAGCAGTAATGATAACCTTACGTTAACAAATATGGAGTAGCATAGTATTGCAGCCATACTATAACAGCAGTAACGATAACCTTACCTTAACACACATAGGGTAGTGTAGTATTGCAGCCATACTATAACAGCAGTAATGATAACCTTACGTTAACAAATATGGAGTAGCATAGTATTGCAGCCATACTATAACAGCAGTAATGATAACCTTACCTTAACAAACATGGAGTAGCATAGTATTGCAGCCATACTATAACAGCAGTAATGATAACCTTACCTTAACAAACATGGAGTAGCATAGTATTGCAGCCATACTATAACAGCAGTAATGATAACCTTACCTTAACACACATGGCGTAGCATAGTATTGCAGCCATACTATAACAGCAGTAATGATACTACTGTAGTGTAGCAACCATGATACACTGTGACAAGTGTAGCAGCTGCCGCATAGCAGTTGTAAAGTAGCGGCGATATCAGTGGAAGCATAACTGATGCAGAAGCACAACTGTAGTACAGCAATAGTAGTGTAGCAGCTATGGAGGAACACAGGGCATTAATAGAAGCCATGCAGGTGCCACCGGGCTGTCACATCTGCTGAGACACAGTAAGATTTCCAGGGATGCCTTCACCTGTTCCTCATGTTCCGCTCCCCAGCACATAGGACGGATTCTTCTGGAACAGGAAAATGATGACCTGTGCTAGCGTCAGCAAGACAGATGCACGGTGGGTAGATACGGAGTGTACCTCCGAAGGCAGCTGCCCGTTAGCCGTGGGCCTCCGGTCTGGACCCCCTCCCTACATATCTGTCTATCCTTGGTGGAGGTGCTGCCACTTGAGAGCTGCCCCTGAAGTTGTTTTACACCCCAAAATGAGGCGGGGGGGGGGGGGGGGGGGGGAGGAGTGACAGCCCAAATAAAGCCTTCTTATTAAACGATAAAGCCTAAAAGGGAACAAGAAGCAGCCAGATTTTTCAGGGTCAAGTGGAAAAAGGCCACGTGAGCCAGTGGCAGCAGTATAGAATAATACTCAGAGGTGCCCTTGACTCTGGGCATTGATTTGGCATCTGCGCTTGCTTGCTTGCACTGGAAAGGCAGAAACGCTTCCTTAGGTCTAAACAGTGGAGGTCTCTGGGCTTCAGCTGGTCTTGCTGCAAGTCTATAGGGCAAGATGAGGGCATAGGCTCCATTGTGCAGTACAGCAGGCTGAAAGTCAGAGGGAAATTTCTCCCGTTTGAATCTGCTTACAATAGATGGTGCAATTCAGCCCCGGTGACCCCCCACCCACCCCACTGAAGAGCTCAAAAGGCTGATTCCCACGCCTTCCTCTACCGAGTAAGATATCAATGTCACTTCTGATTCAGTTTCATCAAAAATGGCACCTAAATCATTTACAAACATTATGATACCCGCCTTAGCTTGAGAGAACATTTCCAAATCCTTCCCCTATTTTTCTTTGCTATTGGTCAGAAATAACAGCGATCCATAATTGTTATTTTTCCTGGAGCTTGTCATATCATATCAGTCAAAACACACAGGGGATTTGCGCAGTGAGTGAACGATAACTCCCTTCATGCTAAATGAATGGATATCAATGTGGTTTGTATCATCTAGATTCTAGAATGGATATGAGCACATGCAAGGCCACGTCCAACCCAAAACACCACGAGAAGTTATGTCCCTAAGAAAGGAAGCTGGATCGTTACGAAACACTAAAGGAGTTTTCCTAAAAGAGTCTAAGCACATATAGATGAAGATTTCCAGTGCAAAGTGGGAGCAACGAGAGAAACATCTCAGCAGCATGGAAAGGAGTATAGTGTGTGAAATGGAAACACGATGAAAAGCTTTAAATCCAGCTCTCTTCAAAGCAGCGACGTGCAACATCAGCATATTAATGGTCTTTGTGTTTTTTGATACTGTGCCGTAAAATATCACAGGAATAATTTAATTTCTCCTAATCAATTTAGTAGCACAAATGTTTTGTGATTTATGACAAAATGATATTGTGCTAAATTACTTATTGATTCAAATAAGCAAGAACATTATAACTATGACTGACCCTAAGCATCTGCCAACATAACCAAGGGTTTGGGGGGGGGGGGGGGGGGGGGGGGAACACATTTTCACACAAGCCTTTATTTTCTTTCATGATCTGAGTGCATAAATGACTGAGCGATTCCACACGGAACACTCACCAATTAAATATAAATTTATCTAACCTATACATCACCAATGCATTATTAAATACTATCAATTTTGAATAACGACATTACAGACGAATAAAACATAACAGCTGTAAATGAGATGAGCTGGATGCTGCAGCTGGCCAATTAATTCTGATTGAGCTGCCAGTCACTCAGCATGGGATTAAATGGAGAAGCGTCATGGTATATATGCAGTCAAGAAGGGAGCAGTTTATGATACTGACCCAGCCCTCATAGCGCTCTGCTATTGTACCACATTTCCATGCTTTTTTGAAGACAATGGGGTTGCCAATTTTTGCGTGAGATTTTCAATTTGAAACAAGTCTGGACCCACATTTACATGTATGTGACAGTTTTATTACCTTGTATTTAGTCCACAGGGTTTAAAAGCTACCCCAATGCTTTTGATGTAGCTAATTCAAAATTTATAATGGGATAATACAGATTTGGTGTAAGATATCTTGCGTGACGGTGGCAGTCTGAAAGTCTGAAATGCATGAGAGCTGGCAACCCAATCGTATATATGCTACTACAAGACTGTATAACCGCACAGCAAGCATATCTCCACAATTCTGATACAGAAGAAAGAGTCCACAAAACATCACAGCAAATGAATCTGAAACGTCGTCACTCATCCCCTCCCATATCTAGAGGGTCACAGAGCTAATTACAATGAAACTGACCTGTTTCTAGTTTGAATGAGATAATGGCACGATAGGGCAATACAGTGGCTTAGAAAGGTGCCCTGTGACGTCGTGCCAGCACAATTACGGGTTTCGCTTCCTACCCTGGGCTCTGATTGTGCCTGCATGTTTTCATTGTGTCAGCCGAGTTTTTTTCTAAGAAATATGGTTGCCCTGTTGCACTTCAAAAACGTGCATTTTAAGTGAATAGTGTACCTGTGTGTCTCATATTGTATGACTGGGTGTGTAGACTGCGACACATTGGCCTTTTACCCAGGGTGTCCCCAGTATCCTGTGCTACTTGTGATAAGGCTCAAGCTCACTACTGCCCAGTACTTACAGTAGTTTCAGACAGTACCTGGAAACTCGTCTGACCAATACAAACAAGTATTTACTCAGGATGCAGAAACTATTTCGCTGTTTCACTTGGTAGCCACTTGTTAAAACAGGTATAATTCATGTACATTATAATGCCGATGTAAAACTGAGGCGGCATGGTGGTGCAGTGGTTAGCACTGTTGCCTCACACCTCTGGGTTCCAGGTTCGAGTCTCCACCGGGGTCACATGTGTGCGGAGTTTGCATGGTTTCCCCGTGTTGTCGTGGGGTTTCCTCCGGGTACTCCGGTTTCCCCCCACAGTCCAAAGACATGCTGAGGCTAATTGGAGTTGCTAAATTGCCCGTAGGAGTGGATGGTGTGTGAGTGAATGATGTGTGAGTGTGCCCTGCGATGGGCTGGCCCCCCATCCTGGGTTGTTCCCTGCCTCGTGCCCATTGTTTAGGGGACAGGCTCCGGACCCCCCGTGACCCAGTCGGTTTGGAAAATGGATGGATGGATGTAAAACTGAAGAGCAGTGATTGCGTTGTGTCAATGTCTCAGAAATACCTTTCTGTATTTCATCTGTCAAAATGATTATTTTTCTTCTCATAACATTACTAACTGGAAGGAAACTTGGAGTTGCTTGTGATATCTCATACAGGGTTTGGGGGGATCAAGAAACCTCCCAGGCTGATTATAACGCATAAGCCTAATTGGAAACCAAAATGGTTCATTTACATCATAAGCCAGTCAGTATGTTTATCTTTTTTCTGCTTCACTTAAGCTGATAGTTTTTAAATTATAAAATACTCTACAAAAGAAAAGTGCGACACAGTGAGCCCTGTTGTAAAGTATAAAACAAATAAGATAAAAAAAAAAGTAAACAGTGTTGTCCTCTCAGGGGAGAACTTGCATAATTTCTGGCTCTTCCGTTACACGTTTCCTGGAAGACTGTCACCATAAACTATACTGCCGGGGGGCCGGCGGCTACGGCAGCAAATCCTCTCGCCTGAAATCATTATGATAACGGAAGCCTCTGGAAAACTGCTGTTCTATTAACATGATTTGTACTGTATACCGTAAATGAATGCAATAAACTAAGAGGTCACATCACCTAATGTGAAAAAGGGGAATTTTGCATATTAATAAATTGTACATTTTTAAATATTTCAAGGTAACAAATAATATTTGTTTCCTGCCTATGACATTGTGGACTTTCTGGTACCTTTAGAAATTCAACAGTTCAATTCATGCAGATGTTTCTCTCAGTTAGTAAATCAGCTAAGTTCTGTTTAAGGTTCTGTATAAGGTTCTGTGTAGTTCTTCCGCTGCTCATGTTTGTGTCCTCTGTGTTTTCTGATGTCCCCCCACAAATATGCATGCAAGTGGAAATACGTTTCTAATTATCCTTGCTCTTAGGTTGGGGCTTCGAGCGTGCTTAGCGGACACCCGCACATGAGGGTTAGTGCAGTTTTATGTTTATCAGTGCAATCTTAATGAACCTTTCACGGTTATTTGTCCTAAGGCCTTGTGCTCCCTTTTCCAAATGATGAAAAGGGCCTTAATAAAACAGAAAATAAGGTTTTAAATATGTCTTATGTATTTTATTACATCAGCATCACATTATGTTTGAGTTACAAAGGTATGACATGATTACAGTAATTAGAATGGAAGATGGAATTGTCCACGGAATTGCTCAGCCAATCAGATGAGGGCAGTCAGGCTGACACTGTTCAGCACCACGGACAGCAGACCCAACTCCTACGCTCTTTTGGATCGTTACAGATCCCCAACAATCCATTGACAACTATAACCTGATTCATAACAGCCCCAGATAAATCTCTATGTGCCCACAGTTCCATAAATATTTTGTAGCGATAGAGGTTGCACAAATTATCTGCCAAAATATCTGCCAGTGATATGGATGTTCTGTTTTAATATTTAGATCAAAGTATCTGTGCATTCAGCATATTAAAAAATATTTCTTGCGTTCATTAAGACTACCACGGCAGCACCTAATCTAAGGAAGCAGTTACTTCATTGTAAGTTTTTCTGACTAAATTACTCATTTAAATATAATGTTGCTAATGTTGATGGAATGGTACCGATATCAAAAAAGCAAAAAGGCCAAAGAAGGAGATGTAGCCTGTGGAAAGATCACAGTGTATTAAGAACACATTCTATTAAAAATGTAACTAAAATAATGAGGAGACAGATTTCCTTCTTAAGAACCAATACAATGGGTTCTTTATGCAAGCTGGCCACAGCATCTGCCAGTCACACTTGTATCATTCAACATCACAAAAATGTCCATTTTATGTAAATCCAATGCCGGTACAAAATCTTATACAATGAGAAAACTCACTTGTGGCCTTGCATGTGTACTATTGTGTACTGTGCATAAACAGTACACTAATAATACTACTTTGGAGGACGAAAGACCAACCTCCTTCTGCCACCGCAGAAATGAATTTGACAGCTTTGATTGTTACAGCTGCATTGTTATTTTGATTACGGTATTGAGCGAGGTCCCTGTGACCTTGTCCTGAACTAGGAGGTGGGGGCTCCAAGTTCCTTCAGGCAGCAGGTTTTGTTTGCTCAATCTCATCACTCTTTGAGTACAAAGCTCAGTCTTCCATTACAGTAATGTGATAGTTAAAGAAAAAATAAATGTATTAACAAGGTGCTATGCAAGACACACTGTGAAAAGGTCATGAGCCAAGGCACACAGGCAAAAGGTCACAACCCAAGAGACACAGGGAAAAGGTTACAACCCATGGTACACAGACAACAGGTCGCGACTCAAGGCACACAGGCAGAAGGGTGTTACCCAAGGCACACAGGCAAAAGGTCGCGACTCAAGGCACATAGGCAGAAGGGTGTTACCCAAGGCACACAGGCAAAAGTTCGCAACTCAAGGCACACAGGCAGAGGGGTGTTACCCAAGGCACACAGGCAAAAGTTCGCGACCCAAGGCACACAGGCAAAAGGTCGCGACTCAAGGCACACAGGCAGAAGGGTGTTACCCAAGGCACACAGGGAAAAGGTTGTGACCCAAGATACACACACAAAAGGTCGTAACCTAAGAGACATAGGCAAAAGGTCTTGACCCAAGATACAAAGGCAAAAGTTTGTGACCTAAGACCCATAGGCAAATGGTCGTGACCCAAGGTACACTGACCAAAGGTGGCGACTCAAACTGGCTAGTCTGCTGCCAGTCGATGCTTCCCTCCTCAAGCTCATAGATGTTCAGCACTGATGGGATGGAGGCTGCAAATTGTAGGGTAGCTCAACTGCAGCGAAATGCAGGGCTGGAACAGGTACAGCCAAAGCTGAAGCTACACACCAAATCTGAAGTAACCAAGGCATTAAAGCAGAAAACAAAGCAAAAGCCAGGTGTAGTGTGCAACTCAGTGGGTTGGGTCACTGGGCCTATGATAGGAAGGTTGTTGGTTCAAATCCCACGGTCGTACAATGATGTCGCTCTTGGGCCCGTGAGTGAGGCCCTTAACCCCCAATTGCTCCAAGGACTGTCGGCTCCTGCATTCCCAACTGTACATCACTTTGGATAAATAAAAAATAAGAGTCACAATCAATCTGGAACAAATAGAACCATGAAAAAAAGCTACAGCACAGGCCCACATAGGGACCGACAACAAAGACTGAGCAAAAAGAATGAATCGGGGGGGAGGGGGGTAAATTAGACTGACTGTAGGTGTGGGTGAGTACAAATTGGTACCAACGGGAGGTGGGTATGATTAAGTCCACAGTAGGTCTTTCAGTGCTGCACAATGGCATGCATCACAATATGGGCAGAAACGTGTCCTGCAATCGTTCCTATCATGTTTTGCTTGAATCTCCTTAAGTTTATTAAATCATATGGGAATGATCTTAGACAGTGGTTCTCAGTCAGTGGATCGCGACCCAAAAGTGGGTCGTGGAACCATTTTCATTGGATTGGATTATGTGGTTTAAGAAAAAGTTTTTTTTTTTTTTTTTTTAACATTCACCATTTTGGGTGAAACAAACAAATAAGTATGAACAGAAAACTTAATGACTGAGGAATAGCATGGATCCTGAGGATACACCAGCTGAGAACCACAGATCTTAAACATATCTGGCAATAAATAGGTAACTAATCAGTGCCATGGCAAGAGCTGTTATAGCTTTAGGGGACCTGATGTTTCAGACTCTAAATCAGTAGCAGTTTTCCATGATCGTCCCCAGCTGGTGGAGAGAAATATTGTTCTCAGGAAATCACAGAATTCACTGAATCCCCAGCCTTTCAAAGTGGTTCACTGTCACTGCCATAAATTGCATGCTGGTCGCTTTCACATAGACAGGGTTCAAAATAAAGACGCAGAGATAAACACACGTTTCATCCAGGCACTTTTTTAAGAACCTCATCTTTCCGGTCACAGATAAACACCCTGCCGGGCTCCCAGAAGCGGCATAAGGCCATGCATAGCTCCTGCTCGATTTTCCCTAACGTAAAATAATTCTGCTTCTGTCACATCAGTCCCAGCAGGCCTGACTAACTGCTTCATCTTGCAAGGAGGCCAGATCATCGAAGCCCACCTGGTGACTCCACATCAACTGTGCCGCTGTCACTGCCTCCCATTTAGAAGGGGTCTGTCCCACTAAACACCCACCGCGAAAATGCACCCGTGCTCATAGTGTTTGCTGCCTTGATGCCGCACGCCTCGGCAGGACTTTCAAAGTGGCCATCATCTGTGGCCACGTCTCATTAATACTGACGTTGGAGCACTGCAGGACAAGTAAAGATATAGTCTACTTATTCAGTGCAATAGAGCGGCCGAAAAAAAAAAAAACCTGACGTTAAACAGAGATTTAACGTTAATAATCCCGCCTACAGCAGAATTGTAGCTCTGATCACACAGATAAGCACGGTGGTCGTTTGTAGAAATGTGCACAGGAGGAGAAACAGAAGCCAATGAACATGGCTGAAAGTGGGCAGGCTAAGCTATGAGTCGTGGGGGGGGGGGGGGGGGTCTGGAGCCTATGGGCACAAAGCAGTGAACAACCCAGGATGGGGGACTGACCCAACACAGGGCTCACTCACACACCAGTCACTCACACATGCACACCTACGAGCAATTTGGTAACTCCAATTAACCTCAGCATGTTTTTGGACTGTGGGGGGAGACCGGAGTACCCAGAGGAAACCCCACGATGACATGGGGAGAACATGCAAACTCCACACACATGGATACAGAACAGAGACTGGCACCCTGGTCCCAGGGCTGTGAGGTCACAGTGCTAAACACAGCGCCACCATGCCGCCCCTGAGCACACAGCTGCACGCTCTTTTTCCTCTGTCTGATTCTTCCTTCTCCCTTTGATCACATGCTCCATTAAAAACTCCTCGAGTTTCTCTCAAGTGCGGACTGGGTGAAAAATTCCGTTGGCAAGCGCTTTATGACATCTGAAAGGAATTAAAGACTTCTGCAAGCATGATTATAATTCTGTCGTGATCCCACGCACAACTTAGTCCGGCCGGCTGATTCTGCAGATGAACAACGCGAGGAGCCGTTCTCAGACCCTGCCTTTCAGGGTAAATGATGCGGTCACCCTGGTCAATAATAGCATAAATTATAAATGGGGAGACATACGTAAAAGAAACCAGTTTAATAAATGTGTCTCATATGTGTCAAGCATCCTGCCCATCCCCCTTGCTTGCCTAATGGGCCATGCGTGCTGCTTGTCGGCATTGCCATGGCGACCGCTCCGCGAGCCCATCAGAACACGGCGTGATGAGGGCTGACTCTTGTTGCTCGACATTCGCCTGCACCGCTGGCTGATTCATTACCAAATAACATATGCCAACGATACACATGTTCTCTGTATGTTTATGTGCTAATGTCACCCGCAAGATTATTCCTTCCTCAATTTGACTGTGTTCTGAAGGAAGTGCAATTACCATAATCCTGCTGGCAGGAGCACTGAGCTTGGGGGCGTCGGCGGGGGGGGGGGGGGGGGGTCTAGTTGTGTAACCGAATGCTGAGCCTGAAGGCATAAGCACCCAACCCCTCCCTCATGTATGTTTTCGATCACCCTGGCCCCCTTCCACAGACAGGCCATACCGCATATCTGCCGTTACTCTTATTAATGCTTAGAAGCATCTCCTGTTAATCTTCCCACTCCAGCAGGCACATCATGGACGTCGCATGATCGTTGACTTAACGAGGGACAGCCGGCAGGATGGAACGCGCCTTTGCCTGCCAGCAGAGTGATATCATAAGAGGTTTGAAGAATCTGATCCTTCAGACCCCCTCCAATATATCCATGTCTTTCACAGAGACACTAACAAACAAAGGGAAACGGTGAATGAGTGCACAACCTACGTAGGCCATGTTCTCACAAGCCACATGGTGACCTCTGCAGACTGAATGTTGACATCTCCAGACACATAAGTATGGCCATGCATTCATTCCTTCTCGTTTGCACCTTGTTTCCATGCTTTGCTTAATTTCTGTCCCCACTGCAATTTACCTCAGCGCAGATTCTACAAGTGGCCGGAGCCCTAATGGAAGAACATGACATCATTCTTCCACAAGAAATGCCATCAATTGGTGCTCCATTGACAGCAGTAAAAAAAAAAAACACAGGGACTGCTCCGGAAACGTCTATAATTGGTTGACTGGGTTGAGAGATAGCGACTGGGATGGCACTGACGTGAGTGTTTATCATTCTGTGACAACCTAGATGCATCCTCAGTGCACAGGAATCCATCACTCCCGTCAGGATACATATACTTCTCTGCAGAATGAATAGGATCTCACTCAAAACAGATTTGCATTCATTGCCATTTACTTTGCCCTCAATGAGGTTCAAAGGACAGAACCCATTATAATCATTATAAAAGAGCTGCCAAAACCCGTGATCCTGGGACAAGCAGAGGTGGACAGTTTAGGCCCAGAAAGTAAAAATCCGAACCAAGATTTTGTTTCAACCAACCAACTGAGCATAACAAGTCACAGTCACAGAGTACCCAACTGGGTGGTTGAAATGAAATCCTGGTCCGGATTTTTACTTTCTGGATCTGAACGATCCACGGATTCTCTCTAGCATATAAGTTTCATAATGGGTATCCCCCACCTGTACTCGCCCAAAGACAAATGAGTCGAAAGAAATAAAGCATGTCTGCACTTTTCTTCACCTCTCGATTACATCCTGCCTTCTTTCTTTCTTTCTTTCTGACCACTTTACTCACAGAAGTGCATTTTACCCACTTTTATATACTTCAACTCAGGCCCCTAAGTCCTTGGATCCCTCGCTGTGAATTTCTCGACAGGTGGTATTTGATGAAACTGCTCGACCGTGCCTTAGATTCGCATTTACAATCACGACTTGTCGTCTGTTTCGGACTTAGAGCTCAAATAATTTAGGAGTACGCACGTTTATCAATATTTGCCCCTAGATTATAATAGGAGCCCCTCACACTTCAATTCCACTGTTAGTTGTGAAACATTCTCACATTCACCCATATTTATTCCTCTTATCTTCTTCTCGGCATGGAATATCTTTTATATATGATATATGATAGTAGGGTTTCTAGTTTTCTTAATTACCTCAGGAACCATGGCTGTGTGGTAGCACATGCATTCAATATATATATTTTTTACATGTCATTCACTCAGACGTTTAAGTTACTTTATCGTATTTCTTGCACCCGTGCCTGAGTGTTAAAGTGAACAGTTCTGCACATTCTTTAAAATCCCACTGGTGCTACATACACCTGCTCTTCTGGTACATCATCCAGTTCAATAACAAGGGAAGGCCAGCCACACCCCCCCCTTCTGTAATGATCACATGACTGATGTAGGACCCCGCCTCCTACCATAGGCAGACATGGGATGAATGGGCTAAAATCACAATGGATAATTTACCCTGGCCGTTGTGTCACCCTCTACTGCTTTTTAGCAGACAGTTTTAATCTTCAATCATTTTCTGACCTGTTGGTCACGTCCCCTTATTCTGACCGTGTTCTGCCTGCCTCTGCCGTAGAATTATTCTGATTTTGAAGCGGAACACAGATTCAAATAGTACGTTTCACTGTTCTTACATGTTTCGCACTGAAAAAGACACAGGTGTGTTTAAATCTGCAGTTATTCCAGTGAAAATCTAGGAGGTGCAGTGATCAGCCTTGTTTATTTTTGCTTGTTTATATCGCACCTGCACTAAAAGGCAGGGTAAATCACAACACCCCCCCCCCCCCCCCCCCGCACCCCAGTCACATCAGCTACTCATGTCATAACTGTTATGAGGACATTGTCATCTGCAATTTTTCTTATGATGCCAGTTGGCCCTGTAGATAACCACCAGATGCTAGCTGGGTGATGACTCTCATGCACAAATGCAGCATCTTCCACAAAGCTGGTCCGTTTCCATGGTAATCAGCCAACTCAGACAACCCACCGAAGACTTAGGGCCTAATTTTTCAGTGTATGCAAACACTACCTCCGTTTTTTCTTCAAGAATTAGAAAAGCTACCCATCCGTCTTACAAAGGCTGAGCTTGAACAGGTCACAGCCCCCCCCCATGTGTTATATTAAATATTAATCTCTGTCTGAATCTAAATGCACGCTGAAAGTTGCATCATTCCAAGAAAAATCCAGCTCCGATATCAGCTTAACAGGTGTGTCATTGATCTCGAGCGTTTGGCAAGCTGACAGGAGTCAACCAAAAATAGGTTTGATTCCAGTGAGACGATCCTGCTTTGGCTGCTGGCCTTGTCTGCCCTTGCTCCTTGAGGACAGTCTGCATCAGTCCTGCTGCCCCCCGCCATCCGCCACCCCATGCCAACCCACCACACTACCCGCGGCTGCTCCTATGCCCGCGAGTGCCACCTCCTCTGCCCCCTACATTTTTTGTTTTTTTATACATTTTCTCCTAACCGATCTGTTTGTTTTTCAAGTTAATTGTACCGTTTACAGGTCACATTAACAGTGAGAAAATGTTTTAAATGAGTTATCATTTAATTATTTTATTGTGATCTAATTTTTTATATCACAAAAACCTGCCGTAACAGCCGGTAAATAAATTTGCTACAGTCCTCAGCAGAGATGCGCGATATATCGGTTAGCATATCGGTATCAGCTAATGGTCATTAAATATCCAGACGTGGACTTTGGTCGGATGTGTCAGTCTTGGTCAATGTCAGCCAACATTTAGACTTTAGTCAATAATCAAAGTCGGCAAAACAGTTGTTTTACGAAATTGCTGTCACGCTGATATTTTTAAAAGCACTAATTTAGTTTTGAATCAACCAGCATTAGTGTCACAGTTCACCAGCAGGTGTTAAGCTGGTTTTTGTTTATGACTGATGCTGTTTTCGATATAGCTATAGATGAAGAGGAAACACTTTGCTGTTTTTCAGACTTGCATAGTAGCCTTTTTAGGCACATTTCAGATGACGCTGCAAAGGAGTTTATAATAAATGTATTGTTCATCTCTGTTTCACGTGCTGTTGTTATGTCATGTGTACGTACATGCGACTGAGTATTGGTTATTGATGTCGGTCAAATTTGTACATTGGTGCACCACTAACTCTTAGCTAATGCCACAACGGGTAACCTATGTCACCCTGTCCACTTTGTATCCCTGCCAAGACCTCAAACACCGGAGAGTGAGACATGCTGCGATAACCGCATACTGTGCATTACCACACTAACACACATAATGTGTCTTGGCAGAACCAACAGCTCTGCAAAAGGGTTAATGACGAAACAGGGATGTAGAGAATTCACAACTGCCCCCCTAGCACGTTAGCCTCTGACAAACCGAAAATCAAGCAGCACACAAAGAAATCTAGCATATCTACTTACCATCAGTAGACAACACTAGGAGGGCCAATTGCAAGAGATTTTGAGACATCCGACTGGCAAAGACACACACTAACCACACATGCGCGCCTATAGAAACACCCACACACACACAGACATGTAGATGCCCTAGTTTCTATGCACGCAACAAACACAGACTGTTAACATTAAACACACAAACTGCAACTTATCTCTAACACTGGATGTTAATACTCTGCATAACAATACTGCGATGATATTCTTGGTGAAGCCCCTGTTTACTGCCTGCATCTCCACCCATGGTCTACGGGAAGTATAAAAAAACAAATAGCGATACCCCAACGGGTACAGCCATTGCTGTAGTTTCAGATGTTGGTTGCCCCTGTTCCGATCTTGTCACACTCACCCCTGGCAGTGTCTTCTGTTCGTGAAGGGCGTTCTGGGCCTTGATGGCAGACTCACGTGCGCAGTAGGTGAGAAATGCACAGCCTGCATGCAGAAAAAAAGACAGGAATGTAAACTCTGGGCCTGTCAGTCCTTTATTTACGCTACAAATTGAGGTGTTTCAGATATATGCGAACGCTTCCCACCATACACATCAATGCGGCAGGATATTTCATCAAAGCCATTAGTTCATTTTAGGCAGTGACACTTGGAATTGCCGTTCTTGAACCGCTATGGCTGTTAGTGCACCAGTGAATATGACCCTTTCCTACTTCCGCCATTCACCCAGACAGATTCATTCCGACAGATTCATCAGTCCGGCACAAGGGCACAGTGTGGAGACATTGGAAGCCGCACTCTATAAGATTCTGCCAAAAAAAACGAAAATGAATTAAACACCCTCCCTCACTTAGTGTTGACATGCAGCCTCCTCAAACATGAAACCAAACGCAGACACACAAGGAGCAGGTGGCCAGGCGAAGGGTAAGTGTAACTTGAGCAATATGCTGCAGATAAGTGAATAAACAACCAAAAAACAATTCAAAAGTATGAAGTTGAGTCCTATTTTTTGCCTAGGGGTCCCTGGAGGATTTGTAAAAAAAATCATGAACGGGCTACTGCTAACCCCCCCCCCCCCCCAAAGGACACCAAAGCAATGAAAAGTGATGCTGTGGAGGCAGGTAATAAGTTAATGGATCTGAAACTAGTTAAATATTACTAAAAATAAGCATATAACTAAATATAAACAAAAGTGCATGCTTACAGAAGCATTACATCATACCAAATTGCATTAATAGGCCTAATCCAAAATGCTACAAAAGACACCAGTCATTTGACAAAAAGACATTATTAGTATAGTGAGATGGCACTTACTTCATAGTGTTTCAGATTAATAGTAATTTCAAATTAATGTTAATTTCACTGTCGCTGTCCGTGTGTAAGAACGTTTTGTTATTCCCTACTGCGGAATATACAGCACCATAATGTAAGATTCATGGCAAAAAATGAGAAGCTTTGTGCCTTGCAAGCGAAACTAGGAGATAAAAATGCGTTTGCTTGTCTCTGTGCCCAGCATCTCGTACAGCGGAACAAAAAAAACACTCGACTTCTCCCGTTTGGACTGGCGAGGTCCTGATGAGGCCTGGCTCCTTGCCCTTGGGGTGTGAGACACATTGATGGAGACAGGGGGGGAAATAGTTCCAATCTATTAGCCAGGCCTTCCTGCCGCCAAAACAGAGCCCCTCAATGGCTCAATAATCTCCCCTCCCACCCACATCGCGGCTTTTTCGTGAGGTGGAGTCACGCCATGATGGACTGGGACTAGAACCAAGGAAAACTAATTGACCCAATTAATTTCTCTGCATGTGCCACCTTTTGCAGAGACTTCATGGGTTTTATTTTTTTTTATTCCCATCCGATCGATTACTTGCGAGCAGAGAAATAGAGACGAAAAGTCATTAGGGTGTGACCACTTGGGCGCGCTGTAGAATCATTACTTGCACCGATGGTGTTTCAACCGGGACTACAGTCTAGATCTCCATTGGTTACCACTGTCAACGTCTGTTGTCGCTGAGCTGTATCCCACTGTGGACAGAGCGGTGTTCTGTCCGACCCTTTGTGAAACCACTATTACAGTCTTGCATCAGTGCAAATGCAACATCACAGATAGTTGTTTGTAGACTGATCCTAGCAACCGGCCCGCTCTGTACTGGTGGAGGCTTTTGCAACAAAGTGCAAAGAACATCCATCCTTTTACAACTACAAAAAAAAAAATATATATATAACACATTGCAGGTTGTGAGTTAGCGCATGATGAAAGCATAGGAAACACCGAACACAGAAGACTTCTAACACCAAAGGTTCTTCACACGCTGTCTACTGACCGCCACAAAACATTCGAAGCATAGCACTATGAAATGCTCCAAGGACATTTTTTGAGTGACAAATCAGAGTTTGTTTCCAATTAACGTTTGCAAAATACTCTGCTACTGTCCTTCAAAATAGCAAGGAATCAAAGAGTCCCACCAGGACCGATCCCCAGCAGCTCCTATCAAGTTCCAATACAAGAGGTTACTCCTACAAACATGCTGAACCTAAAATGCTCAGAAAGTGCTTGGAATGGAATTCCTGAAACACAAAAAAACTGGACACATTGTGTCTCTAGCAACACGTGTCACGAATGAAAAGCGGCGATGTAATCAGTGTTGAGTGTAGAAGGACCTATTCTTTCCAGGTCATTGTCGAAGGATATGTCTAACAGCAGAACCATTACATATATAATATACTGTTCACTATGTATTACAGTGTAATTTAAGCACCTTACCCTAAACCTTCAAACCATTATAAAGTGAAGTCTTTTCAAACTGCTCTTGTCCATTGTTCTAACATTATTTTCCTTGTCTCCACATTACTATCCTATAATGAGCACCCTAATTTTGTCGTTACTCAGTCAAGGCCCGTAAACCTTTAGTCAGTTGAGACTCACACATTGCGACGAAGCTCAACCCCCCTTGCAGAAGATGCCCCCAAATCACCATCTGTGGTTCTTCTAGAACCAATTGGCTAGATATATATTCCTACTAGAACTAGTCCAATAGGCAAACGCTCTAAAAGTAATCACCCAAAGAGACAATCCACCACTAGATTCAATAACCCAAACTAATGAACCAACTAGAACAGAGAGATTATTCCCATTACCAACAATTACACACATACAGAACCACAATCAAATCAGTGTCCTCTAGAATTAACCGTTCCCTCACAGAGAAAACCTGTTTTTGATAAAGGTCATTAGGATTTTTTTGAAGGACAAGCCAGACCAATTGCAATGTTTTTAAAGGTTTACTTTTACACTAGCAAAATGCTTTAAAAACATATTAGGATAGTCTGGAAGACACATTAGTTCAAGAACATACATTAAGTGTGTCATATGCACTTATGTGACACTTCTCTGTTCAAATAACCACTGTTGATTAAAAATCGTCGTTACATCGTGACATCCCAACTAACAGCGAAGGTTCTCAGAACTTTAGCCACCGTTTTGCGAAGGTTTTCTCAAAGTTGCTGGAGAACTTTCTTACTTTAACGTTAATGGAACATTATTTCCGCATTTGATTTTTAACGAAGGTTCTGTCAATGTAAGTATGGTAACATTATTCCCCGAACATCCTTAAAAATCTAATTAATATTGAAAAATGTTGTTTTAAAATACAATTTTATTTTATAAAAGTGATATTCGTGTATCACGCACACATACCAGCCAGCCTTGAACCCACAAGATCTTTGAGGTACAAAGAAAAAGGTTTTATCTGCTTCTCTACCATGCCATTTATTAGCAGCTATATTCTTATTCTTATTTGCAGTAGTGGCATAATGTCCTGGGACAAACTGGACACTATGGATGTTTCCATGCCTAAATTATAACATTCGGCAAACGCTCCTTGAATGGAGAATTGTTAAGAGGGATAGCTGAGACCTCAGAGCTCTGATCTCATAGGGTTCTCTTCATTATATATGCTTCCTTGAAAGAGTTTTTACTAAATTAGCTGTCAAACCAACTACTGAGCAGCATCAATTATCTGCTGTGCCTTGGTTCTGAGCTTTGATCCCTATGAGATATTTTGGGTGATCAGGAAGACACACTCAGGACATTCTACAGTAGTTTTTCCCAACCCCTTCCTCAGAGACCCACCGGCGGTCTACATTTTTGTTACCTCCCAGCTCCAGAGCAAAAAACATAGACTGTCTGGGGTCCCTGAGGACCGGATTGGGACTACTCTGGAGGAAAGCTGTCTATATGATTCTGGGAGATGGAATTGATCTGATGACACCTATTAATAATTTTTTCTTACTTTTGCTCCCACAGACAGACTCCTGTGGAATTACTGGCATTGCTAGCTAAGCTCTGTGCAGTGCATTATGGGAAACCCCCCACCAGTCCCAGACACCAGCCTTTTCTCCAGGCACACCTGGTAATCCACGTTTCACAGGGTTTATCCATCATCCTGTGGTGGGTAATGCATGCCAGCCCATCTCTCTGGTGGTGAACATTATGCTGTTAGAAGCAGAGGTGTGCCAGCCTTCTCTTTTGTGAATAAACTTCAAAGTTCCGCATCTAAAATAGGCTCCAAAAGCAGCATTTGTTGAATTGCTTAAAGAAATTGACTTCCAGGATTACAGTGTCAAAGGGAAAAACTATTTTTTTAGACACTTCTGTTCCAAGGCAAGTTCAGAAAACGTAAACCAACCATACAAATTAAAGCGTGTTAAAGATTGCTATGAAATGCCAACCAGTTAGTTGACAATCAACGCTTCACATACACACAAAGACTGATTCAGAGGGAAGCATACAGGAAAACACCCTCAAATCTTTCCGTTCCATGGTACCGGCAATCCTGTTAAGAAGTGAGTTATGGAGGGATTATCGAGACTCTTGTTGATGTATACCATCAAAGGTCAATTAGCTAAATGAACTATCAACTAGAGTAGTGTTTCCCAATCCGGTCCTCAGGGCCCCTCAGACAGTCCACCTTCTTACCTGAAGTTGGGAGGGAGCAAAAATGTGTTTTTGTGGTCTGTGGGTCCCCGAGGACCTGATTGGCAAACACTGAACTAGGAATATACAAGATAAAAGGTGTACACAGAATGGAAGGCTAGCAGCCCTTCTGTAAAACACTCCCATCCACACCTTTGGCGCTGTACCCGCGTTAGATGAAAAGCTAGCACTGTAAGCAGTGGCTCCACCCCTAGATATGAGTATGGGAGGGGTCACCAGCAGGCAGTCAGTGATGTCACGCCAGCGGCACAACCGCGCAGGCTTAACCTATTTTCGGAAATGCCGCCTATTCTATTTATAGCTGAGCCGTCCCATGGCCCTTGCAAATCGGTGCCCCCCCCCTCCCCCCCCAAGCCTGATGGATCCACATGCTTTGGACAGTTTGCGCGTCACATCTCATTTGATGCTCATTCCAGTCTGAGACAGGCAATAAAGATGCTAATTACAGACATGCTCTGATTAATTAAAAGTGTGAAGTTACTATTTTCATTACTGTTATTATTGTTGTTATTAAAGAATAGCAGTAGATGTACAATTTATATGGCATAATAAAAATATTACCACAACAAGTATTGCTATTGTCTTACAACTGCTGTTGCTAGAATAATATAGACAGTCTACATGTCTACAGTCTTCATGGTCTTATGCCATACAAGTGCAAAACCTGCCCTTGGCTTCTCCATCTCCATCCTAACAGTCCCCTTTACCCTTCATTTCTTCATCTCCATCCTAACACCTCTCCACCCTTCACTTCTCCATCTCTATCCTAACACCCCCCCTTCACTTCTGCATCTCCATCCTAACACCCCCCCTTCACTTCCTCATCTCCATCCTAACACCCCCTGTCCTTCACTTCTGCATCTCCATCCTAACACCCCCCTGGCCTTCACTTCTGCATCTCCATCCTAACACCCCTCCTTCTGCCAACTTGCCCACTGTCCACTCTTGGCCTTTAGCTTGTCTCCAGGCTTCATCCATGAGATGGCTCTGGATTTAAAAAGCCATTTTTGTCAGACCCAATCACTGTTTTACCAGCTCCCATTTATTTATCTGTTCTACCCAAACTGTGCAGCATCACAGTATCGAACCACATGCTTTTTGTACAGTGGTAATGGGTATAGGGGTTGGGTTTGGGGCTATTTTTACCCCATGACCTTTGTGCAGGATCCAGTGGACTGTAAAATATATCTTTTATGTGTTGCTCTTACAATTTCTCTTCCGAAATTACAGCCGTTGTATGGAACAATGTGGAGTGGCAGGAAATAAATACACACAACTGGCTTTTTCGTAAGCCTCCGCTACTTCTCACATGGAGATGTGTACCGAGGTCCAGTCAATGCTGCATTGTGGCTCCTGAAATGTCCATTTGTTATCTGCAGGCCTTATCATTTTACATTTAGAAAGCCTTCGATAGCAGCTTTAATGGCAGATTTCCTTAACATAATCAGAAGGTCCTGGGAAACCTGAAAGGCAAAACTCGCTACTACATTCTGTCCCCAGAGCATAAGGCAAACATTTATTCGTTGACCCAGATTATATAACATAAAAACCCATTAGGATCCCTTGATTTCTATATCAATCCTAGAATAAATCTTTCAAATTTAAAGCCTAAAATACAGTACGCATACCACAGTGTGCTCTACACTCCCCCCCCCCCCCCCCCCCCGCAACACACACACACTGATCAACCACATTCAGCCACATTTATAGAGTCATGTGTCACTTAACGATGGGGATACAGTCTGGAGAGACACATTTTTAGGGCGATTTTGTCCTTGTGTGGCCATTATAGAGTGTGCTTACACACTGGGCATTACACAGCATACCGTTTTACAGTCAACTTTTTGGTAACATTTACTATGACTGTCTATAAGAATCCACGAACACATTCATAACACAATATAATGCATTCATAAAGCATTATAAACATGGATATAAATATTAATGAAAAGGTATTACAGCCATGTTTATAATGCACTATGACTGCCTTATGAAGAGCTGTAATGCACTATATATACCTTCATATACAGTACAAAGCTTCCTTAAATATAAGTACAAAGCTTATACCAACAAATTATACTGCATTATGAAGGTGTCCATAGTGCATTATTGATGAGAGCTTCATTTGAGCTTATGAAGTATTAAAATCAAAACTGTAACGTCTTATGAATGTCAATAGAAGATGTTGCAATGCTTTAATTGCTTTATTAATTCTTATACCAACCATTATAATGCATTATGAAGGTATTTACAGTGCATTATAAATAAGAACTTCATTGAAGCGTATTAAGTGTTATGATCAACACTATGATGCTATACGAAAGTAGGATATACTGTAATGTTTATTAATTCTTATTTATTATAATGCATTATGAAGGTATCTTTAATGCATTACAGATGACAACTTTAAGTGAAGCGCTACCAACTTTTTAATATAAGTAGAAAGAGTACACTGAAAAACAATGATAAAAAGTACAGTTTACTAAATATATAAACCAGTAACATACATGTTTATTATAATCATTAACCACATTACTGTATATCCATTTTACCCAGTTTACAAAGTAATTCAGGTACCCATTATACAGCTGACACCCTATTACACATTCATACACCCACTATCGACTTCAAAGCAGTAAAAAAAATATATGTAACATGTAAGCCAGAAAAATATATGAAAAAGTAAAATTCAATGAGTGGTTCAGAATCTGAGGATCTGACAACACAAAATAATGTTTCTCTTTTTCATGTCAGAGTGCAGAAGAATTACTAAAATAGGCTGACCAGATAGGACAGGATTTGTGAGCTACAATTTCAATTAAAAGGACCTGAATTTCACTAAGTACTAAGTTCTTGGTATGTGCTGATTGGTCAGTCTCCTATAATCATGCATGTGCCACTAATGTTACTGTGAAACATTGAGTCATTCGATAAAGGAAAGAAACCAGTCAAAGCACAATAAGAACTGAACTATTTAGCTGAGCACAGGACCCTGTCATTTTGTAAAACCAGAAGTAGCTCATATTGTCCTGCCTGTCATGGATAATCTGGTCACCCTATACTAAAAGCTCAAATACCCAAAGTACGTCCTGAGAGGATCTCACAACACTCACGTGTTCAACACCAGGGATTTCTGCTCAGCGAACGTGAGCTAAATCAATCAGTCAGTCAATCGATATATCTATCAAAATCCTCATAAGGTCAGAGGAAGCAGAGCAGAAACATCCCAGGCAAAAACTCCGCATATTCAGAGCAGAGCATGGAGTGGATCCACACAGCATCCATCTACTGTCAAACACAGTTGACTTGCTGCATGTTTTATGAGAGGCCCTGTTGCTTGTTACAATATTTACAGACATTTCCATGTCAGGGGAACAAAGGATTATTATTGCATTAATAATCTGTTGTCTCTCCCCAATGCCAAACACAAGCCAATATAATTTTTCATTACAAATATAGATTAATGCATGAAACTATATGTATAAAACAGTGCCTGGGAGAAAAATGGGGGTAGATACGGCCCCCGTAGATAAATGTTCGGAATGGAAGTGCTGTGTAGCAATAGCCATGGGCAAATAAGACTAGAGAGCACAGATTGGATTGTGTTCTGTTACATGTTAGTCAAGTGGGCACCCACCCCCCCCTCTACAGAGACACCTTCTCTCAGCTGGGGAGGGGTTGACAGCGGATGCAACGGAAAGAAGACTGTCGTCCTCCAAGCATTTTATGTCGCTAGATGGCACTTGCAGTGCCGTAAACTGCCAATCGGCTAGTGCCTAACAGCACCCTCATTGCAGAATTGGCACATGCATCGTGCGTTGAGGAGGTGACCTATGATGGGCCTAAGCTGTATTTTAGATTGGACGAAAATGAGAAAATTTAATAAGTAAGAAGGTCTGGGAGGGGTTGAAGGTCAGTGTGGGTGTAATAAAAAAAAAATTAACAGCCTGCTGTTAGCCCGAGAAGAACGGCTGAAGAATGAGGGGCAGACAGGACAGTGTGAATGAGACTCTGTATGACAGGCAGTTTTGCTCAAGCGTGTGTCTGTGAGGTCAGGTTCAAGGGTGCGACAGAGCAGGCACATGAAATTCAGGCAAGAAACACCTTCTGGGGGTACGGTGGTCCTCCTAAGATCTGACACTGTATTTATCATGTGTACTGAAACAAGTGTTTTTAAATTATTCTGAATAGGGGAAATGTTTACTGGATTTTTATTACAAATCCTCTTTTCAGAGCATCCTGACTTTACACCTGATCCAATTATGTGTAATGCCTGTATATATGTGCAGATCATTTTGCCCAAGCAAACGAGAATCGGAGTTCTGGAAACATAATTATCTTGTGAAATAACCAGGAAAGACACTGAAGTTTTCCTTTACATGCCAAAAGCTGAAATATCACTTTGTCGTATCTCATTCTGACAGTGTTTTTATAAGCTGGAAATTTAGATGAAGGAACCCCTTGAACCACTCCGGTCATGTGACCTATACTGGCTAATGTCGGCCTGTGCTGACCAAGGCCCATTCACATTGGCCTGTGCCACTCCATAAGATTTCCCAAAATGCACTGCTTCCTCTCTCCGGATGGTTTGCCCTTGATCTCCTGCCCATTTTTAGATTGTTTAATGCCACATACCCCTTACATTAACTTCATATATTGTAGATACCCCCACTATGGCTAACCATAAAAGTGTGTTGTTGCAGGCTGTTGTCTGGACTAAAATTACCAATGCTCCCATCCACAACCTTTACAAAAGCGTGTATATTAAGACCTATTTTTGCAGATAATAAAATACACTTAAAAAGTTACAGTGTCTGTTTCCTTCTTTATCCTGAATATAATAAGGCCATATAACAAAAATTAAAAAGACAGAACCTTGAAGCCAGTTGTGTGGAGAGAGATTGATATGGGGGGGGGGGGGGGGTAACTTAATAATCTTAATTCAGCAGTCTATTTTTTGGTAGAGTGAATGAAGCCAAATTAAATCCTGGGGAGGTACCAATCCCACCGTCCCACCATCCCACCATCCTCCAGTTCTCCAGTTCCTACGCCCCTGCTTAAAACTAATATTAACTATGAGTCTCACTCCCCCAGACTGAATGTAACCCTGGATATAGATGGGGGGGGGGGGGGGTGCGTGGCCTGCCTGTGTTCTGTGTTGACTCCATGAACTGCAATTTCGTCCTTCAGTCCAAAGGCCTTCAGTTTTGTCTCAGATGCCCACAATGTGTGAATGTGTTTTTATATTTGCCTTGTGATGAAGTAGCGTCTTTGTAACGTTTTATAGCAGCTTGAACATTTTGGCACTCAACAATATATGTATGTAACGAGTGCAAAACGAAATTATCACAGAAACAATACTAAATCCATTGGGTCATCTATCTTTTAGACACGTAACCTCATACAGATCCTGGGGGAAATATTAATTATTTAGTATAAATAAAAAAATGTAACTGAATCCAAATTAAATTTAAAAAAAAAACTTCCGCTAATTATAAAATTAGCTGTGATGGACGTGATGAGATTCTAATATGTTGCCTAACTAATCGCTTGCAGTTTTTTTAAATATGTATTTCAAATGCATATTCGTGATGTTCTTTCATATGTCTTATCGAACGGGAACAATAAAAATAGTGATTACAATTACCTCTACTCTAAAAAAGTTATATACGACACTTATCACACTTAGAGGTTCCCATACTGTAACGAGCTCGCGCACCCACAGCAGGTCTTGCAACTTTACCTGAATGGTGCCGCGCACTTATTCTCAAGGGACAGGCACGTGATTAGTGAGACCACGCTGTGGATCTGAACGGGTCTTACGATGCCAAATTATTTATTTAGACGAGCATACATTCCGTTATTTTCGCCAGGCCCGGAATTATTTTCTTTAAATGAATACAATTATCATCACTGGGAACATTCATTCATTCATTCGCTGTAAATATATTTCTAATAAAACTGGATCCACTGGCAAAATTATAATTTCGTGATTTCTGACTAAAGAATAATTTCAATTTCCCATATAATTTCGAAAGATTATATGTTTATATATTATATATATTATATTATATAGAACATCCAAGATTATGGATTTCATGAGTAAATATTTTTCATTTTTCCTAAGAAATTACTAAATTAAAAAAATATATATATATATTTTTTTTTTAAAGATTCTTTCGCTCCTGTGAACACCAACAAAACCACCCGTACACAATAGGGCCCTCCCTGCCCCGAATCGCGGCAGCGCGCAACGCGAAAAGGAAGGAAGGGAAGCTTAATTATTACATCGATTATATGTGACGTCCAACACTTCTCCCATCGCACAACTTATATATAGTATACTACATTTCATGTTTTTAATTGGATACTTACTATGAGTTATTGGCATGACAATAACAAAAGCAGATTTAAATGGAATTCAAGTAGAAGCGTTCATATATAACAAAATAATCAAATGACTATAACGACGTCGGCGGCGCGATGAGTTGCACTGTTTCATACTTTCTAGGTCCAACTGATGGAAGACCTTCAGTTTTCATGTTCTCCCCAATTTCGTACATGTTTTCTCTGTATAAACCCGCAGTATAGCAAGTAAATCACTGTCCCCTAAATTTCTCTCCGGGTATGATTGTCCGACGGTCGGCATCCCACCTGCCTTTTGCCCTCTGTTTACTGTGACTGCACTTGGTACGAGACAAACGGATGTGAAAGATGTATGTCTGGATTATGAGTTTTGTTTTTTTTACTGTAGTACAGGATAAAGATGCAACGGTAAATTTACTGGTGAATTTCTTTATATACATTTTTTTCATAATTTGAATATAATTTTTTTATAAATTAACCAGTCACATATGTTCGTAGATCAGAGTATATCTGTTGATGGTCTGTCAGAATACATTACAACCAAAATAAGGATTTTCTTTTTACAAACACAGGTAGTCATGTCTTTTCCATGCATTGTGTGCCGAAAAAAAATATCTTGCAGGCATGATGCGTTTGAAAATGGTCGATAACGATGGAAGTAATTACGGTGGTAACGATAATTACACATAACAATAATTGCCAAGAAAAGTCTAGATTTAAATGGCGGCGATCAGTACACCAGACAGCACTAAACATAATCTAACCCTGGGACGATCAGCTGTGGCTAGATGGCCGCAACGGAGCATAAAGGGGCCGTACAAAAGAGTCCGCTAACTTCATTTACAGAAACATGTTCGAGTCATTCCACTCAAAAGTTGTGCTTTATAACCTTAACATGTGTCTTTAATTGAGAGGTAAATGGTTAATTAGAGGTTGCGATGTACAAATATTTATGGGTAAATCACTCTTAACCCTTGCCACAAAAGATATGACAGACAGGAGAGCGATCTATAATATACTTTTCTTAAGTATCTTTGTCCTGTTCATAAGAAACAACAATTGTATTAAATTGTATATTAAAATGTTTTAGTGCAGAATACCTTCCCCTGGCTTCATAAACAGTAAATACTATTTAGATACATAAACCAGTCGAAATTCCAATTTCAACCAGACGGCCTCGTTAAACAAATAAGATTTACAAGAAGAAATTGTTCATGCTCCACTGCTACCTGTTCAGACAAACGGACTTAGGAAATTGTACTATTGTTTGTATGTAGCTAACCATAATAGATGGATAATGGGATGACGATTCTTACTAGCGATGCAAATATGCACATCACACAATACGACAGGAGGACCCATCGCAGCACTCATCTCACGCTTGACCACACAAATAAAATGTATTTATTGGAATAAATGGATCGTTCCAAAACACTGAACAGATGTTCTTCATTTGCTCATCCTGCCTAAGCACATACTTACGAGACAATGGAATTGACCTTAAAACATTTAACAGGGGAGAAACTGATGGAAACGCATGTTACCTTTGTGCATGCCAGTATAACGGTCCTTTAGAACTGTCAATTCATGGATTTTCCCAAATTGTTCAAAAAGAGGTTTCAGGTCTTTTTCCTCAAGATTCCGCGGTATCTGTCCGATAAACAGCTTTATAGCATCTTGGTCTTTCATGTTGTTGCCGCTCTCCGGATGAATGGAAATGGATTCTGACCCGTTCATGGGTTTCGGAAATGTGATCTGGGAGTACTGGTGCTGGTGCGGGATCAGGAGTAGAGGATGCTGGCTCGGCGCTGCTCCTGGTCCGGTGAAAAGCAGGCTGGTGTGAGCGGGATGGGGCTGTTGCGGTTGCTGCGGCTTCCCTGATTCAGTCTGGGTGAATCTGGCCATTCTGAGCTGGGAGCAGGCTGGATAATAATACCAACACACTCGCTGCGAGAGAGCAAGCGCTCAGCTGGAAACCGAGGCTCGCTTTTCCTTCCGACGCGCGACTCGCTCGCTCGCTGGCGCGCGCATAATATACAGAAAGGGAAGGGGGAGACGAAGGGAAAGAAGGAAAAAAACATCGCGCACTCGGTTGCCTGCTCTCGTGCGACACCTAGACGTGAAATTGCGGTAGTGCATCAACGACTGCAAAAATTGGTGCGCCACGTAAAAGCCTTTGAAATTAGAAGATTGCGCAGTTAAGCCCTTTCGCATAATCAGCAGGCAAAATTCTCATTTGTATACTTTATTAATATTTAATGAATCTATTTTTCTGTTTTATTCTTTGAAACATCGTGTCGTATACATAACAGACTATATTACCAGTTTCTAAGCTGGGGTGACGGAGGGGCAAGGATACTAGGGGCGATTCTAGAATTTGACCTTTAGCCCCATGAAGAAATACGGGACGTCTCCCCCCCCATGATTTAATTTGCCGAGAGGAGGGGATCCCCACGATAAATATTTCTGAGCCGAGGGGATGAAATGTATTACGAAAATCCAAGGTAAATCACTAAATGGTTTCAGAAAAAACGTTTTTCAGGGGGACAAAATATGGGGGGGGGGGCTGAAGCCCACCTAAATAGGCTCCTCTGATCCTATGATGGATTCAGTGGGACTAGCAGCTGACAGGGGACCTTGAATATATAAAATTGTTTGTTAAATTGGGCAGGGGGGGGGGGGGGGGGGGGAGCAAGGTAATAGTTTGAAAGGGGGCCGGAATTTCCAGGTCAGTCCCAGTCACTAGGTATGTTAATTGCTAGAAACCAAAATGGAAAATTAGTTTCCATCTTGCGTTATAGTTTAAGATAAGAAGGGGGCGCTCTTTCCATGGGAATTGTAATGGGATACAACACATCATCGCGTAGTTTTAATGATTCTGAATAATGTAGTATTTTGAACCCAATTTGCAAATCTTATACTGAGGAAACACAAGCACATGTTGGGGTTAATTTGGTTCAATAAAATAACAAGTCCTGACCAATATGAAAATTCGTACTGAAAACCAAAAGACTGAAGTAGTCCTATAATTTTCGCGAACTAAATTAATGCAAACTAAGCTGTAGAATTGCTGTTTCATTTGACAGCACACAACACAACCTCCACAAGAAAATCAGCAAACCAAAGGGAGGAATGAACAAACGCAATAGGGACGATCTGACAGAATATTCTGTGCAAATATCAGGAAATTGCCCGAACTCAGTGCTCAATTTACTTGCAAAACAACATCTACACGCGCTGCTGATAATATGTTTCTCTTTACTCCCACAGTTTGAATCATCTAAAAGCCCCATTTCTGAACTTTACTCAACAACATTGATGCGGCACAGGTCTTAATTTTAGATAACTTGGTAATGCGGTTAGACCTATCAGAAACTAATTTAATGTCAATTATATAGGTAGAAATTTTCAAACCAATACACATGAACTGGGGCATTTTCAGCTATCAAAAAGATCAGTGGACAAGTCAAGTTTACCTGGGGTTTTTTTTTAAGGATGATTGGCATCGGGGTATGAATTGTATTTTTGTCATCATACAGCTAAATTTTGCATTATGAAGAATTTCATTTCTTCTCAAATGCACTATAACAATGCATTTCTTGGGACAAAAAAAGATCGCAACATTCTTAACCTTTATGACAGCGGTTCCCAACCCCCCCTGTCCATTGACTGGTACTGATATGTGGCCAGTATTCCACTTGGTTGTGGAGCGCTGGAGGGGTTGGTTAATTTCCAAAAATAAACAAAAAATGTAATTATTATGACCTACACATTCGCGATTTCTGTTCGGGTCTTAAAAATGGAAATGGTTAAACTTTTGAAATCGGCCATCGATTTTTTATTTTTTTTTGTACGTCGTAAACTGGTCCGCAGAAATCAAACTACTCTGTGGACCCTGCTGTTACAGGTTTGAGTGTCTTAGCTACTGCAGACAAAACCTCGTTTAAAACATGTAAATTCCTTTCGCCTCAGCCTTTAATTCAAACGTATTCTGAAAAGATCCACAGTAATACAGGAGCTGCTGGAGTTGCTATAAATCGTTTAAGGAGAGACACGGTTCATTAGCAGAGCTGTCATCAGCTTGACGATTTTATTCTGAAGCTCATCCCTTTCACTGTATATCCACATCAGGAAAGATGTCAGGGTTATATCTTAATGCATTTAAGAGCTGCCTAACGTACCGTTTCAGTATCGTCATTGCGATGTGCGCATGCTCGATAATTACATCGCTTTGATTCTGTTGACCCAACTTACAGCAGCACCGCCACCTTGACAAACTCTATTGGTAGATAAGTTATTTGGCTATAGTTTATTTCGGTTAACTTCATCTCCGTTTTTGTTTTATGGATATCGCAGTATTACTCGCAGAAATTTCACATATGGCTATGTGATATCGAGCAGCCCTAATTTAAACTCAATGGTTTATTGATCTCCAAGCAACGTTCGATGCCGTAGGCAGACTCTACAGGCAAATGTGGGTGACAATAAGAGGGTAAAAGTGCGGGTTAGGGAGGCATCATTGTTTGACTGGTAAGTGTGAGCCACAGAGCAGTTATACAGCGTTTAACCTATGGGGAGTATCTCCTGTTGGTACTGTAGCAATCCACATGGGGGGCACAGTGATTATTTTTTAGCTGAGAGGTAAGGAACGTATAGGCCAGGGGGTATTCATGCTTTTCATTGACTAGCATCATTAGTAATTCACTGGGCTGAAGAGAGTGGGACAAGAAATCAATTGGTCTAGTAGGCTTAGAGCAAACCAAAAAGCTATTTGCAATTTAGCACCCTTTCATTAACGCCACTGCTTGTTAAGCACCAAAACACTGCATCGGGATGTTCAGTCATGATTTGAGCAACTTGCAGAGAGAGCCTGTCATACATTTTTCATGGTAAGACTTCGGGAAAGTAGCTAATCTTACATAGTGCTCCATTTCTGTGAAATTCAAGATCCCACAGTCTTTGTAACCCAGTCTATGCAAATCTGGCTTTTAAAAGACCTTGGGTTCAATAATAACACACAGTACCACATTTAGAAATGTGCACGTCATAATGTAGTGAAATCTCACTGCAAGCAGCACACAGAGAGACAGCAGATAGGGGGACGGGACACCAATATGTCAGTGTGCATTTCATACTTCAATCACTAGAGAAGGCAAAAGTACCTCTATTCTATAACATTCTGTTTATATAGAAAGGGACTAATATACATTTCTGTTCTTCCATCCATTTTCGATAACTGCAAGGAGGCAGGGTGAGCAGTGAGCCTGTCATAATACAGGAGACTCACCCTGGATGGGATGCTGATTCACTGCAAGGCGCTCACACACTTTGGGCAATTGAGGGACACCAATTAGCATATTTTTAGACTGTAGGAGGTTAAACTGCACATAGAGACACACACTAGACAAGAATGCCATCCCCTCCCCCTACCCTGTGAGCTATGCCATGCCTTTTTGTGACAAAATAAGACCAATCTTGCGTTTCCCCCAATTTATTACCCATTTTAGTGACATTTTTAAGAGTCATGGGGTGAATAATTAACAGACTCTGTAGATCGGTGGGAGACGTAGGACACCGTCAGTCTGAGGTCTTGTGGTGGGTGGACCATGTGTCAGGTGTGATCTTCACAGACAACTGGGTGGTTGTTCCTCCATTTCTGGTCTCTAGTTTGCCTCGTCTCCAGTTTGCATGAACCTGCATTCCATTTCTCTCACTTACCCCCTAGGCTGAGGTCTCGCCCATCAGGGTTGCAAGTCTTACTTCCCTCCCTTTTTCTCCAGCTCACAAAAGATCCTTAGATCCTCCTGCTGTAGAGCATCCAGGCAGAGCACAAAAGTCAGAGCACTGCACTCACTAATCAGCAGCGTATGTGCACATAATTCCCAAATCCCTGCATCGTGACCATTGTCGAACAATCCTTATTGACACTAAACTAAAAGGATGCATGTGTTTATTACGGGTGTTATTGAACAGATTTCCCACCGTTCGATATGTGTCAGGGTTTTAGGATAACGGTAACAGAAAAGTTTTGGTGTCCTTATATCAAAGAAAACAAAGATATATCACCCTTTTATCAATGAATGATTTGTTTTATCGAGTCTCCATTCAGAAAAAAGGCAACCTGACTAACTAGGGTTAGTTTACATCGCTACTGTACAAAATATAACCAAGAAAAACATAAACTTTGATAACCTGTAGGTGCTTTGCCTGTTCTATTTTAAATTAACAGTGTTTTTAGTATGTACTGTATAGTACCTGTACAGACAATAATAAATTACAGAATAATAAAGCATAACATCAGGCTACCTGTCTAAGCATTCTGTTAGTGTTCTGTCTAAGCCTTAACAACTTGGAAATGATTTGCCTTCTCGATTTCATATAGACATGGTGCATACTTGTATAGAAAAAATTTGACGTATAAGTAATACAAATCATGTTGGTACCCTAGTGAGATAAGTATTACATGATGGTGAGGTTCTGTGTAAAAAGATAAGCATGTCGAGACTTTCTGAAGCAAGGCAACTGCTACCAAATCTTCATAAAGAATGAATCTTTTTATTTGACATAAAGAATCGTTTTATTTGACAAGGACATATACGAAGTTAAGCATATCACTGCTAATAAGTAACCAGAGGCTATCGTAAGTGTAGATAAATATTATAAACTCTACAAACCAAGAGAGCGCAAATGTTTCTGATGTGGCAGACCTATATAAAGGGGGTTCAAAAAAAGCATTGTGGGGAGTTATTTTAATAAAGAAGACATGATGATAACTTTTAAAATGAAATACTCTATTAACGTCCATTATCGATTTGATATTAGCAGCGGCACAGACAAGGAAATCAGTTTACATGATACACTTGGCTACACGCTAATGAAAATGCATGCATTCCACGGCAAACATTACAGTTACACTTACAATTAACAGATACACATTAATTTGCACCATTTAAAGACAAGTGTGGTGCAGTACAAAGCATGCAGGTACCTGGCCAACCCCACGGCGTCACATTATGTCAGACAATCGTCGACAGTGGGTGCGATCACCGCTCATACGGTGTTGTGTTGCTAAAGCATGGCGCTACCTTTAGCAAGGCCGATAATTTACGCCATCTGCTGTTGAATAATGTCATTTAAATTCTAGCCCTTGAAAACAAGACAACCCGTTCTGTTTTGGATGTATTTCTTTGGGGGGGGGGAAAAAACACCATCTAATATTTGCACCAGTATGAGCAGAATCACAAATCACATGCACGTATTGAACCGTTGTGGGTATAACGGTTCGATAATTCACCGTGTACATGTACATGTAGCTGCCATGATAGGTGTCTTACCACTTTCTTTGCCACACAGTCGTCATATAAATTAAAGCGGATCTCTTAAAGGTTTTCAGGCTCCTGCACGTGATCCATCATGCTGATAACTTGTGTTTCTATGTCCTGTGCCTGCACAGAGCATACAGAGGGTGAGGGTATTGAGGAACAGCTACCTAGCAAGAAAATAATTACAATAAATAAACTCCAAAACTACAAACAAATTCATGGACTCTACAAGACCACTGACGGTCTCCTTTTGGACATTAACAGCAGATTGAACTTGATCCTAACCCTAACCCTAACACAAAGGTGTGGCAGGTCTCAGGCCAGCCTTAAACACATGACAGAAGGAGTGTCAGCCTCTGAGCTGCATGCTCAGCACATGGAGCTACACGGTGACCCAGGGAACAGGGAAACACACTAGGCGAACACCAAACAGGATGACTAGTAGGAGCTGCTGAGCAAACAGGGAAAAGACACACATGGGACAGGGGAAGACAGGCACCGACCCCAACACACGAATGCCCAGAACATTGCCCAAAGCATCACACTCCCTCCACCAGCTTGTCTTCTCACTCCAGTGCATCCTGGTGCCACCTGTTCCCCAGATAAATGATGCACATGTTCAAAGGAAATGGAATTCATCAGGCCAGGCAAATTCCTTTCATTTATCTAAGGTCCAGTTCCAATGCTCATGTGTCCTTTGCATGTACTTTCAGTGATGGACGGAGGTCAGCATGCTCACTCTGACTGGCCTAAGGCTACATAGCCTTAGCACAACAGGAATCAATGCTGTATATGTTGTGACACTCCAGTAACCATCATCTAGATTATCTGCCATTTGTGCCACAGTAGCCCTTCCGTTGGTTAGTATCCCAGGTGGGATAACCTTCATTCACACCTCATGTCGCCATTAAGCGGTTCTTCCTTCCTTCCGACCAATGTCAATATTAGCTCACCTTGTCATTTGAGAGATGCTTGTCTGGCCATAACAATGTGGTCCTTACCGAGCTCACTCAGGTCTTTACTCGAGCCAATTTCTAATGCTTTCAATATGTTTACTATGAGTACCAGATTTTACCTTACGGTCTAAAATATCCTAAACCTTCACATGCGCTGTTATCAAATAATTATCATACTGAATATTACTTTCTTCACATAGGGGTGGTTATAATGTTTTGGCTCATCGAGTTAATGTGTAAATCAGAGCCGGCTGCAGGGGGGAGGAGGTGTGTGCATCCTACAATATTTAATTTGGCTTCCCAAATTAAATTTATTAAAATTTGTCTCCACAACATGAAATTCTCGCCCATTCCTGTCCCTGGCAGTAGCACTTCCTCTATTTTTTGAGGTTAAATAAATAAGTAACTCTGAAATAACTTATTACTAAAATTTTGTAATTTAGAAACAAATTTTCTCTCTTTTCGGAGAAATTCACTGCTGTTATACTGACAATATACTATCTTTTAACCGACTGCCACTGATTCAGTATATATACAAATTTATATAGCTGGGTGACAGCCGGTTGAGAATGGTGAGCATAAAATGCCACATGCCGAATTTCACAAACCGTCAGTAAAAGACATACTAATTGTAAATGATTATTTGTTTTCGAACAACATTACATACCTTAGTGTAATTTTTTTCAAACCTTATAAAACGGAATACTTCACCTACAGAATAACTTCCTATGCGAGAATACATGACATCATACGCTGGGCATTTTGATGACGTTCGGTCTGTTTTTCACTCCGCCCAGTGCTGGAGAAGACGCGGTGGCACGAGACCGGAAGCGTGGCGCTCGAGATCAGCGACAAGAAGCACCGACCGGCGCACTGTATTACGTCATCCGCTTAGTAGAGCCTATTCGTTAGTTGTGCAGGGTTGTGTGTATAGTGTATATGTAAAAGCAGTATAAAAAAAACTTTAAACTCTTCTGATAGTGAAGCGCAAACCGATCATGTCGGTGAACTACGCGGCGGGTTTGTCTCCATACCCAGACAAAGGAGTATGCGGACTTCCAGAGGTAAAAGCCCGCAGCAGGTTATTCTCGGCTTATAATAGGGGTAGCTGGCCCGATGTTAATGTGCATGATGTACAATGTAGGAATTATTTAGCCAAGCACTACCTGAATGTATGCATGCATATGGTTGTTTGTAATAATATGTAATTCCATCGTGAGTAGTTAAAATGTCCAAATCTGTTATTGCTGCTGTTAAGGATAATCAGCAAGCTATATAGGTACTCGCAGTTTTTATAAGCTATACTACCGGCTGTTTTTTGAGCTTCTGCGATTTGTTCTCCAGGTGTTCGACAACCCAGAGCAAATGCGGAACAAAGTCGCACTTCTAGCCCAGATGGTACGGCAAGCACAATATATGGTTGTACATACTGGCGCTGGAATTAGTACCTCTGCAGGGATTCCTGACTTCAGGTACTAAATAATTTAATAGTTTATTCTGCGGTGTGAGTTGTGTTTATTCCAAATCTTTATCCATTATATTATACATATAACTTCGATTCTTTTTTACGGATTTATGTTTGCATTTCCTGTACATATTTATAGCTAATTGGATGACATAACCGTCATTCAGATTAGTAGTATGGCAGATGTTTTACGTTTCATCCAAAGTCATTTTCTTTTTTACGCACTCCGAAACGTCAAAGAGTGTTATTAAAGAGTTTTCTCAACAGTAAAACAGCAGGGCTCCTTAAGGGAAGTGAACTGACAATCTTCAGGTTACAAGTTTAGTCATGATTCCTGCTCAGTCTATTTCCATTCTGATTTTAAAATGAAACCGTTATATAGTTAAATGCATTACAAACTTAAACAAAATTTATAGAAATGTGGCGCTTTTCGAACTGAAACAGTTGATCCTCACAGGTATCCTACAAGACCTGACGAATTTTCTGCAATTCCACAGTTATGCCACTAGAGGGATACAGAGCTCTCGTGCCCTTTTTATTCAACTGCTGTTTGTGAACGATTGGAAATTATTTCAGATAAAGATCCGCGGGAACCGTTAATTCTGCATGTAACCACTTAAAAACTCTAGGAGGAATATGGTGGTCATAACCTGATGAGGACTGAGGCTACTGCCTAACTGTTTAAAAAGATGGAGGCAGGTGAACCAAGTTCATTTCATTTTAGTCTCTATATCTTGTCTTGCCTACTTTCTTAGTTCGTCTTTTCATTAGGGGAAAGAGGAGATCGACTCACAGTGCACAGTACTACAGATATTCTGTTAGCAATATTGGATTTGTTTCCAAGCTATGAACGTATATGTCTGTCTTCAGCTGGAATAGTGTATCTTTCAGAATCAGAATTCTTTTTGGTGGCCTGGTACATCTGCATGTACCAGGAATGTGTTTTGGGAGTACAGGGGCAAACATTCACAGACATGGAACATAAATTAAGAAAAATAATTTATACAGAAATAAAACAAAATAACATAGATGAGTATGGAAAAGATTGATGAAAGTTGCCCAGTTATGGAGATACCGGCCGTAGAAATGAATATAATGGGAGTGAATGGCATTCTTTCTGTTGATTAAAGCACCATACAAATACATTAGTGAAATTTAACAGCAACGTCTCTTACCAGAAATCATGACTCGGTTATTGAAGACAATCTACAGACTTTGTAGTGAGCAGTTTAACGTAGGAACTATTTTCTTCTACCGGACTGCCACACGCCAATCGTATCACTGCGCAGAGGATCTGAGCACGAGCGTCCCGGTGATTTTCATTGTTTCATTGGGCCCACTGTGCATTTTGTTTTTGTACCAACTGTAGCAAAACTATTCCAATTTTATTCTGACATTGGAAATTTGTCCACGACACTGAAATCGCTTGAAAAGTCATTTTGATACAAGACCAACATTAGTAAAGATATCTTGCACAGTATAAACGGGGGGGGGGGGGGGATGTGTCAATGGGGAAAGAGAGAGAATGAAAACATCTGGCAAGTCAAAGCCACAGCCAGCTATGAGCCATGAGTTACACCAGCAGCTGGATAGGGATACAAAGTAAATAGAGCACAACTCATCTTAGCTTTTCCACATCTTATGCTCTCTAGTAAAGCTTCCCTATGGAGCTCATTAGCTATAGCAGCATAGCGCAAGAAGAGTTTAACGTAGAGTAGAAACATTTATTGATATTTCTCTTACGAAATGTGTAGTGTTACAGTAGAGTATGGGTTGAGCTTCCATGATGCTTATGATCCATGTCTGTCTTGTCTTACCCTTCTATGTAATCCATCTGCCTACCATTACATATAACCCAGCCGTCACCCTGTCTGCTTGCATGGTGTGAAAACGCAGTTAGCTGACTCTCAGCTGCCACTGTCTCTGCCCAATTTAGGGGCCCCAAAGGTGTTTGGACGTTGGAGGAGCAGGGCGAGGCGCCTCATTTTGACACCACCTTTGAGGAGGCTCGGCCCAGCACCACCCACATGGCCCTCCTGGCGCTGCAGAGGGCCGGATATCTGAAGTACCTGATCAGCCAGAACGTGGACGGCCTCCACGTCCGCTCCGGCTTCCCCAGGTGCCGCATCCGGCTCGCAAGTCATTTTAAAAACCTGATTCGGGGCCACAAAACTGCGGTCCATCTTATTAACCGTCCGGATCGTCGTGTTTTAATGTGGCCCCATTTTCTCTGGAGTTTTCACAGCATCCTGGTAGAATGAAGCTCTGGTGACTGCGATGCTTGATCTTTAATTTAACAGATAAAGGAACAGCACTGCAGAGGCAGCACATTTTGAGTAAGAATTATTGTAAGGAAATGAATGTAAAGGGAAACATCCCCCTGTTTGCCCGGTGCCTTCAGATGCCCATTCGGTCTGCTTTCTTTGGAATTTTTTTTGGTGTGTTAAAGATTACTGGGTGTTTTTAGTGTGTAAACAATTGAAATGTTTTAATATATTTTCTTGATCTTTTAGAGACCTGCTGTCTGAGCTGCATGGAAACATGTTTGTGGAGGAGTGTACTAGATGTGGCAAGTATGTGTGTGTGTGTGTTTATGATTGTTTATATTACATTGTGGGGACCAAGTGTTCCCCACAATATAATAAAAACCTGTTACTTTGACGTTACGGGGACCATTTTTCAGGTCCCCACAAAGATCTGTGAATGCAATCAAAAAAGGAAAAATGCCAAAAAATATTTTGTTTGGTTACTTATGGTTAAGGTTAGGGCTGGGTAGGGGTTAAGGTAGTCATGTTGGGATTAGAGTTTTCCCCATAGAAATGAATAAAGAGTCCCCACAAACATATAATTACGTCAGTGAGTGAGTCAGTCAGTTAGTGAGTCAGTCAGTCAGTGAGTCACCCACCGAATTACTGTCTGCTCACATTCACTCCCCGCAGGCAGTACGTCAGAGAGACGGTGATCGGCGTCATGGGCCTGAAGCCCACAGGCCGCTCCTGCCAGGAGACGCGCTCTCGAGGGCTTCGCTCCTGCAGGTGCCCACCTCTCCCTTCGTCCACCGCTTACCTTTCATTCTTTTCCCACCGCATAAAAGAGACCCGTGGGTGTTACTGATTTATACAAATGGAAGTTTTCCTACGGTGATACAGGTTAAGTACTTAAAGGTACAAGAAGGCCCCAGGGAATCTAGTCTTGAGAGGCAGCTTGTTTAAACATTATGCTACTTGTTGGCCAAGAGAGTCCATGCCAATTAATTTGAGGCAGTGCTTGGATGTGAAAGTGAACATGCTGATTGAGCTGGAAAATGGCCCTGAAGGTCCCCAGAGGACATGTAGCTGTAGTACCGCAGAGCTGCAAACATGTTGCTTTCTCCTTTTTATTTTCACCTTATTTATTCCGCGTTGAAAGTTATTTTTAACAGGTGTGCTCCAGGGTTGGTGCCTCACATGGTAATCCCTCTGAGGACGTGAATTATTCTTTAGCTGCAGAACATTTTGAATGCAAGCTGGCTACATGAAGTACTGAATTACAATCACATGGCTCTCCCTCTCTCTCGCTCTCCCTGTCTCTCTCGCTCTCCCTGTCTCTCTCGCTCTCCCTGTCTCTCTCGCTCTCCCTGTCTCTCTCTCGCTCGCTCTCCCTGTCTCTCTTTCCACAGGGGTAAGCTAATGAGCACCATTTTGGACTGGGAGGACGCTTTGCCAGACCGAGACCTGAGCCGCGCTGACGAAGCCAGCAGGTGGGCTATCTGAAGCAGCTCCATTAGCTGTCAAGTGAGCTCTGGAAGGTTATCGCTGCCCTGTTTGGTTCTCCTGGTTGCGAGGGGCTTAGTGCCAGCTGATCAGTGTATAAAAGCCAGGAGTAATGCTGGGCGTGCATTTTCCCGGGCTGGGGAGGGCGGGTAGTACAGGCTGGGAAGGAGTATTGGCAGAATCACACTGCACCCAGCTTCACACCTTCTCATTAGTGTGTCATGGTCCTGCTCTCCTACTGGCAGGGCTACACACACTGCGGAGATGCAGATGACTTTCCTTGGCAGGGAGTAAAAACAGTCAAAAGCAGATTTGTGAAATGGAGAATGGTGCTTGTTGTTTTGCTAGGTATCTGAATGCAAACACAATTGCTGTGTATACTGTAAGACTCGTAACTTTCTTGACAATGTTGTTCAGTGAATTAATTGATAACAAATAATACATCCATTATTATATTTGTTTATGTATTTCCAAAATAATTAGCAAAATAAGCAGCATATTGCTATTTGTTTATGATTCCTTATTAGGAATGTGTGTAGCTCAGTGGGTTAGTCCACGATGGTCAAATCCCAAGGTCGGGGGGGTGATTCCACTGCTAGGTCCTTGAGCAGGGCCCCTAACCCTCAACTGCTCCCGGGTTTGTCTGACCATGTTTGTATTTTGGGTAAGGGTCTCAACAAGTAGAGCATTGTGCTAACTACACAAAGGTTGTGAGAT